>NC_080645.1:9224000-9560000 GCF_027579445.1 Ammospiza nelsoni
TACTCAACAGAAAAAGAATATTGATCAAGAACACAGTGAAATAAATTTGAAAGACATGTTTATGTTTAATCCTGAATCTTCTAAAATACCTTTGGGGTGTGCCATTGTCTTTTGAGGCATCACTGTTTCGATGTGTTTTCACACTTCTCAGCTTAACAGCGCTATATCAGATTGTTAGCGAGCATCAGCACTACCTAGAGACAGGCAGAGACAGCCATGGAGTTGAATAATCTGTTTTGATTTACATTGAATAATCTGTTTTTATTTACATTGTTGTGGAACTTCAGGCACAAAGAGGTTGTGTGTATGTATTTGTATAGCATATGTGGAGCTGGGGTAGTTCTGTCTATTAGAGCTGGACAGGGCTTTGCAGGGAAAACATTTTGTCTAAGATCCTGGAAAGTCTTTCTAAAAAGACAAATAAGAAAGGAAATTTACAGTTGCTGTCAATGAATACATGTCTAATGCTGAGGAGAATAAATCTCACACGTGGGAATTCATTTGCATACTATTAAAGTTGACATGTTAATATCAAAGCTTTAAAATATGTAAATAGCATAAGCATGCACAAAATCCTAATTACTGCTTTACATTATCAACTCATTTACTCTCTGATATTTTACAACTATTCAGCTGTGTCAGCAAGCAATTATAAAAATCTACTACAAGTTGATGGTGATGCATTTCTGTGCATTTCCTTTTCTTTCCAAAAACATTCTTCTAGTCCTGAAAGAGAACAGCATGGAAAAGGCTCATATTGCTGAGTGTCCTTTTTGCATGAACAACATATGCTTTGAGTTTCTAGCGGTTCAGTGGTCTTTCTTTTATACTGCTTACCAAAAAAGGCAGATTTATATGCAGGCTAATGAGAAGTGACATTTCTTATGCTCTCTGCTACAGTTACAGTGCAAATTTAATCCATTGCAGGTGTTATATCATTACAAAATAAGCTGGAGGCATATGAGCACTGAAGAAAAACTTAACAGTTATTATCATGGAAAAAGATGCTTCATTTTATAAAGCATTGTACCTTTTCAGTCATAAAGTCTTTACAGCAGGGAAGAAATTTGTCATAAAATCTCTACTGCCAACCTGTAATAAGACAGTCTCTTTTTTCTCCTCCCAATAACTTCAAACAGCTATTGAAAGCAGACAGCAGTGGTGTGATATTTCTTGATTTCACTAAGTGTCTGAATTTTGATCATGCTTTAAATTAAATGGAAACTTCTTTGGCAATGTAATATTGCTATTGTGATGAGTCTCTTGATTCATAAAAAGAAACATTTCCTGTCAGAGCAACTTGAGATATATCAGATTCTGTTCTGTCAGGTCTTTAGTGATGTTAAAGAGCTGGTGCATAGAAAAAAACTGAATCACAGAATTATAGTATAGCTTTTGTTGGAAGGGACCCCAAGATCATCTGGTTCCAGACCCCCTGCCATGGGTAGGGACACCTTCCACTAGACCAGGTTGCTCAGAGCCCTGTCCAACCTGGCCTTGGGCACTTGCAGGGATGGGGCAGTCACAGCTTTGGGAAACCTGTGCCAGGGCCTCTCCACCCTCACAGGGAAGGGTTTTTATCTAACACCTAATCCAAACCTCCTCTCTGTCAGTGGGAAGTCATTTCAGCTTGTCCTGCCACTCTGTGCTCTTGTCAAAAAGTCCCACTCCATCTTTCCTGTCCTATTCCCTTCAGATACTTCAAAGCTGCAGTAGGGTCGCCCCAAAACTTCTCTTTTCCACGTTGAACAATGCTATTTTGCTGAGCTTTTTCTTGTAGGAGGGATGCCCCGTCCCTCTGATCATCTTGGTAGTTTCCTCTGAATTTACAACAGTTCCTTCCTGCAGTTCCTAGACTTTGTATAGAAAATATTTCTGTTACAGATAGAGCTTTAAATGTATCAGAAAATTAGAACCTTTATTGAAAAAATTATTTTTAATTTAATTTGGAATTTTTTTTTTTTTTAAATGTTCTGAAATGGTTTTAATTATTAATTGGTCACAGAGGGTTTCTGTAAACTATTCAGTTATTTTTGCTTTCTTCTCAGTAAACATGAAGGGAGTAAAATTGTGGAGGATTAGGAATGTAATCTGACCCTGTGGTATTGCTGTGGCACTGATGTGGTAAAGAAAATAAAGGGAGCTAAGAGACTGACAGAAACAACTTCTGTTAAAGAGGAAGTTAGAGACAAAAGGCTCACACAAAACTATTTTAAGCCAAGGGCAGATGACAGAAGATTCAGAATTTAATGAGCCTTAAATGCCATAGAATGTGCCACATGTGCAGCTATAGCATGAAGTTTGTACAGTTGCACATCTCCATTTTTTAAAAGCCCTTGAAGCTCACATATGCATAAATTCAGTTTTAAGGAGCTTAGAAATGAACCCTGAACCATTTCATGTTGTAGCCATCATCTCTTCCAGGTTAGATTTAATTTTAACCGAGGCAATTTCAAGCTCAGTTTTCCTAACAGCACAGATGACTTCCAAGGAATGTCATTTTGCATCCCCTCACTGGCAGGGTACAGGGGGTGACACCCAGGTGGCCCCAGGAGCAGCAGAGTCTCTGTGAGCTGTGCAAACACATCTCCAGCCTGTGCCTTGGAAATTTCCTCTCCAGCCTGCCACTGCCTCTTGCCCAGTGCTCCCTTTCTTTGCTCTCCTCAGTTGCTGCTTTCCTCTGCAGAGATTTTGATCAGCCACCGTTTCCACTGATGTGTTATTTTGGTTTCTCTGTGTGTTTGTGTTAGGGCTGCATTCAGGTCTCCAAGTGACAGTTCTGTGCCATTTTTGTGCTGAAGTGCCAGAGGAGTTGAGACTGATTTAGATGCTTGCTCTCAGTTTTGGTAGACCTTGAGGGCCAGTGCAGATGATGGAGAGAGAATGATGGTTTGTATTCAGACCCCTGGAATGCAATCATGCCCTATGATCTCAGGTAACCGTCTCTGTGGTTCTTGTAAATTTATGTTGTGTTGGAGACACTAACATCCATCCTGTTTCTGATAGGTATTACAAAGGATGCTTATTCCTATTTTAGATCACCTGAAAATACTGACTTTGAGATTTTAAGAATCTATTAGTGCAATAAATTAGTTTATCAACAATAATTTTTCAAACAATGCTCTTTGAATGGGCTGAAATTCTCTACTTCTCACTGCTACCTGAGCTTGATAAGCCTTTACAGCTGCAATGAGAAAGAAAACAAATACTGACATTTTCCTGCGCTAGTTTTCAAACATTTTGATTTTAAAGTTAAAAATTACCTTTTCAATTCCAAATTGATACAATTTACAGAATAAGTGTGGGAAAATAATTTCAAAACAGCCATTTCACTTTAGGGCAAAGAAAAGATTTCTGATAATCACAATTTATTTTCTATTTTGTGATACAACAGCTAAGCCAAAATGTACATTAGCTGCTCCACTTTATGCTTCTAATTTTTACATTTTGCCGTGAAGTAATAGATGTAGTCTGAAATGTGTATTGTACCAAGCTAAAGGATTGCATATAGAAATAACAGAGGTATTCAAGGTTGTGCCTTTACTGACTGTAAGCTAAGGGGTTCCTGATTACATCACAGCACTTCACAAAAATACCTGCAGGTCTGAGTGTCAGCGCTGCTGGGGCAGCTCCGTGCTGGCCGTGCCAGGGCTGCAGAGAGGAGCTGAGGCTGCTCCCTCGGAGCCACCTGGCAGCGGCAGCGTGCCCAGTGCCAGCCCGGGGCCACTGCTGCTCCCCCTGGCCCGGGATCTGTGCCTTCCCTCGGGGGGCAGCAGGGAGCAAACCCTTGCCATCCATCCCTCTCCCTGCTCTGCCTCTGTGGGCTCTGCAGAGCGAGCAGGGTGCAGCCCCAGGATATCAGCTCCTTGTGATGGGAATGATTGGGGGAGGGTTTTGGTGTGCATGAAATGAGAATTTTTCCTTTTGTCCTTCAGGACTGAAATAGAAGCTTATTAGTAAATTTGGAAGGATATATATTTCAGCACCCAAACTAAGGGGGACTCATTACACACATGTAGAAATCTATTTTGGGGGAAGGTATAAATTCCTTCCTATACATTAAATGCTTTACACATGCAGGTTTATGTTTTCAGACTAACAAAAAACCAGTGCCAGTGTGGAGATGAAGTGGGACAAAAAGTGATGATGATGTTGAAGGATGGGTCATTTTATGCTCTAAATTTGTGTTCTCAGCTCTACGTTCATCAAAAACAGTGAAATGTCAAGACTGTAACTTAAATATGTGGGAAGCATAAACTTGAACCATACTGGTCAGAGCTGAGCAAGGGGAAGAGAAACAAGAAGTCCTTTATTTGCTTACTTTAAAATGGGGAGCACAAATCTTTGTCTACTACTTGCATTTTTTTCTTCTCTCTTTAGTTCAAATACATACAGGAATAATCGATTGGGGTTTTGACATTTGTTTGTTTGTTTTACACACAGACCTTTCTTCCCTCCCTTTAAAAACCCCCATATTCTTAAATAGAAAGCTCCTTTTGCCTGTATGCACTCTGCCATTATTTTGAGAGGTCTTGTTTCTCTGCAGTAGTATACAGATGGAAAGTGTGTGACTTCTATAATAAATAATACAAATGAGATGCTACCAAATGAAAAACCCCTGGAAACTGGGGAAAAAAGACAGCTTGCAATCTCCCCTGAAGTCATGCAGTTATGAAAACAAATATTCTCCACAAATATATGAATTATAGATAGAGTTTGAATCTTTGCTGAAATGGTTTTGACTTTTCTTACCTCATCTCAAGATCTCATCATGATAACTGTAAATCTGTGTATAGTTAGATGTGTAAATGTGTACCTGGATAGGAAGAATTATCACAGGGACATGGAATTTCTTAGACAATCTTGTGCACATCTCATGTTCCCCTCTTGTCATCCATTCCAAACTAGATACTATTTTTCTAAGAGGGTAGTTTTGCCCTCTCATTTTGTCTTATAATACAACCCTGAAATTTTGTATGTTCAGTGGGACATCACCTGAGCTTGTGGAAAGGGAAACAGTAGCATTTGTAGTGTGTAATATTTGCAATGCACTTTGCTGATAGCAACTAATTAATTACCTGGTTTTGAGATTAGGTGGGGATTATTATTTATCTACAATGGATGTGGGCCATGGAGAAATAGAGAGCTGACTGAAGCTACACAATTATTCTACGATACAAAAAAGATTAAACTTGCAGGGCCTTTGTCTCCAGTTCTGTGAGAAACTTGTGCACTTTCTAAACTTTAGGTATCTGTTTATATCCTTGCCTGTTCAGTAGGCTATGAAATCCTGTACTGTGAGCAGCGTGTATCTCATCATACTCACTGTCTGCTATAAAAAAAATAAATTAAAATATCACTTCTGAAAGAAAACCAAGGTAAAATCTTCAGAACTGTTGTACTGAGTGTATTAGGAACAAATCCCCTCAGACAGGGCTTCATTGTTTGACCTTGCTGAATTTTTTGCCTACAACTCAAAAATAGGTGAACTGTGAACTGCATTTTGGCCTTTATATCACAGAATTTCTCTATGGATTTACTTGAATTCAGCTCAGAGTTTAGTTCTGAGTGGATTGTAACACAGATAAATGCAATTTAATGAAAAAGAATCTGATCTTTAGTAATAAATTAGCAAAGTGTCTTGATATTAGTGGGTGAAGTGTTGCACATAAGTTAGTACACGATGCTTACTAGGAGAAAATTAAAATAACCTGTGTACTACACAGCTAAATGGCCCAGCTGGGTGTTTCTTTCCATATGTGGTTAGTGCTGAATTTTTTTTTAAGCAAGAAAAATAAAAGACAAAATTATGAAATTAATTTAACAGAAATTGAATAAAGAAACAAAATAAATATTTTCAAGTTCTAAACTACCAAAAATACCTGATTGTTATTAATTAATGTGTGTTTGTGTTGTTCCAAGAAGGGAATTGAAATTGTAGTTCTTAGTTCTGCCACCATATACCCTGAGATTTTGAAGGGAATTCTCCATTGGTTTCCTGCTATTTGTTCAGAGATATTACCCTGTGCTTGAGAAGAGTGACAAAGAGGCATTTTCATATTTGTATGACTTAGGCCTACTCTGTGGTGTTTATCTTTTTAACTTGACCTGAAGTTACTGAAAAATACTTTTGCTGTTGAGGTTGGATGTCCTGCCAGGGCTCAGGGGTTGGTGGTACCATATTATCTTGGCTACTTCCAAATGGCTGTTGACATAATCAGTTGCCAAATACGTAAAAAACCCTCTTTATATATAAAACCAAAGGAGCAAAGATGGAGATGAAAGAGTGCCAGGTGAAAATATTAAAGAAAATTTGGTGGGCTGAGTTACTGTCCTCATTTGAGTTACTTAGTCTCTTTTTTTTTTCTGGATAATTTGACATTTTTCAATGAGGGAACAGATATTGGAGGAGGTCTTGTTGCTCTTCACTATGTGAGAAATTGTATAACAGGACTTAGTGTTTTGATGCAAAGGGTTTTTTCACTGATAAAATTCAAAAATCTTCAATAATTGTGGCCTTGAAACTACTCTTTGTCTAACAGTCATCTTCTGTGTAGTTACAATTTGATATAGAAATAACTTGGGGAAAAACGGTTCAAATCCTTTTGTGGATTTTTCTTTTTATTTTAAGATATAGTCTAACTTTGAGAGGTTTTTGCATACTTGGAGGCTGATCAGACTTCCAATGATCTTCTGAAATTTTGGTCATTCAGCTGTGTTTTGCTTTCACTTATAATTTGTGTGAGAAGGCTAGACTAATTCTGTCTAAAGTATGTGGAATAATCCTGGGGAAAGAAATAAGTGTAAAATATTGGATCACACAGTTTCATCTGTGTTTTCAGTGGTAAGAATCTTTCCTTGATAGATGGAAAATTTAGCTAAAATCAGATCTGCCAGTGAAGCAAGAGTGCATAATGTCCAGTTGTATTCAGCTCCTAAAGCTCATAGAAATTCTTCAAAGTGGTGAAATGAACATAGAATTTTAGATATTTTGTAAAAACTCACTGAAATATAATTTAGAATGTATTTCCTCATTTTGCTATAAGAGTGTAAAACTTTGCAATGATTTGTAATCATAAAATCATGATCAGCATTCATGAAAATTCACATAGACCTACTGTGTGATGATTTTATCCTGTTCTAAATTGCTTTCTCCCATAACTCACCATTTGTTTCAGTTCAAAGGTAAATTACAATTATATACTCTGCCTGCCCAAAAGTGCAGTATTTTTATGCTCCCAAGCAGCAGAATGCTGAATTTTGAATTCAGTGGTGCTCAGGAGCAGGATTTCTGATTTACTGATGGTGCATCAAAGGTACCAACTGCTTTATATGAAAGCCAAAAACATATTAAAGTTGGCTTTTATTTTTTTAACAGTGCTAAGCCTATAGCCTTGTACAGACTATAAATAATGCATCTTTTTCTTAGTTAATGCAGTAAAAATGCCCAAATACCATTTATTTTCCAGCCCCCCAATGCCTGACCGCTCATATTGGATTATTATTGGATTGTTTGATGCATAAGCATCCCTTGGGGCTGGCTTGGGAGCAAAGGCAGCAGCTTCCCTCCTTCCCTGGGTGCTCCCACCCTGAGGCCGGATAGGGCAGGATTGAGATTTTAACCACCATGGAAAAAGGTTTTCTGTTTTTGGGAGCCTACAGATATTCTTACCAGTTTAGAAATAGTCAGAAACATCTAGTTTTGGTTGTCCATGACTTTAAGTAGGTATGAGGGTGCTCAGATATTTTTACAAATTTTACAGATATTTTTAACAAATGTCGGGTTTTGTATATCAGCTTTAGATTAATGGTGCTGTTGGTTGCAGTATTACTGAAAAGGCAATGTGTTTTTTAAAGCACTGATGCTAGTAGCAGCACCAGCATTTAAATAAGTGCAATCAGACATGGTCATTGTTAAATTACCTCTTCTGCTGTTGTCTTAGAACAATATTCTGTACGAAAACTTAGTCTTTGCTATAGATACTTGAACTTTTTTAGGGTGAAAACCACAGAATCTATTAAAGACTTTCATACTAATCAAATTGTGATGAATCCTGACAAAATTTGCCATCTGGTCTTTGAATTCTGCATTTGAACATTTGCATTCAACATTATTAGTGCCACTCGTAGTAGACCAAATTAAGTTCATGAGTATAGATTTGAGTCTGTTATCTAAATGTGTAATTCTTTTGTGACACAAACTGTTATTTCAGATCACACAAGGAAAGACAAAGATTATTTTTAGTCTCACTTCATCTTTGCTGACTTTGTATGTCTCTGCTGGGTGTTTCTTTCTGCTTTTCCAGAGTTTCAAAAAGTCTTCATTATTTGCAGATTTAGTTAGAAGAGCCTCTCTGGTCATAAATCCCCATACCACTAAACAAGTTGGAAATATAAGCAACCTTGAAAAAAGGGAAGAAGCCTGGAACTCTAGAAGTAGTTTTGTTTTAATACTCTCTTGGCATGCTGCCTATTGACTTGTGCTGCAAGCAGCTTGCCAGGAGTTGAAGGTGCTCATCATTTGCTAATTTGTAGAAAAAACTTTCGTACAACTCATCTCAAATTATTAGTGATACAAGAAAAATTGTTAAGAATTAAATATGTAATGAGAAATTGCGTGACATAAGCAAAGTTAGAAAACATTAAAATTGTTGAAAGAGAAGAAAAATGTTTTCTGTTGATTTACTACAGAAGCATGAACAGATGTGGTAGTCCTAATGGCCTTCTGTAGAATATAAAAACTAAACCACCTTTTGTTCTGACAATTTTTAAAGTACTGTGAACTGTGTTTAGGGATACCAAGAAGCAGATGAAAGAACTTCAGCTGGAGGTGGTTTAGAGAACAATTCCAATACAACTGTGTGTCTCACCTTAAGGTACTGGCACAGAAAGTATAACTGGTGCTCTCAGTATTCTGAAGCACTGGGGCTTCGTCAACTCATCACTGCTTTCTTTATCTGGAACTTCTGTTATGAAAGGTTTTGGAAATCAAATCTATTCTTTCAGATTATTTAGTAGCCTAAATACAGCTTTTCTCTTCTGATTGTGGACACTGGGTTCAGTTTGTCCTTTTGAGAGTATCTGACGGTGGCAATGTGCTACATTTTGTATTTCTCTCTCTTGGGTTTCATTTTCTCTTAGCTTCTCCAGATAAGGTGTCATTTGTGAGCAGACAGCAGCAGAAGTTAAGCTTATTGTCTTTGGAAGTTTAGAATACATGCAGACATGGATGATAGCTGTAAGACCTTACCAAGCATCTGGGGACCTGTTATTGCTCGGGAGTGTTCTCTGGACTTTGGTGGCAAAATCCTCCAAGAGATGTGTTTCTGGAAGGCAGTTTGTGTCCAAAAATTATATTTACACAGCTCTAACTTGTCTCTAAGCCTGCTTTGACCATGAATTATACCTTCCTATCCCTTCTCCCTGCCTATCATCTCATTCCCCACTGACGTTTGCCTTTGGCAGCACACCCTGCCCGATGAGCCACTGGCCTGTAGAATCTCTTTGGAGTCAAAGGCCACCATCAAGACAGTCTGAACTAAAAAAAAAATAAATTAAACTTCCTGAACTCTGAAGCACCAAAGAGCAGAAACTCAATCAGTTCTTTAACTTTTGTTTCTTTTTAAATGAAACTAAAAATTGGTGGTATGTGGTGATCCCTTTCCTGTATACATTACCTTATGGATTTCATGAGACCTACAGTGATGTGGACCTGCTGACTTCTTTATTCTTTTTTGGGTGTTTTTTTTTGCAATGGAGAGTTGATGTCATAGGGTTGACTTTCAGTCCATGGATTTTTCTGGCCAGAAAGTCGCCATACTTTCAGACATAAAGTTCTGCTTTTATGAGCATTGTTAACTTTGGCTCAAAAGTTATACAAGAATGATCCTTAGTTCAGACAGAGTTTAGTGAAAACTTTCATTAAGGGAAAAAGAAAAAAAAATGAAAGAAATAGAAAGAAGAAAGGCTTGGCTGGTGTCCTTATAATCATGCAGTGTCCAAGGCTGGGAGCAGTGGTTCAGCCACAGTTTGGCAGCTGAACTGCAGAGCCCTGTTACACTGAGGCTGTCTTTGCTGCACTACAAAAGACCAGTCTTAATTTATTTCTTCATATTCCAAAGCAAATTCTTTGTCTTCAGTGGTGTCCCAGGAATGTGTGCATTTGTTCCCAAACTATAGCCCTGACACATTTACCTAGTTAGGTGATGGTTTTGATTTGAGTCATACAAAACTGAAACAGAATAATTTTCAATTTTATTTATTTGACACTGTATGATATCACTGTAGTTGTTCTTTCTATTCCTCTACTACAATAAAACTGTAGACAATACCCTACAGGAAACTTTTTATACATAGTGAAAGGGCTTTTATTTTTAGAAGACTATAGTTCTCCACTTGGTGGTCTGCCTTTTAAAAGCAAACAGTTTAGAACACAGTTCAAACCAAACATTGAATACTGGCTATGTCATTCTTGGTTCAGGGGCAATTGGTTTCTGCAGTCTCATCTGCTACATTGCACAGAGAAAAATTATGTTATATATATAAAAATAGTTTTCAATAATAATTCTGCTGAACATAATGGTAAATAAAGCATTTCATTACAGGGATTGAACAACATCTGGGTCTTAGCATAAGATCAGTCTGCATGTGTTTTGTAGACAGTTAGCAATTTGGTCTGCTAATGTTGTTACCTGACTGGGTACAGTGGAGGGAGATGGGATAGCAGCAAATCCAGAATAAACCCCTCTCCAGAGGTGGGGGGACACAGGCTCATCCTGGTGTTAATATGGTTTTAGCAGCTTGGCTCAGAAGAAATGGGAGAGAAGAGAACATTGTGTGTTTATTAAATACTGCACTGGTATACTTGGAGATGAAGTGGTGAGGGAAAGAGAGAAATCCTTGAAACTTAAAATAGGGAAAGAGACATTGGGAGAGAGAATGCAGAGTGGTGGCACATCCCCTGCAAGCAAAGCATTGTTGCTGTTTCAACCCCGTGTTGAGAACACAGTGCCCTGGCTCTGGGTCTCAGAAATATTGAATTTGAAACAACTTTTGCTTATCAGTCACGTGCTTTGGGGAAGTGTGTAGTGCTTCCTGCTGGAGAGCAAGCTAGCAGTACTAGTAACTTGATATGCCAGGTGCTTTGGGGACTTTGGTATCTGTCCTCCTAAAAGAAATAAATACAGAAAAAACCATGGGCTGCTCTGACCACTACAATTCCAATTTCCCTACAAACACACACACACACAAACACACACACACATATATATATATAATTTTATATATATATATATATTTTTATATATATATATATATATATATATATAATTTCATATGGTCTCTTAATCCAGTAAGATTCAATCTATGCCATCACACTATAATTTCTATTCTGACAAGATAAGAAATATAGATTTAAGTTGGATGCAAGAACTCAAAAAGGCCACATTTCCTTAATTTAAAACATTCATTCCAGTATTTTTACCAAGGAAACACAATTGGCAAATTCCTAACTCTACAATTAATAAGCTATTTCTGAAAGTTTTTTGTTTATTACATATATCTATCTATCTATATATATACACACACATTTTATTTAGAAAAGCTTTCATAGATATAAAAGATGAAAGGCTGCTTTATAAAATAATTATATTTATCTCCTTTTATTATATTTAATTAGCAAATTTTAAATGCTTTATTCTGTTTTGACTGTAAACTGTAGATTAATTTAGCCAAGAAAATGTAATATATTTATTTTTAAACTCTCTGTAAACTGTACAATTTTTTCATGCATGAGTATTATATAATGTATAGTCATTAGTTACTTGTAATACATGAGATTTTATTTTTCACTATGTCTACAAATTTCTAAACTCCTGTGTCATGGTGCTTTAGATTATCTTCACATCTATAAATTTAAGAATTTGTCGGCATTTTTCTCTTTGTTTCTTCCATCTCAATATAGAAATCCAAATCCAGAATTCCTAATCCCATTTCCATGTCTAGGTGTGTAGTTAGTGAGAGACAGTATATAATGGATTCCGGCTGAGCTTTTCTGCAGTATGAAATTATGGATTTAAGCAATGCCTTCCTCTAGAAAAGGAACCCCTTGATATGGGGATTTAATCCAGTGCTTTAAAGAGCACTTCATAAAATATGCTTTTGCTGTTCAAAATAACAAAGTGCAGTGTATTTTTACAGCAGATCTGTGTTTCTGACAATAATTTAGGTGAAGTCAAGGCAAAACATACGGGTGTATTTAATAGTGCCTTTTTTATTTCTCCTGCTTTTTTTCTGTTGCACATCACATGGTAATATAGGATTCCACCATTTCTTCTGTGACACCTACATCCAGTCTCATGTTTCCCCTCTGAGGTGTGAAAAGCAGCACAGTTCACTGAAAATTCTGTTTTAAATGTTTGCTTATATCAGTGATAGAGGGTAAGATGTAGATCTAGGTCTGAAAAAATGTCAGACTTTGTGGAATTGACTGTGGTGAAAGGAAATTGAACTTGAAAATATTGGATGTAGAACAGTTCATTGCAGGGCACAGCCCTCCCAGTGCAAGGCTAGAGTTCTGGACATTGCCATTTGGGGTGAAAAATAATTCATAAAAACCCACTAACTACAAGAGGAAAAAGGGAATTTTCCAATCATTTGTTCTTTGTGGCATTTCACTTTGTCATAATATCCATACTTCAAGTTGTAGTGGTAAATGTTAAAAATATTTACATTGGAGCTATTCCGGTGGGTGCCTTTACTGTCATGAATTTTGCTAAATCAAATACATGAATATTTAATATTCCTAAATGTTTCTACAAAGCCTATAGCCACTTTTAGGGTAAAATTCAATTGCCTCTGGCTCACACTGAAGAGAAGCTTCCTTTTGAAATAGCTATTCTTAGAAAACAGTGCTATGGAGCACGGAGCAGTGGAATGCTATGCATAATGTTAGGGCAATTTCTTTTTGCCTTTAGGTGATGTGACCAGCTGACATTTCAGCACAAGGATCCTTCAGAGCAATATAGAGAATTTGATGTGACAGTGTCTCTGAGTCAAGCACTGAACTTAAAAAAGTATTTGTTATATATACAACATATGTACTAGCCTCTCATGTAATCAAACAGTTTTCTTTGGCTTGTTTCCACATGTAGTTGTCTCTTTTTTTGCCCTCGTTTTTATTTTGACTGATGCATACTTAAATGATCACACTTCCCATGCACACACCACCCCCTGTGCCTGCACTGTGCAGGAGATGCCTCATGTGCTGCCATTTCTGCTTCCCCACCTCTCGTGTTTCCGTGGGATTGATGCTCCTGCCAGGAGAGTCAGCTGGGGCAGTTCTGGGAGTGCAGGAGAGCTTGCAGCTCCTTGCTTCTGAGAGGGTGCTAGCAGGAAATGTCACAGCCTGTCCTCATCAGTTTGGATTAAAGCTGGGTGGAATATTTGGCCAATGCACTGAAGACAAAGCAGAGCATGTTGGCAGCCTTTGGTTTGAGCAGTTCCATCAGCAAAGGAACTGGCAAATAAGTCTTGATGAAGAAAAGAATTAGACAACCTGAGCTGACTCTCCCTAAATAAAAATAAGCTTTGCTTTAGTGGGGATTTTTTTGGTTGCTTGTTTTTTTCTTGTTTCTTTCTTTTTTTTCCTCTGAAAGTGCTCTTCACCTAATAATCCTGAAAATGCTCTTCACCTAAATATCCTGAAAAAATATTCCTGATCTCGTTTTCTGAGATCATGAAATAATCTTTAGCATCTTGGATTTCAAAGTTTCTGTCAATGAATGGGATTGAGACACATAATTTCTCCACAATGAAATCTTACCCTATTGCTTGCTTGAGTTCATGGTTTGTTATTTCCAAGTCTCTCTTTGGTTTATTTGAGAAACTTGATGTGTTCTTCTGCTTTTCAAGAGCAACAAACAATTTTTCTGACTGGTGCAGGGCAGACAAGATGCAAACCCAGAGCAGTTACTGAAAAGCATGGATTTCCTCCTTTGTGGTTTGGCAATCTTTATTCTGGTCAGCCTTTCAGTACCTGGGTGAGAAAGACCCCTCAGTGACTGGAGTTGGTTTCCTTTGCTTCTCTGAGCACCAGAACAGCACACAGGTGACTCCAAGTGACAACCCCTGTAGGAGAACATGCAACTGCTGCGAGCTTCTAGTCAGCTCCAACTGGGTCACTGATTCACTTTGATTACAGTGAGATCCATTTTCCATGTTAAATAATTTATGGGTTATTTTTTGTGTTGCATTGTAACAAAGCCACTGCTTTTTGATCTCTAAGGTGAATGATGCTGCTGTTCATAGAAGCAGAAAGTCTGAAAGTCATAAATGATCATGAGGTGTAACAATGCTCTACTGTACAGATGTGTTACAATAAACCAATGGGACAGAGCATTTTGTAAATTTAATGGCACATCACTTAAAACATCATATAATTTCAGTGTGTAAGTTGGAATAAAAATTGCACCTTTGCAGGTTAAGTAAAGAATAGCTAATAAAATTGTAACAGACATACATTATACAGCATGGGGTTCATGATGAATAATTGGTAGGTTATTAGTGCTTAACAGATTAAGGGTACTTCCATTTATTACTGTGCTCCACTAAGGATGAGCATTAATTTTTTTTCAAAGCAAATTCACTGGAAAGAGACAGTTTAAAATTTATGCTTGTAATGATTGCTACATGGTCCATTAAGACCACCTCTAAGTGAGCTTAATTTGTAGCAGATAAATGTACATGTCTACATATTTTTCAACGTAGTTTATGGTGCATCCTGCACAGCTGTGCCCAACTTATTAAATCCTCACAAAATTTAAATAGGAAACCCATTACATAGACAGTATTATATCCATTTATCATACACACATTTTCAATTTAACTCTCTTTGTGCAGGATATTTTCACTGTTTCATTAAATATGTATAGCAAGGCCATTTTCTCTTCTAGTTTGTTTTGTGCTTTTGTTTTCTGAGTTTGTTTGGATCCTCCTTTTCAGTATTATCATCAAATAATTAAGAACTTCAGCAAATTGAACATCATCTACAACAATTATCTCAGTAATGATCCTAGATGTGTCAGTCACTTAAAATCGTACATCAAGGAAGCTCTTACCTAGGGAAAAAAAGCAGGGCTATAACCACTGTGTAGGGAAGGGTGATTGGTACTAATACCCTCACTTCTCTGTCTGGATGGATACTGGACTCTGGATTTGTCTGGAGAGATAAATATGCTAGATGCTGACAAATGTTGAGATTACAGATGTTTCTCTTCTTTCTTCAGCATTTCTCATTAGTGAATTCTGGGAACTTCCTGACTTTAAAATCCTCTCTTGAATCCCATTCTGAACTGTCCAGCTTTATCTTGGCTTTAGGTGTTTTCAGTGTCCTATAAACCATAGTTTTAGCTTATAGAAATGGGATTAGAAGTATTTGTCCAATTTTAGAGACAATTTTACAGATGAAATTGAACTGCTCTGGATTTTTTGAAATCCCTCTTATGGTCAGAGTTTAAAGCTGTTAACTTCCCTTGCCTTGAGCCCTATGTAAAATAGGTGGTGTGAATTTCTGTCAGTCAAATACTGCTCTACTTGGTTCAGACCCACAGAATTTTCTCTGGATCTGGTAAAAGTCTTGTTCATCACATTCTGTGGTCTGCTGAAGTGAGCTTCTGCAACAGGACACATTTATTAGGGTCAGTAGAGCCTTCACTGGCAGAACACTGCAAAATAAGGGACAGCTTTTGTTTAAGATGTAGGACTAACTTTGTTTATCTGAGAATAACAATAGGGAAACAAGATTTTAAAAGAAAGAGAATGAAGAATTCTTGTTCATTCATGTCTACATTCCCCTAATTAAATGCCAGAGACAGATTCTTTGCTCTTCTACAAACTGAACAAACAAACAGAGCCACAAGGAAGTGTTGACCTCCAAAATCAAGAACTGACAATTTATTTTGAAAAGAAATGTCTGTTTAAAATACTGCATTTTTGATAGGCTCTGTTTTCTTGGTATGTGTATAAAATCAAATCATATGGCCATTTTTTAGTAAACATGGATATTTTGGAGAGAAATTAAAGGGATTTGGTAATTTTGCTTTTCTCAGTGCTGCAAACAGCGACAATGACTTATTGCCACCTTCTTTTTAGTCTGTTGTACTTCAGACCATTAAATGATTTTTCTCCCCAAAGTTGTTAGTCCCTGTTCCACAGAAACACCAAAACTGGTAGGCACAGGAATTAGTTTGAAAACCTTTCAGATTACAGAAACCATTTTATATGTCTGTATTTTGAAATTTGTTCCAGTATATTATAATTTTGATTGTACATTAACAAAGGAAATTATTGATTTTTTTTTTCTGATTAAGATGAAAATGTAGTTGTTACACTTTGCCAACTTGCATGACTTTTCCATAGGATTTTAATGTAGGCTAGAGTTAGTCCTGATGTTTTTCAGGGCTTTTCACACATTTGCTCTGCTCAAGCCCCTTGTTTTGGCTTCTCATTTCAGTTATTTTCTTTTTAAAAAGCCAAGAATCTGGGAAGGAAATAGGATTTCCAAGTAAGAACACTCAGACAGAGCCCATCTGTTCTTCCAAACATCAGCTTCAGCATAAATACAAGGACAGACATTTAAAGCTACATCATCCTTGGAATGTAGTGGGGAATGAACTTCCCAAATGTTGCAGAGACAGTGGAAATGTTTTAGGACATTTTAAGAGAAAGGAAAATGTCCTTCATGTGAGAATGGGGGGTAAGAAGAAAACATTGTTAAAATGCTGAGGAATTCTTTCATTATTGCACGTACTCAGGTGCTCTGGGGGCAGACCCCACACCTACAATTTGTGCTGCTGCCTTGGGATGGGGACTAAAAACACTGGGGGAACCAAATATCTTTTGTAAAATAGGAAAGTGCATTTCAAATAAGCCCCATGAATGTGATACTATGGACTTACTGTCTTAGGAGATTAGAGAAATGCTAAGAACAGAGAAGTCAGCCCATGGAAAAAATGTCCTACATATTAATTTCTGTTCAAACACCACACAGAGAAAGAAGCTGGCTGAGCTGGACAGCTCTTGAACAAGCCATAGGTGATATCAGTTTGTAAAGAGCACTGTGAGGATTTGAGCATCAGGACCTGTGCCTCAGTTCATTCAAAGACAGCTGTTACAGAGTCCATTGTTTTCAGTAGGAGTCAGTTGTGAGCAGTGAAGTGCTATCTCCATGGTCTGGATTGTAGATGGGTTCCTCCAAACATTCAAACAAGTTTGTCATCACAGGCATGGGAAGAATTTTGCAAATCTATATGATATTTCTAGATTTCAGAGAGAGAATGTTTTGGAGGATAAAGAATTACAGGCAATATGTTGCAGGTAGAGTCTAAAAGAGGAAACATATTAACCAGGAATATTAGTGGCTATCCAGTATCTGATGATAGTTTTTTCATGGAAGCACAAAATTACGTCTTTCAAAAAATTCTGCATGAGTTTTTTGGAGCCTTTGATACCAAGGAATTGTTGTCTGTAAGATTCTAGTGTACATATACTCACTTCATCTACATTAAAAAGATATTTGTGCTTGTGATGAAACTGTTTACATGCTTAATGGATAAACATTTCAACAGAAGTGTTTATTCAAAAAGGCAAAACAGTGCAACTGTATGAACCTGAGGTGGTTTGTGTCACAATCTGTTATCTTGAAACCATACCAAGACAAACTTACTTCAGGGGAGTCTGTTTTATTTTGCTGCTGGCAGCAGAATGATTAGTTGCAGAATAATCTTATGGAGAGCTGTTTGCTGATTAAAAAAAATTATACTGCTCCCTGTGTTGTACTTTCAGAGTAATCCTCCTCACATTTTGATTTTTGAGGAATAGCTAAAGCATTAATACAATATTGTTAAGTAATTATTACACTTGAAACTATTAATGTAGCTAATTATAGGTATCAAAGAATCTGCCAGACCTTCAGTCTAAGGTTAACTTTTTTACAATGAATAGATGTACGAAAAAGACAAACTCACTGCCTATCAGAACACAGAGGACTATATAATGATTTCTGGAATATTTCCAGGACAATGGAAGAATAATTGGTAACTGGTTTACAAGCAGGAAAATGACCCTCAATCTAATGAGGATATTGAATGCAATAACATTTTGGGTCCAATTTATATTAAGTGCTTAAATACTTCAATTCTTGGGTGCTCAGCTGAACCATAGCCCCAATTCCATCTTAGCTCAGCCTTTACAGTTTAAATAAATTTATCAAAGTATGGCCAGTTCAGAATGCAACTTAAGGTGAGACTGCAGCCCCAGCAGAGTCAGAGGTAGGACCTTGCCTTAAATCTGAGCTAAACAGTTCAACCAAGTTCAGTGAGTGAGAAAAAAAATTTGTGTAAATTACAATAAATATAGAAAATATTTTCTGTATGAGAAAGGGACAAATGCAGTTAGCAGTAGTTCTTCACAGGTTTTTTTAAATGGGGATTTTTTTATCCTCTAAATGATAACCAATTAAAATACATTCATGACAGAAGCTGACCTCCATGAAAATACATTTTGTCCTCTGAAGCAGGAGGTTTGATAATCATGTAGTTACCACAGCACACATAAAATACCTGGCTTGGAAAGCACAATGAATCATGTTTAATTAAACTTTGTTTCAAATGAGTTGAATTGCAGTCAAATTGGAAAGGACTTCCACATTTTAACAAAATATCTTCAAATTATAGAAATATACAAATATTGCATCACTGCTCTAGAGGAAGCTGCGATTAGGACTATTTAGCATTTTGGTGGCTTTGTAGTGCTTTATGGTATATGATAATGTTTATGGTTTAGATCATGTTGCATTAACTGGAGGTGCCATGAGCTGTATTCTTTGGGCCCTCCTTGTGTCACATGGCTTCTGATTATTCTACAGTTTTTCTTTTCCTTTCAAAGTATATATATTTTTTTCTTTAAACCATAACTAATACACTATGTGCCCAAACATTTCATCACTGCTCACGTATGGGAAATACAAAACATTTTCACATAACTCTGCAATGTGATGTTAAACAGATTTAACACAGATTTAATACAAACATAATAAAACTAAGTTCCTCTAAATTTAAGTCTCCTTAGAACATGAATTATTTTTATTTTGATTGAAAACTGAAAAAGAAGTGTTCTTTCTGTACTGCTGAGCTGTTCTGTTTGTTTCCAAATTCTTCTTTAGAAGCCTTTTTTCTCCCTGAAACCTTAGTGATTTTCTCTCCTTTGATTTATTTCTTTCTGAATCATTGTCCCAGATCGTGTGTGCCTGCAAGGCTTAGTGAGCTGCTTGGAGTGGATCCCCCAGCCTGCCTCTGTTGGGGCTCTTTGCCATGGTGTGCCAGCTGTTTTGACCTCTGTTTTGGCTGTGTGCAAAAGCACAATGCAGAAAGTACTTTGGATATGCAATGTGCATAAACACAGCGCATAAACAGGGCTGAAGAAGGTGATCCATTATGTCTCTCTGGCTGAGCAGGTTGCTGTCCAATTGGGAGCAATTTTGTGATCTTGCCAGGTTCTGGAGTATGTTTCGCTTTCTTTACAAGTTCTTGGGTCACAGAAAATTGCACAGAGCTGGGGAGTTGCTGTGCAGGAGAAAGCAGAAGGGAGAAGAACGAGTTGTTGGCTGGGTGGCAGTGAAGGAAATGCTTGCAGTTCCGAAACTTGTAACTTACTTACATTTGGACAAAACCCACCAGTCAGTGATAAAGGTCTGGTTCCAATATTGCCCTTTGGATTTATCAGCTTCCATTTCCTAATTTCCAGTGACTGTGAGCAGTGGAAGTTTACATGCTGGCACTCCATACCCCAGCAGCCTCTGGGCAGCTGCCCCTGCTGGGCATTCTGACTGACTGAGCCCGTGCACTGCAGCAGGGCAGAGGGGCTGGCTCTGCTGTTCCTTTGGTGCAAGCACACCAGCACGTCCAGTCAAAAAATGTTCACTGCTGAAGTCCCTTGTGGCCAGTGTCATCTTCTAAAAGCTTCTCAGGAGAAGCATATTCTTCCCAAGTTCCCTTTGGCAACATGAGCAATTTTTTCTGCTATATTTTGTGGCTCATCCTTTGAATCATCCTTTAAGGATATGCCCTGGGCTAAAATCCTATTTGCACTATTAACTTTTATTCTGTAATAACTCATTTAAAAACATCAGATGGTCTCTAAATAGGTGTTTTATGAATGTTTTGTTAAAAAATAATAAATTCTGATCCTATTAAGTCAGAATTCTGCAGCCTCTGTAATGTAACCTTGACATTTCAAAGCTCTTTTTTAAAGACCTTGCACAGCCTTCCTGATGGATTGAGGAGTTTATTGTTTTATCAAAGGATACACTCAGAGGAACTGCTGATTATTTTATTCAAGTGGTAATGTCTTAACCCTACTTGCACCTCAGATGTGAGGTCTGTATAAATGTATAAATATATAGTGTATATAACTATATTTATATTCTTCAGAAACAAAAATGGCTTGCAATATCTAATTAGCTTTCTCTTTTTATTCTGCCTGATTAGTTTCAGTTATTTGATTTTGAATCAAATTGTTTTCTCTGATTAATTTTATAGTGTAAGTATTGAAATCTAATTTAGCTGTCTGAATAAACAATCTGTTTGGAGCTGGGAGGTCACTGATACTCCTTAGTCAGGCTATTTTCTGTAGGCAGTTCAGATGGCACGCAGGGCAGTAAAAAGTTAATGAAAGCACCCAAAATCTTATGAAAAGAGTTCAAATGAATTTGTGCTGGCATATATGAGCTTGTTAGCCCATGGACAGACTCAGTCCTTCAGCTCAGTATTTATTTAATCCAGACAGAAATCATACTGCCCGTGCAACTTTGTAAGGAGGAGGCATTTTTCTCAATTCCCTTTACCTAGGTATATGGCATTTCTATCTTTGCTACCAAACACAAAATTAGCTTGTTATAACACCCTCCTTGAACAGTGATGGAGTCCCACTAAAATACATCTTCTGACTCCAGGTTTAACACTGTGCCTCTGCTGCTGGAGCCAATATGTTGCTGTGAAAACTCTTGGTGAGTACTTACCCAGAATTATTGAAGGACTCGACCTTCTTCTGTGAAGTATTAGCAACATTATTGAGTTCTTTTTTAATAGTGTTTTTGTTATCTCTGCCCTTGTAAGTTGCTTCTTCCAAATGTTATGGCTTATTAGTTTATATGCTATTTCCATTGCAATTATAGCCAGAACAGGAAAGGTTTTTTACCTTTTTAGCATATTGTCACCATGCATCATTTTTAGATCCTCATTTCTCCTTATTAGAGGTTCTCTGATCCCTCAGCTCTCACTGGATATCAAAGCATGTTCATGATATAAAGTAGCTAAAGTTTATGGAAGGATGTTATTGTATTGGTGACAGTCTGTGGTGTTTTATTGGGGATTGTGTGTTTGTGATTAGGTTAGGTAAGTGTAATATAAATGTACATAAATATCAGACACCTGGTACAGCCTCTGCTGGAATGACCTCATGGCTGTGCCAGGATATGAGAGATCTCTGCCTGGTACCCCTCACCTCCAGTGTGGTGCCACCCTCTTCTGGTGTTTTCTTCCCCTAGCATAGATAAATAGGGTGGGATGGAATGTGTGAGCTGAACAGCCTTGCTTGTCTGAGGAGAACTTGGGGCTTTTAAAAAAACCCCCAAACCATTGGAAGATAAAGTGAAGCAGATGAAAATTATTGATGGGGCCCTGAGATGATTATCCTAAAGAAAACAGTGTGATTTTCCTCATTTATTTCAATTTTCATTTTACTTATGTTCTGCTTGATGGCTGTGTGGCTGCTGCGTGTATTACCCAAGCACATAATAATTGAAATAATTGAAATAAGGTCAGCTGGCCAGAGGACAAATCAGTTTATGCAAAGCATTGACAAGAACCTCGGCACTACAAGTGCTCATGTGGCTTCAGTGTTCTTGGAGCTGATGTGGCATCATTTCTTTTAGTCTGAGAAGGACACATGGACTAAAATTGTAAACTCAAACATTAGGAGAGACTGGTCAGAATTTGTTTTTTCAGAGTCCTCTAGAGCAATCTGTGATACAAAATTATCTTTCTATACAATCACATATCATATCTTCTTATTCAATCATATTTCATTTTTAAAAGATGTTATAGTAGCGGTTTATTTACATTTTAGGGCATTTAAAATGTTTAAAAATATTGTACAATTTAAATATTAAAATAATTATAGTAAAAGCTGGTTACTGTTATTCTGAACCCATTTTGTCTGATTTCCCTGAAAAAAAAGTGTCTACAGGCCAGACTATACTTTTTCTAAGATTGTCACTGGATTTCCTGGTAGATAATTAAAAGGAAAATGTGGGCATTTGATTCCCCAAATAGCAATACAAATAGTGAACTCTGAAGAGTATGTATTTGGGATATGAATAGTTGATTTTTCTTTTAAATTGGGTTTATAAGGCTATTGTTAGTAGTGTCATTTCCTTTTTCACTGCATCCTTGAGAGTGGGTGTTTGTAGATGCACTATTCTGAGAGCTCC
Source organism: Ammospiza nelsoni (assembly GCF_027579445.1). Lineage (NCBI taxonomy): Eukaryota > Metazoa > Chordata > Aves > Passeriformes > Passerellidae > Ammospiza > Ammospiza nelsoni. The sequence goes on from NC_080645.1 coordinate 9,246,547, forward strand.
TCATTGTAATATCCTCTCTGAGTAAAGGCAGGCAGCCTGTGCTAATTGCTTTACAGAGACACTCTGCAATGTAATATAAAATGTCACTTCAGCCCTGTTCATAAAGACCTGAGTTTCCAAATGTTCAGTGCATTACAATAAGTTTTGGGTTGGGCTAAATTGCACTATTGATTTTTTTGTAATTAGGTTTTAATGAATTGTATTCACTGAAGTTTACATTTGTTGAGGGACTTCAAAGATTGGATTGTGATCATTTAATTCACTTTATTTTTAAAATTTTTTTGGGTGTGTGTATCTAACAGTAGAGACCTCCTGGAAATATTTTCTAGGTGTCAGTATTTTTGTGTTGGCTTCTTTAAAGTCCAGCATCTGCCTTTCTCCAGTAAAATATGAATAAAATGCATAAGATTATAGGAATTTGGTTTTTCCAAGAGCTGATGAAGTATTCCACATCTTAGAAATGTATGTTTTCTTACTGTTTGCTCCCCTGTATCTTTTGGATTAAAATGCTTGACTGAAACTGGTCAATAAGGGTTTTGTTGGACTTTTGTTCTTTTATAGTAGCTTCTATTTGGATTAATCTTTATCACTGGGCACTGAGAAGCTGTTTTTCCTTGTTAATGCTTAATCAAATAGCATGGCAGCTGATAATCCCTTGTTCTGATTTAGTAACACATACTGCGTTCCAGGAGATTTTCTTATGCTGTTTTATTAAATTATGTGTTTTTGTAAGAAAAGCACATGTTCTACACCAATCCCAAAATGCTGATTTAATGATGCTTATACACCTTTGTTTATTCTTGAAAGGTCAGGGTCTCTGCTGTAACTTTGTGTTTATGATCCATTTCGCCCTCCTAAAGGAAAATCCCATTTTTTTCCCCCTAATGTAGTTAGATAATTTAAAAGTCACTAAACAATTAGAGATTAGGAAATTAGAGATTCTGTACCTGTGTGTGAGAGTTTCCTTTCTCTTCCCTATGCGAATTTACTGGATTTCCCCCATGCTGGAAACGAATAACTTTTGCTGAGTGTAGTCATGGCCCAGGAGGGTTTTCCTGTGGGCTGGGATGAGGCTGGGTGGGTCCAGCGATCCCTGCAGGGCAGGGCAGCACCACCCCTGCCCTGGGCAGCCCCTGCTCCTGGGCCCTTCTCTCTCTGAATGGGATCCCAGCTCATCCCAAACTCAGATTATCCTGTTCCCCCAGCTGCAGCAGCTCCCTCTGCCTATAAAGAACATTTCCCAGCCATCCCTGTGTGCTGTTTGCTGCTCTCAGTGTGCCCAGCCCAGGACAGCTTGGCAGGGTTAGGGGGAACAAAGCTAAAGCATCCCAGAGGGATGTGACATATTAGCTTGACTGAGCTCCACAGCTTTTGGATTGGAATTTTGGGATGTACAATTGATTTGCAATACACAGAAATTGATGTACAAGTGGCTGGATAGAGAGACCTTCATGATTTCTTTGATGTTGATCTACTCTGTGACACTGAGTAAATAAATCACTGGATCTTGCTGTGCTTTTATTCTTCCTATATACCTTTAGTCTACGCTTTATATACAACCTGCAATATTTCAATATTTCACATCAAAGAAGTAAATATTTCTTAAAAGAAAAAAAACAGTATTCCAGGTTGTGTTTAATTCTGTATTATTTGCACTTGCTTAGGTAGGAATAAGTCAAATTAGACTCAAAAACATTCACAATAATTCTAGAATGCTAAATTTTGCAATTTAATTTCAATAAACATGTTCATCAAGAGGATTTTTATCTTTCAAAAAAAATATTGCACATACCTTTAGTATCTTTTTAGACTAAGCCATCCCCTGGTGAATTTATGCTGCTGTTCTTAGCTAGAATCTATTATGTTTTCCACAAATATTTGGGCATAAGAGCCTGAATTAGGCAATTAAAAAAGACACAGAGCTTTTACAACTATTCTTAAATACTACTTCTAAATTTGTGCATAGCCATTTCCAGATAGAAATATGCACTTTGCACATGCGACTGTGCAGATTAAAGCCAACAATTTAAGTTTATGGTGTGAGTGCCCCTGCATGCAAGCCTTTATTTTAAAATTTGGTCATGCGCAACTTTGCTCTTTAATTAGGTTTTCTTTTTTATTATTATTTGAGAAAAAATTGCATATGCATATATTTGCATGTTTTGTGTCTGCTTTTAGAAAGTGTGACTGTAAATTGAACTTACAGAATGGTAGGGTACAGTTTGGATATATCCAAGTATGTAACCTATGTAAATAAAAGCAAGGATAAGGATCCCAAAGTGAACCTCAGGTCTGGCTAAAACTTGGAAAATTTCTTTTCCCTTTTGCTAAGTATGAAAGGAAATTTCAGATCATAAGAATGTGTGCTTTGTGCTTCCTCATTGTTTCCTCTGGAATACCTTTTCTTTAAATTACAGCTAATCTTGTTGTAACTCTCAGAATGTTTAATGCTGAAGTTAATTTCCTCTCTGGCTATGAAACGGTTTGCCAGTAATATTGGTTGTAATCATGGCAAGATGCACTTGTACAAAATAGTGATATTTGTTGAGATGTTAGCAGCTATTTACAAGGAGTGCTGCTGGCAGTGATTTTTGTTCTTTAGAGCATTTTAGTACAATGTTAGTAAGGGTATTTATGAGTCTCTGGGGCAGGACATGGAGAGAAGAAGAAATATTTGGAGACAAAAGCAAATATTTCGAGATGAGCAGCTTCCTTCTCCTTTCATCTTTGAAATATATCTTTATTTTTTAATAAATTTTCTTTACAGATTCCTTCCCCTGTGACAGCCTCCTTCAGTTTAAATCCATGCAGTCTCGCAGGCCAGTACCAATTAGCTATTGGGCAATTTAGAGAAAAAAAAAATTACAGAAAAGCAACTCATTCTGCTCAGTTGCTGAATGAATTTCCAGACAGGCTAACCTTGATTTTGTATACATATAACTTTTAACTTCCTGAAAACTATAGAAGTCTGGTGTCTTCCAATGAAGTGAAACATGTCAGAATGAAATTGAAAGAAGGATGGAAGTAACAGGAAAACAATGCAATAGCAAAAAATAGTATGAGGAAAACCATAATTTTCCAGCACATAAAATCTAGAAATCATAGCATTAAAAAAGTTCTAAATAAACAAGGTTTACTCACATCATTACCTTGTCTGTTCCTATGTCAATACAGAAAAGATCTTTACCGCACATTTCCAAGGGTTTAATCCTTTTTAAAATACCTTAAATGACAGCATTTCACCGGGATGCTTAGAAGACTATTACATGGTCAGATACATCTAATTATCAGTATTTCCTTTCCAAATCCAGCCTTTGCTCTGTTGCATCCTATTATTCCTACCCTTTGAGCCACAATAAATAGGTTTTTCTCCCTTTCTTGGGGTGTTTGGGTTTAAGACACTTAAGGATACCTATCATTGATCCTTTAGCCTTGCTGAGAAGAAACTGCTCCAATGGTAGAAGATGTAGGAATAAAGCATTTTTAACTGCTGGATATAGTTTTCCTACACTGCACTGCCATTCTTTTGAATAGTATGAGGTATTAAAGTATGCGCTGTTTTCCTCCTAAATTCTTGTGTTAAAGTGGATTTTTTTAATTTGATCTTTTCAATTAACTTGTGTTACAATGGTTGGATCAGGCTGAGGATTTTCAAAATGTAAAAGTTGGCTTGCTTTGTAGGTTAAATATCCTCTAAACTGTTTTGTTATTTCTTCTTGATCCAGTGTCTCCAGGGGACCAGGTCCACCTCATTTCCAAGCAGCAGATACTAAACTGGTTTTCTGTGAGATGTGCTGCAGTTATTTACAGCTGCACACACTTCTTTGTTGAGGATATAATTATTCCTTACCATCAGTGATTTTTCTTTTTCTCTTGTTCTACCTTCTAGTTATCAATGTTGCTGTGTGTCTTGGAACTGCAGTTTTCCATGAAAGAAAGCCTGGTTTAGTCAAGATAAGTGACCCAAACCATACTAGATTGCCAGCATTCTTGAGGTAAGAAGGTTGCTTTTATCTTTGACACTTGCTGATGCTCCTATCTGCTTGTGTGTTTATACTCCATGGTGCATTGTCCTTGAAGCCCTCTCCTGTCTGATGACAACTTCTGCAACTGAAGGCAAACAGCTCCTGTATCACACACATGTGCAGGGATTCCACCTCCCTATCACAGTAATTGTCATGTGTGAATCAAGGGAATTTCAAAATGACCTTTGCAGGCTGCCCAGAGATCTTGTGGAGTCTCCTTCCCTGGAGATATCCTAGAGCCAACCAGACACAGTCCTGACTAACATGCTCTATCTACAGCATCCTGCCAAGCAGGGAGGTTGGACCAGAGGACTTCCAGTAATTTTCCAACCCGTTTTGTGATTCTGTCCTTCAGTAAGAAAGAACTAATTTCCTTTTTGATGTTATTGATATTATTATCATTGCCTACTTTTAGAGAATAATTTCACATAGTATTTAGAAAATGCAGTCTGAGGGAGCTGTATAAATATTATTGGCATTATATCTGCAAAGATAAAGCAATTTAGTAATTACTGCCCCAGCATGGTTCATATTTAATATATTAATTATATTTGCATACATCAGGTATGTGCATGGAGACCTCAAAGTCATCTCTGTCAGATTCCATGAATCTGTGAGTCAGGTAAACATCTGCAGCCAGTACCAAAAGTGTGCTTAGTCAGGCAATTTATCAGCACCAGGATAAAACTGCTTCTCACAACCCTTCCCTGCTAATTGAGCCAGGACATAAAATAGCATCTGCAAATGTTTGCCTCTTGATCCCAAACCAAGGAATCATTGTCAGGCTGTTTGCAGAGTATACCTCAAATGAGATATGTTAAGAAAAGCACTAGAGCAGACAATTGAATGCAACTTTCTTAAGTACTAGAGGTAAGGCTGACTGATTAAGTCCGTATTAAATGTTATCATTGTTAAATCCAGCTTTATCCTCAGTAAAATATATATGGCTATTGCAGAAAACAATGTTTTCCTGGCAGTAAAAATCAGTGTCTGTCCACGGTTGCCTGCAAAAGACTTCTATTTTCACATTGATTGGTTTTTGTCTTGATAAGATAAATGGTGATTGTTAATGATTTTCATAATCACTACTGTAAGCCAGAGCTGAAGTTCTATGAAGATAAGGAAGTTTGTAAAAGTAAATATGATTTCAGATGATGTATACATGCACCTAAGCACATTCCCCATTTTTAAATTGCTCTCAAGCTCCTTGTGTTCCAATACTCTTTGTTGTTTGCCAGTTACCTCCCTGGGCAGTGCCACAAAATATTAAAAACTTTCTCTGGAGTTGTAAGAGGCCACAGAGATCTGAGCAGGGAAAACACACTGTACAGTGGCTTTTTCATTTTAACCAAAAACTGACATCCTCCAACGCTAAAAACGGAACATTTTGTCAGGATGAAAGTTTTGCCCATGCAAATTACATTTCTACTAACAAACATGTTGTAGAAGCTGCATTTTAACTGCAGGAAAAAATGGTGCAGGCAAATAATTTGAACATTCTATTAGGTGAAAGTTGCTCATATTTTGCTGGATCCTTAGACAAACTAATGTGAACTGCTTGTATAGGCTTGCTGGGCTTCATCCTTTAGACACAAGGACAGTGATCTCCAGACAGTATATTCATAACCTAATTAAAATAACCATTTCAGGGATCCCCCAGCAAGTCTCAACAGGCAATATCATTATCACTTGAACTAACTTTGCTACTAAATAAGTTTTATGTGATGAGCTCATGGCCATGTCTAATTGGCTGGACATCTAAGCATTTCACATGAAAATGGGCTTGAACTTACTCGTAGAATGTAATTGTGACAAATATTAAATCTGTAATGGTAATCAGGTAGTAAACTAAAGGGATGGGTTTAAAGACTCATTTTTAGATACAGAATGCAGATGATGGAGAAAGCATCTGTTTTTACAAGTCATATTCCTTATATGTGAATACAACTGCTGTAGCTATTTTCTATTCTAATGAGGTCTCTGAATTATAAAATAAATCTGTTTTTCCTGTTTCATTGGCCAGCAGAGATGGTCAGCTTCCTTCCTTTCATCTTCTCATCATCTATCTCTTCTTGTTTATCACAATTTATAGACTACACTTCTAGAACTTCCTTTCTTCTCTATAAGAGGTTGAAAGAGAAATTCAAATGAGTCTGGAGATAAGTAGTCAATTCATCTAGTTTATCTTCTTTAAATTGACTTTTGTTCATCACTTGAGTTGTTGCTTCATAATTAGGAACAGAGATCATCCAGGAGTAAGGTACTGACCTTCAATTTTAATGAAGTATTATGGGAGTCTTAGTCTTAAACACTTCATTTGCCATTGTTATAACAAACAAACTATGGCAATAAATGGTTCATATGGATCAGCATTTTAGGAAGTTTATTTTTAAGAAAGAAAATTCTTTTTGAATTTTTAAAAAGCAGTATTAACAGCAAAATAAAATTCAATTTTAAGGCACAAAAATATCTCTTGAAAAAACACAGAAATTCCCAGAACATTTCAAAAGTAACTGTTGATTATGTCTAATCAATAGATATCAATTCTTAAAACTGGAAACACTTCTATCTCATTCCAGCTAGATGGGGCTCTATATGAACTACTGGAACTGTTTGTTTTCTTTCCATAAAACCAGTTAAATATTAAATTTTATTAATTGATCTTAGTTCTGAAGGTGACATTTTCTTCTCCTGTTTCCCATAGTATCTGTAAAGGGATAAGCACTGCCAGCATTAATGAAGGGAAAATGTAATGTTCCCTTCCAGATGTAATGTTTTAGGATTTCAGTAAAGCTTTCAATACTGTCTCTTGCAGTATCCTTCTGGATGAAGTATGGCACATCAGGGGGACAAGCACGTGGTGTGAGCCCCTGGCACAAAGGTTGGGGTGACCGTGGGGCCCAGGCAGGGCATTGTCCCACTCTGCTCGGGGCTGGGGTGGCCTCACCTCCAGGGCTGGGACAGCTTTGGAGGCACAATGGAGGACAGACTGAGCCATTAGAGAGTGTCCAAAGGGGGCCACAATAGAGGATGGACATTGAGCCATTAGAGAGTGTCCAGAGGAGGACATGAGGATGGTGAAGGGCTTTGAGGAGAAGCTCTGTGAGGAGCAGCTGAGGATGCTTGGTCTGTTCAGCCTGGAGCAGAGGAGGCTGAGGGGAGACCTCAGTGCAGGTACAGTTTCCTTGAGAGGGGAACAGGAGGGGCAGGCACTGATCTTTGCTCCATGTGACAGTGTGAGGAACTGAGGGACAGGAGCTGAGGGAATGGCATGAAACTGTCTCAGGGAGGTTTAGGTTGGATATCAGGAAAAGGTTCCTTCCTCACCAGAGGGGGGCTGGACACTGACCAGGCTCCCCAGGGCAGTGGACACAGCACCAGCCTGACAAAGCTCAGGAAGACTTTGGACAATGCTCTCAGGCACAGGGGGAAGTGCTGGGCTGTCCTATGAGGGATCAGGAGCTGAACTTCAAAGATATTTGTGGGTCTCTTCCAACTCAGGATAGTCAATGAATATCTATATATACTGTGATATTTTATGAATAAATAAAACCTGATATCTTAGTTATATACATGGAAATTTCTGCTTTTAATTTTTGAGAAATCTAAAAAGTGAGAAATTTAGAGAAATCTAAATCTAGTGAATGAGAAACTGATCTTTGTGCATGTGTAAAAAAATCTGTACCTTCCTTCTTCTGACTTTGTGATGTTGTTTATTTTAAATTGTTGCTTGGAAAAGCGCTGTTTTAAATTTCCAAAATTCACTCAAAGGGGAAAAAAATGTAAGTTCGGAGCTTCACTGAAATCAGTGTGTGTGACCTTCGGCTTTACCTAAAGCTTTACTTACTTTTGGGATGCATCGGTTTACCATATCCCAAAAAAAGATATTGTATGTCAGCGAAATTGCCCTCTAGAAATGCCCATTTCTTTCCATTGCCTGTAAAGTGATTTCAGGCAACTACCTAGATACAGATGTCTGTGCAGATTCAGACACTTAGCAGACAAGTGGAAATGCCCCTTTTATGCTGCCCTTCCCATGGCTATCTCTTGACTTCAAGGACTGAGCTCTAATATTTATCCTCAATTAATGCAGGAATGAAAACATGATTTTCATTTGCTTTCCACTTCTATTTTAAGAAAGGAAACAATAGTTTTGAGGGAAATCTGGAATTGGTTTATGTTAGTACTCAATGACACATCATTTAGATGAGGGTAAATATTAGGAATTTAGACTTTAGCACAAGAATAATAGATTTTTATTTCTTGAAGGAAAATCGTCTATTTGCTTTACTGCCAAGCATTGACTCTTTCAGTATGTTCAAGCCTAGAAGGCTGAAAACAATGACACAGATGTGATTCACATAGGGCTCAGCAGCATGGTGCTTCAGTGTTCTGGCTTGTTGGAAAGCTTCCAGGGGATTTAGGAAAAGAACATACTGAAGAAATACAAACTGTTATTTTGCCAATTAGTTGGAAAGAAGTGTTTTTTCAGCATGATTCAAATTCGCTTTGTTAATTGTTATTTACTTTCATCAAAATTTCCCACACAACAAAATATTTAGTCACAGACCTGTTATCTATATACCTGTTATAGTTAAAATGGTTATGTATGAATCCAAAGACTTTTAGAATACCCTGTTTATTAAGGGCTTTATGTGTCTCCTAGGTGATTGTAGGAACAAAGTGGCAATATACTGCATCACAACAAGGTAAATCCATTGTTACTTTAGGAATTTAGTTGTTGGAGCCTGGTTTGTGTTTTGTACAGGGAATTTATTTGACTATTTTACACCTGTAAATACTAATCACAAGACTATATGTAATAGGTTCTTTTCTGGAACATGATTACTAACACACAGGCTTTGTGAGGTGGTGAAAAGGACTGTAGGAAAATACTTTTCAGCGATGCTGCCCTCCTTGCCTGGTGTCCCTAAGAACTGGTGTCACCAAACACAGACCAGTGTGGAGGCATTTTTATAAAGTGTAGTTAAGTCATCTTGGTTATGTAAGATTAAGACATATCAAAGTTTTCTCAATCTTTAGATGAATCTATTAAAGATACAAAAATTTTCAGATCAAAATCAGGAGTGGTGTTACAGGGAGGACCTTCCAGGCTTTTCACATAGTAATAAAATATGATACAAGGCAGCAAGGTGTCAATAAATCTACAGGATAAAGGTCAGGTTTACATCCATGGACAGAGCCAGCAAATACATTTGTTCCTGCAATGTCTGTGTTTAAATGCCACCCTCTGATGAACCTGGTGCAGAAATACACTTCTGGGTTTGATGAGATGTCAGTTTTGTTCAGTGCTGATCAAATAAGATGAATGAAAGTGAAACAAGAGCAAAAATATTACTTCTGTCATTTATTTTTTATGCATTACAGGAAGTGGGTCAGTCAGTGAGATTTCTCTTAAACAAATAGCAATCACTGCACAATATCACCCATTGATCTATTTCACAGCAGGCAATGGCCTTTTTGTCAGAAAGGACACACAATTCAAATACCACAGAAGACGTAGAAATGCCCATGACAGATTTAAAAAGTGTCTTCCCCTTCTTTTACTTGCCAGCCATTCTCCACAAATCAATCTTGGCTGTAGAGCCAGGGCATTGCAAAAACACTTCCACATCTATAAGGAAGGCAGATATTCTAGAAAAAAAAAAAGTGTCGTGTAAATATTGTCTAAGGTAGAGGAAATCACCATTTAGTAAAAATGATCTGTTTGCTATGATATGTACATTTAAAAAAAGACCAGAGCAAACTGCAATACACATGAGTCATTTTGTGTAACTGTAGCAATTTGAAGAGCCAATACTTAGGATGAATGATGTATCCTATCATTAATTCAACTTCAGAAAATGTTATCAAATGTGAGAGTCTATATATCCCATAGGACTGCAAATATTTCTTAAAAAAATATTTGTGGATAGACGGTTCTGAAAATGGGATACTTCCCTTTATACTTAATTTGTTTGTGAAATGATTTTAAATCATTGAAGAGCAATATCCAGCTTTGAATGATTCCAAGCAACTTTCATGTGTCTGAAATGAGGCAACTAAATTCCAATATCACCATCTAAATAAATAAATGACTTGAGTTCCTAAGAATTTATAACCTGTGTGGAGGTAAATGTTATTTCCAGTTTATTACCTGTGTGTCAGCACAGCTGAAAGGCAAGACCAGTTATTCTCTAATAGTATTTTACAGTCAAATGTGGAAGGTCTTCTTTATAGGAGTTATTTATTCAAATAACTGAATTATTTCCCTTTGCTTGACAAGTTGCTTTGGTTGACCATAAAATTCATAGATAATATCTTCATCTGAAGATCTGTATTTTAATGCCACTGCACCCATAAGCAGAGTTGTTCTGATTTAATTCTAAAGACTTTGTTGCTTTGGTATAATATTTGTGGGAGGCAAATAATAAAACCTGTAACACATAATAACCGTCTGAAATAACATTCCTCTACTAATGAACCAAAATGTGTACAAAATACTGAGAGCTTTTCACATCCAACTGAAATCTAGGTTTACAGATAGCCTGCAATCTTCACTTTATCATTTTTCTTTTTAGAGGCAAAAATAACCCTCACTTTCCTCTTCAAAAGAGGGGAGGAGGATAACAGCACTAAAGAAAGGAAAAGAGGGTTATAGAAACAAGTTAAAAGGAGGAGAAAAAATCTTACATTTATGTGGCTGATTTCTTCCTGCTCTGTCCACTTGTTGGAGTATATATAGATATTTAACTATTTACCATTCAATATGAAAAGCTTGCAGACCTTAACCATGGTAACCATTCTATCACTTGCTCTTTAATATATTATTTATTCATGTGCCTTATTCTTGCAATTTCCAGCAAGGCAATTAAAAGCATATGTTCATGTCTTCTACTGTATTAAGTTTTTAGGAAAAAAAATCAAGATATAATACATTTTACATTCTCAATAGTTCTGCAGCTTTTCAGAATCTTTTTAAAACTTGAAGCAGCCATAACAAGAGAAAATCTGAGAATGACTCTCATTGTGGCAAATCTGGAGCCCATGAGAATGACTTCTTTTACTCTTTCTCTCCATTGTATTTTAAGAACATAGCATCATTTTTATTCTATTTTAATCAATAAAAATAAAATAATATTGGTATTTGAGGATTTTACTGTGCTTTCCATTATGACTCTATTTTATATGGCACCAGGTAGCATCTTTACTTAAGTGATATGCTGTTATGAAATGGAATTGTTAATGAGTATAAATTCACAATGTTTTAGGACAATGGTACAAGATAGGTATAACATACACACTTGTATTAAATAATACAAAAGTAAAACAAACTCAAGACTCTTTTAAAGACTGGCTAGAGGTCTCCAAGGTCCATACCAGATATTCTAATGTGAAAGCTTCCTGTGGGAGGAGGATAGCTGCACTTCCCAAGTCCGTTTTTATCTCAGATCTGTGAGATTGTTGCTCTCCCTAAAGCTCCTTCCTTACCATCACTACTTTATATAATTGACCTTTTAACAGTGAGGGGAGCAGAGGGGATGTGGTAAAGGAACTTTCTATATCCACTCAGTGAGACTTTTGGCTGTGTCCTCTTTCACCATTGCAGGGACAGTGGCTGAGAGTGTTGCAGTAACAATGAACTTGGTGGCTGTCACTTGGTGGCTGTCCTTCAGACATAGCAATAGTCTTGAAAATTTTGAAGACAGCAAGCATTTGATAAGCCTGTAGTGGGCTATCCCATGGATTTCTTCTTGCAGTGGCAAATATTTCAGCTCACCTTTGCTGACTAAGCAGTTGCTTTTATATATGGTTTCCAGTAGTGCCTTATAAATGACTTTAATTTACAGTTCATTACATGTCTATGCCTCTAAATCCCCATGCAATAATTTGTATCCTTTCCCTTGATAGCTGAATTGTTTGTAATTTTTCTAATGGTAACTTCTTGGTAATCCAATCCAACGACTTCTTTCCATTGCTTTTGAATAGTAAATCTTTAGGCATTTTTTTATTCAAAAATGCCTAAAAATTACCTATTATCATAGGTACTTATTTTGTAATTCTTTTTAATGTGGTTAACACAAACAGTATTATTCTTACACTTCCTTGGGGAAGAAAAATGCACCACAAAAATGTATTTCTTTACATTAATACAAAATACAACATTTAGTTAGATTTGCTAGTGTAGCTGACAAATTATCTGCATATTCTATAAATGGGGCACATATATCACAGCTGCTTGCACTTTAGTTGGAGCTTTATGGTGCCTTACTACTGTATAAACATCAGTGTAAAAAAGGGTTTATTTCCAAATAATAGAGCTTCATCTTACTCAAGTCTTTATGTGGGTTTTTAGTATTCAAAACTCTGCAATACAATTGCTGGGACTTTAGATTCACAAGAGAATATTTGTGTAAAGGAAACTCTGTGGAAAAATCCAAAAGGAACATATCTAAGGGAAAGGTTAGAAAAGGATTACAAACCCTATGATGGCCATGTTTTATGAAGAAATTTTCTCTTCACAATGTCAGTAAACCACTTCACATTATGGGCATGGAACTTCAAATATATCTATAATGTAATGAAGTATATTTGAAGGATAAGTCAATCCTGCCAATTTGTTAATGACATTTTTTTACATCTAATTTTCCATACCTGACTCTAATGTCATTTCCTATCACGTCAAAAATGAAAAAGTACATGTAATAGTTGCTTTGCCCTCTCTACTTGATGAAAAGGTTTTTTAAAAAATTAGAATGTTCACTAACACCTACTAAATGCTTTCTAGCTCTTACTGTGATAGGGAATTTTTGAAAAATCTGTTTTGTTTGAGAAGAGTTATAAAAATGTGTCGAAATGCAGGCCAAATTTGTTATAGTCTTTTAAGCTTTGTGAAATGAATCTACTGTTTTGCACAGTTGCTAAATACCAGATATATTAAGCTCATGCCACACCTTAAATCTTCTATTAAAATCTTCACAAAGCTATAAAATGAAATTAATGAAACAAATTAATGGGCATAATTCAGTCCATTAAATTTGCCCTTTTACCCTGTGTAAATAGAAGTTTGCCAATTTTTATGGCAGTAGTATCTAGACCCTTATGGGTGGATGTAACATCTTTGTAATCGTTGACATTTTATGTATTCAACTGTTTTACCTTTCTTTCTTTTACTGCTGTAGTGACTTTTTCCCATGTCCAAACTATCATTGGAATATGAAATTTCTTTCTGAATTACCTTACTATCTTCAAAGCTTGTAATTCTGAGTGCAGAACGTCCTTCCTTTATCAGTGCAAGCAGAAATGGAGCAGAAGTTTATGGCTGCTTCTGTAAGTAAGGTCATCAGCACACTAAAGTTCAGAGCATGTGAGCAGACATCCTAATAAACATGGAAGGTTTAAATGAGGCAGACAGTTTTTGTAGGATGTTCATAGTCCCTTTGTGGCAGGTTTTGTTCCATTTTTTTTCCCTCCCAAAGCAAAGCCTGGCATCCAGAAATTTGTTTAAGGCCTTTCATTTCTCTAAATTCTTGGCATTTTTCCATGTTTAGATTCAGATTTTAGGATGTGAAAAAGGCAGGCCTATTGTAATCACCAATAAGTGGCAACTTCTGTGACCTTGGCTTTTGTATATTGCAGATAGTAAAAAATTCAAAAGTAATTATGGGAAAATTTGATTCATCATCTGTAGTCCCTACATGCCCAGTCATCATAAATAATTAGGGAGAGGAAAGACAAATATGCAGAAGTTCAATTAAAACATCACTCTGTCAGTTAGAATAAAATATGATCATAAAAATTCTATTAAAAATAAATTTTAGGATAGAAGTGTTCCCTAAATTTCTGTCAATGTAGTTTTCTGAATTTTTGCCTCCATTCTTTTGGTGCCCCAGGTCATAGATAACTTTCCTTATGTGCAGTTTAATTTGTTCTGACTTTCTTAAGAAACTGTCCTGATTCCATGTAAATAGACATGTCACAGGTAGTAATTGAAAATTGACAAGAAGTTGGACATTTTACCAAGCACCTACCCTCACTTTGTTTTTTGGATGGCTTTACTCATTATCCTTCAAAAAAGAACACAGGATCTTACTGGCTGTAGTCAAAGTTACGGAAATACTCATTGAGACAGTTTTTCCACATTCCTGCTGCTTTTTGCATTCCTCACATAAATACACATGCACCTGGCATTTATGCCTGCAGGATTGGTTCTGGCTGAGATGTAATAAACAGGGGAAAAATTCTGTTAAGGTAGGATTTATCTTTTCTCTAGTGATGTCACATCACTTTAAACTAGGTTAGTGACCCTGGGAATAGGAAAGGAAAGTTCAGTTTGTGTCTGTTTTCTCTTCTGAGTCTACTGAAAGTGCTCTCCTAGCAATATGAGTATTCTCTCTGGTCAGTTCATCAGAAGTAGCTGAGTCAGATATCATAAAATAACTAACCCACACGCACTTGCTAAAAGCTCAAGCACACCATACTCATTGTTTAATTTCTTTAATAGCTACAGGTTTATTGTAGCAATAAAATATGCTGTAGCATGTCAATTCAAAAACACTGTTCCTTTGTAAAGAGGCTGTTCAGAGATTATCAAAGTACCACTCAAGAAAGCAGATACTCTGTGTTAGTGAAAAGACTGAGAGTTTTCATCTAGGCTGCAGAATTTATCCTGAAGAAATCTGTGGTACAGAGAGCTGAATGTATGTATCTACATTTTAATTAAAAGTTAAGAAGTTAGAGTCCTGGCTGCCCTGAAATGTCACTGAGTTACTATTGGAACAGACACAGCTGATGTCAATAGTCATTTTCAAACTCTGCTGAATCTGAAGGAGGGTGAGAGATCAGTGTTAAGTGAGAAGTTACTGATGTAACCCTCATGGGCACAGCTGAGAATGTTTGTGCTGAAGGAGAGGATCACAAAAGAAAATTGTTCTCAGACAAAGTGTTTATGATTAGTGAGGACATAAATGGAGCCCAAAGAAAATGTTAAATAAAAAAATTTGAAAGTGGTCATACAAAATCAAGAGAGCAAGTCAGAATAGAAGATGGCACCAGAGAGAGTAGTCACTCAGGAGAGATGTCTGGGAAAGAATCTTATTGATGGGAGATTTTACACCACCAACTAAGGTTATTAAATCAGAAACCAGAGAAATCCTGAGAGAAGAAAAGCATGTGATTGATGTGAGTAAAAATATTTTGAAGAAAATAGAACATTGTTGAATAATATTGATTGTGCAGGGGAAATAAACCATATCCATGAAAAGCTGATGTAACAACTCCCACTGAAAGGGTCAAAAATACATATTTCAAAATTGAATTATATCCTAAAAGAACTCAAAATTGATAAGGGTATAGGGAATAAAACTGGACAGTGACCTTCCAGTTGGATGAACTGGATGACTGCAAAGGAAAGGTGGCTGGGGGAGTGTAGGAACTACCCAACAATTTCTGTAGTGTTGCATGTCAGCTTGTTAAACACTGGCAAGGATTTAAAAGAACACAGTCAATAGAGAGGGTAAGGTATGGAGGCCTCATAAATGGGATTTATAACAGAATTTGAGTGACTTTCTTGCTGCTCTTAGAGATACTTATTGTGGTGAGAAAGATGGAGTATGAATATATAAAGAAGGTGTTGAAGATGAAACCAATATCAGAAAAAGAGGTTAATTATTTTAGTAGTTTAATTGTATCACAATCAGAAGCCATTGATGGATTTTCAGGAGTAATGCTTGAGTGATTTGTCTAATAGATGAGTGGTGCTTTCAAAAATATTTTAAGATTAAAATTCTCAGATTGATTTGGTTTTCCTTAACATTAATAATCAAGCTATAACATAGTTTTTCTCTTTCAATGGTGCTTGAGTAATTTCTTCTTTAAATCCTTTGTTAGCCCTGCCCAAACACCACTTTAATCTCATTTTTTGCCCTAAATCTCAATTCATCTTCTTCCTCTTTTTCTTCCCACAATTGTACAACTCTGTGCTCTTCTTCGTACCCACATACTGCCTGCTAAATCTGCAACACTTAATTTCATCAGGCACTTGATCTTCCCAACCCACTGCCACTCCCTGTTTCCTTGGCACTCACTGGGCAACACCACTGAGAAATGGGAATGGAAGGTAAAGGTGGCAGGGGTGCAGCTCTGCTTTGAGTGGTGTGGGTCTGCTCCTGCATGGAAGAGCTTCTCTTACAGGAAAGTCTGATGAGTTAAGAGGCAGTGAACCCCAGTAGTTTGGTGTGTGCCAGTTCTTCAGTGCTGCACTAAGCTTTGGGGCACCATTTCAGTGCTGAGAGGGTGCCCTAGAGAAGACCACAGTCAGCCCAGATGGCAGTACTTGTCTGTCTGGTACCTTCCCCAAATCTGTTTCTTAAAGTTATGTGCCATATTTCTGCTCAAAATGCAGAGTTTTCCAGGTTTGGCCAGCAAATGCTTGTTGTTTTGAGATTTTCCAACCTGCATTTTGAGCTGTGCTCTGCAATCAGCTGAACAAATGTTCCCCAGCTGAAGCTCTTTGTGTGGGGCTGTGCAAGAGGGAAGGGGCAGAGCTGGTGGCAGAGCTCCTCCCAGGTGAGGGGAGGAAAGTGTCTGATCTTAGGTCTTGTCCAGGAACCACATCCTGGGAGGTGCAGAGCAGCTCCCTGTGCACTCTCAGCTTTCACTTTGTTCTGTAGGTTCACATCCACCCTGGGTGTGCTCAGGAGCCCTCCCTGCCCTGACAGTCCTGGCACACAGGTGGCCTTTTCCTTGTGCTGCGCGTTGGAATGGAGACCTTGCAGCTCTGCAAGCAGGACAGCCAGGCCAGCCTGTGTGAGCCTCCCGCTGGCACTGGACAGACAGTGCCCCTTAATGGAGGAGCAAGGATGACTCCATGCTTTACTCTCATCCTTTTTGCTTGATAGAATTTTAAATTTATATGTGTTTCTTCTCCATCGAATTTTCCCAGTTGTTCATATTGCACATTTGATTACCTTTTGAATTTATTCCATGGTTACAGATCCTTTCCATCGAAATACACTCTACTCCTTTCATAGATTATTCCTTATTTTATGAAAAATACTAACAATATATACTTTCCATGAGCTGTTATTTTTGTTAAATTCAGTTTACTAATCATAATAATCACTGGCAACAGAGAGACCTCAAAGAAAATGACAAAAAGCAGCAAAATGAGAATATATGCTATGAATGTGTCAGCTGCTATAATCTAGGAGATATTACACAAGCCCCAAGAAGCTTCAGCCATTTTTAAACCTAGACTTTACAAAAACCTCTTTTGCTAAAGTTTTGAATTTTTAGGATTCATTCTTGCTATAATATTTTTTATTTGTTGTTCTTTTTTGACAGTCGAAGTGAAATATTAAGAATATTTTCCTACAAGATTTCAGTTCCAGGCTTAAAAATTGAGTATTTTATCATTTATCTTATAAATTTAATTGTGATTCCATCCTCTCTTTTTAGGCCCATTTTACCTGACTTCCACTAATAACTCACATTTTCTTCTACTCCTTTAGAGAGGATCTGCATAAAAACTGGTCTTAAGCAGACTCTGAAGCCCGGGGCCCATAAATACTGAGAACTTTTTGGAAGGCTAATTCCTTCAATTCTCCCATGTCATAATTGCTTTGCTCATTAAGAGATTTCTGCATTAAATTTATATTTGTATTTTTTTACATCTTATATTTGAAAACATGAATATATAATGTCTCCCTGGAACTCTGCACCATTATGATGAAAGATAGAAGTGGAGTCTAAGACAGACATGTTTAATTAGTGAGAAAACTTGACATTTTCAGTGTTTAGACTAGACAGGGATAAAGCCAAGAGCAAAGAAGTGGTTTGGGGTGATTTTTTTTTAGATTGCTGACAGAAAATAATTGTTTTAACACAAATCAAAATGAAACTTTTCAACTTTTATAGTGTATCAAAGGACATTAGAGTTAAGGTTCAATGCTTATTCACAAATCCAAATATTCCAATTCTTACCTAAGTGGGAGGAAATACTTCATCATTTTTGGGTGATAACCACTCAAATTCTATAAGTGGCAATTGAAGAACTATGTCTTCATTAATAAAAATATCACTTTGCACATCATGAGGGTGAGTGGTCAGGTTTTGGGTTCAACTGCTGGAGTAATTTTTTTATCAACTGTCAATGGAATTTTCAATCTTTGGAAGTCAGTAGTTCTTTGATGAGGAATGAGTGATTCAGTAGAAAGAAGCAGGAATAGTTCAATTTCACACAGCCTTCTAATTCAGGGTTAGAGGATGAAACAGCAGAACCTAGAGAATCTGAGAGCTAGGGCCCTTAGGATTTAGCTAGGGCCGACTTTCTCATCTGTGAAGTTGTGTTTTTCATTATATCTGACATTTTTTGAGGGTGAGTTTTGTTACAGATTATTAGCCTATGGCACTGGGCTGGGAAGATGAGACTTCACTGAGATACAGAACCTATAAAAAAAGTGAACAATTGAAATTACAGGGTTATTGTTATCTTGTTGTCAAGGTAGCTTGAGGTTGGTTTTGCACTGAGAGGAATTCAGCTTGCTTTTATGTGTGATACTAGAAGATGAATTCAGTGCCCAGTATTCCCCAGCACTAATTATAAAACTTTCTAAAAAACAAGGAATAAACCCAAACCAACTCTTTCCAGCTTTCTTTCACTGTTTAACTCTTCTCATGCATCTCTGAAACCACTGTATTGATTTACACAATTGAGGGCTTTAAATGTGATTGATTACCTGTATCCCCTTTTGTCCTGGGTTATGTATATTCATGGCAGGAACAGAAAACATAACTTTGCATCAGAGCTCTGCCTCAGGGATGTTATTTAGGATGTTTAGGAGTAAATCCTGGATTCACTGCCATTAGCTGAGAAGGGAATAAGCCCATATCAGCAAGGAACTAATAACTTTCTGGGTAGCTGCTGTGCAGCTAATCAAGTAAGAAATATATCACAGTCATCAAATATTACCAGCTTATTGAATAAAGGAAAGAAAGAAAATTTCTAGGAGAATTTAAGGAGAACCTTCTGAGGAGCCTGGGGACATCTTTGTTCAGCCTTCCTTGGTACATGCAGGGGATTAAGCCAGTGAGCAGATGCTCTCTGGAGAACCTCTACAGAAATTATCAAAATTGGCTAACAATATTTGGAAAAAAATTAGGATGTAGTCCAGCTTGTATATGTTCAAGGTACTGTGTTTTGGCAGGATGACAAGATGGGAGCGAATGGTTGGGTAGAAGTTTGCATTTTTAAAAGATCTGTAAGAGGAAGGAAACAATCTAAGCTCATTGTCAATGACAATCGAAGAAGCAGTTTTGGATTTAACCTGCAATAAGGAAAATTAAGATCAGTTAGTAGGAAAAAAATCTTTTAAAGGTAATGATAGCAATGCATTGGAATAGATTGCCTGGAGAGATTTTGGAATCCTTGTGATTGGAAGTTTTTAAAAAGACAGTCTAGACAAATATCTGTCAAGATTAATATGTTTGATCTTGCCTTGGAACAGAGGATGGCTGAAATGACCTCTTGAGATCCCTTCCAGTCCTGTTATGAATCTATAAAATAATGTTTTAGCTCCCAGGGGAGAAAAGAACTATCCAAGCACAGAGAATCTGCTACAAATGACCTTTGATATTTTTATTGACAAAAATTCAGAAGCGATTTCAGTATATAGCCAGCAATGCAATAAAATTATTCAAACTAACATTAATCTCTAGATTCTTCAATCAGAATCCTATATGGAAATTTCTGTATCCCCTGTCACTTAAGACTTCTTGTACTAAATAAAATTGGGATTCTGTTTGCAGAGTGAAGGTCTTAATTTGAGAAGTTAATTAACATATTTGCTGTCCTGCTGCCATGGAATTCTCCTGTTCTCTCCAAGGCAAGGTTGTCAAGAAAGTGCACTGATAAACTTGACTTGGTCTGGAAAGTGGCCTTGTGCAGAAAACCATATGACCTGTTTGTGAAAAGATCAGGGTCCTCACTTCCTGTCTTCAGAGACAGCTGGAATTTAACTTTAGAAAGAGATTGCTTATAAAGCTCTGCTCACTAGGAAAGCTCCTTTCTCTCTGAAATTCTCTAGATCAATAGTTTTCAACATTTTTCAGTTTTAAAAATTCCTTGGAAGGCATTGACTACAGAATGATGGTAAGGTTATAAATTGGTGGTAAGAGAGCTGCAACAATAGTGAGAAGAAAGCCTAGCCTGAGCTCACAGGTTTCTGCAGTCACAGACCAACCCCCTACTGCACCTCTGTAATGTGACAGAGGCAAAACTGACTGTAACTCACCATAGGAAAAGGGGGAGATCTGACAACAGCCTTTAAGACCTTTTTATTTACCTTGTAGATGAGTCTTCTGTGAGAAATATCATTAAAATGTAAGGGAAAATAATAAAAGGGAAGAGTTCTTATTGAAGATATTTCAAATTGGCAGAGAGCCCTGGTGATCCCTAGTTCAGCCTCCTCCTCAAAGCAGCGTTAACCCTGTCAGAGCAGGTCTCCAGGGCTTTATCCCTACGATTCCCAAGGACAGGAACAGCCCCTCTGGGCCAGCTCTTCCACCACGTGACTTTGCTCTTGTTTTTGTGGGTCTTTGCCATCTTTAGGCCCCCTCAGCCTTTCAAGGTGCAGGATGATTTTTCCCCACAATTACAGTGTATGTGGAAAACCAGCCAGAGCAGTTCTCAGTGTACTTTGGAATCATTATTCTTTGTTAACAAAGCATAAAGTTTAGTTGCCTTTGAGTATTTGAGAACCTTTGGTGAAAACTGTATTTATGTTAATTGAGACATTTCTCACGCAAAGATATTTTACTCTTGCATAAAAAAATAACACCAAAAAAGTCCTATCCCTTTTTACATCTGAAGTATTCAAAACTGAAAAAATATTAGCTCAAGGCCTAATTTAATAAGAAAATGCAAGTAAAATTATCTCTTAGTTAATTAAAGGACATTGAGATTGTCAAAAAAGATTAATCTGCCGTGTTGAAAAAAGCCTTATACATTCATTCTATTGAAAAGACTTGTGTAATTGATTTCATTGCTTTCAAACAAGTTGGTCCTGGAAATACAATTAGACATCAGAATGCAGGGAAAAAAATTAGCTTATTTTGTATCATCAAAATAAAAAACAACAAAGAATTGAGTACACTCCCCATACATGTGAAAAGCTTTTTCTAAACAACTAAATTCATCTTTACCAGGAAGAAACAGAGATAAACAGTTCTTCTATCTTCAAAGAAGACAACTTTTCAATAACTAATATTCTTGAAAGAAAATTGATTATGATTCTTTTTCAAATAGAATAATATAATTTTGTAGAATATTCCCTTTTCTGAGTAATTTGCATAAATATTAAATTAAAGCAAATTAATAAAAATCTCCTCTCTTGAATTCTAATCCAGTGTTCTTATCAGTCAATAGTTTAAATGAAGATGCAAAGAATAAACACAAGTAAATCATAGACAAGCTGCAAACGAGAGTGGGATAGGGAGGGAAGAGGAGCAGGATGCAGGAACTGCAGTGTAAGTGCAGGATGATGCCTGGTGCTCAGGCATCTGCTCTGAATATTACTGGGACAATTTTCTATATGGTAACAGAAAAGCACAAAAAAAAAAAAAACACAGAAGGAGGTTTGCTGTTTAAGGATTAAGCCTGAAAAATGGCAGGACATCGCAGTTCACCTGGTGGGGCTGAGGACAAGCTCTTCACCTGTCCAAGGGGCAGGATCTCCCACTGAAGGTGATCAAGGCTTTTAATGCAGACATACAGGGCCTGATGAGTGACTCCTCTGAACTGCTTATGTCTTTTGATAAATATTTTCAGGTTTGGAAGAATTCTTGCAATGTTTTTTGTAAATAACTTGATTGAACTTGTGTCTTATAACAGTGGGAGAAGTGTCCTGTTTGCTGCCAACTTAGTTCTGACAGTGTGTTCACTGCTGCTCAAATGGTAAAGGACTTTTTCCTTATTTATTCATTGGCAACAGTTTGAAGCAAAACTGTAACCTCCCCTTGGGACACTTGACAGGGTTTTTGCATCACATAAAACATGTTCTGAAAGCAGCAAAATGTTTTCTTGCCAGCTGAAACAGATGTAATATGCTGCTCTCAATTTGTTTTGCCCTAATTCTTAAACCATGTAACATTTGTTAACTTTGATAGCACTCTCAGCCAGCTCTTTAAGAATATCTTAGAATAGGTTTAACATGCTCATTTTCTCTGTGCTACTACTTCAGTTTGTATCCTCTCTAATGCATATGAGCTTTTAAATTATTTATGATGGGCAATGTTATTTAGAAGAACATGAATCAAAATGGTAGATTTTGATAAATAAAATGATCATTTTTCTATCTCTTAGGAATCCCATGAATGCATGTTCTTGCTTATTTTGATAGAGAGGAGAGAAGGAGAGGTTAAATGACTTTTCTACAGAGATCAGTGAGACTGTTGAGGTGCACTCACATATGTCATTAACTTTCTCACAACAAAATAAGGCATTTGGAAGAATATTCAGTGCTCTTAAAAATTGAATCTCCTTTGATCTGGGCTCTAGTAATAACTTGAACAATAACATCAAGTAGAAGAGGAGAACCTGCTAGAATTCTCTCAATTTACTCTTATATTTTCCTCTCTGTTATTTTTGTCTATGTCTTCAGGCTGAGGGGGAGAAAATGGCCATTTTTCAGAAGCTCTGAGGGCTTTTTCCATTTGATAAACAGACAAATCAATGGGGCAGCTCTCTTACATCTTGCAGTTCTTTGGCTTTACACAATAACAGTTTTTAATTTCTCTCTAAATAACTTTTGAGATAAACAAATGTGTGTGTGTCCCCCCTTTTTTCCCCTCTGCTTCTCTAAATCTGGGAGATTTATTTGCAGAATATCATAGTATAAATAAGTATAAAAGATAATGGTGTCAATGATTATTGAGCAGCATTAGGAGGCTGTTGAATTCAACTGCAGATTAGGATTGCAAAATCAACAGCTGATTTCATAATTACCAGAAAAAGAAGTCCAAGGAACAAGGAGTCTTTATTTCTTCTCTTTGCCTTGAAGTGGACTGTTGCTCCAGTTACTCATGATAGACAAAAGAATGCCAGAACACCCCTCATTCAGGACCTCTGTTCATCTGACAGAAGCTGACACATGTAGGGTGGGGATTTCCTCCTCTGTGACATTTCTGGGCGTGTAGGACACAAGAGATAAGCACGAGCTAAGACAGCTTTTGCAATCAAACCTTGTAGCTTGATGAATGCATGGTATTTGGGTCTATTGATCAGTGACACAAGAACAAGGAGAAAAGGCATTAAGATACATTGTTGTCAAAGCTTTTCATAGGTTTCAGTTTTCCTTCTGATAGTGCTATTTAAGCAGAAAATACATACAATGAAATGGAGAAAATGCTTGTAAAGGTATAGCTTATTAAAAAGAAAATGTTAAAAAATTGTGCTCCTGGGTTGCTGTAAGAGAAAAGTTTTAAAAACTTTTAAAATGCCAACGACCCAAAACATCAATACTGAGCTGGGCTGAGGAAAAAAAATCTCTTTTTGACAGGACTTCAGATTTATGCTACCTGCCTTTAGGAACACAGGAATACTTGTTAGCTGGGGTAAATATTTCAGTCATTTGCCACAAATTCTGAAATGTTGTTTGCAAAGTTAACCTATAGCTGCTGAGACCCTCACTGTTAATTAGTGTACACTGAGATTTACATCTGGAGCAGTTATTCTTTGTCACTTATTTTATACACATAAACACAGGTGGTTTTCCTCTTAAAAAAGATTACCCTGTAGCATATATTTACAGTATAATCTCTATATATACTACTAAGTATTTCTGCTTCCTGGCAGAAATATCTTTAGGTGTTTAAGTTGTATGATTATTATTTTCTTATCATTCCCAGGCAAAACTTAGGAAATGAGAGAGAGAGGAATGAAATGAGGGACATTTTATGTGCTTTTTTCTATACTTCACTGCTTTTTTGCTGACATAGATGAGATGAACCAACTGAATAAAACATCTTTCTCTTAGCAGCCTAGAACATTCATAGTTTCTCCTCTATTTATCAAAGTTGAAACCTTTTATGCACTTGTGTGTACAACAAGAAATGTTTATTGTAGACCAGTTATGTATTATATACTAGCTCTTTATATTAAGGGATGTTTCACCTGCTGTATCTTAGGCCTGCATAGGTGGTGACAATATATTTATAGCTGTTCAAATGTTCACAATGTGGGGTTTTCTTTTCTGTAGGTTACACCTGTAACTAACTAAATGAAGTTAAGTGCTTTTTATAACTTTGGGAGAGTAAAAAAAGCTTGCCATGCTCTAGGGTTTGCAGCAAACATAGTAATGAATCTTGATATTGAAATATTCCTTGGAGAAGACCAGATTGCTGCTTAGTTTGAAAAAGGAAATAGTGAGGAATGGGTTTGTGTTTTGTAGTGACTGCAAAAAAAAACGTGCTAAAATAATTATGCACATCTTTCCCCCACTCTGGAGTTTTGGCACTTCCCAGCTAAAATGAGAATTGGTTTTGGTTTTTGTTTGTTTGAAGTAGTAGCACACTAAGCAATAATTAGGATTAGTTAACTCAGCAACTCAGAATATGAGAGAAACAGACATGAGAGAAAGAGATAGCAATTTTTCTAATCCTTAATTATAACCCATTCTTTGATTTCTGACATATAAGAAATTAGTGCCTTACAGGGTGTAATTTCCAAGCACCTAAGAGGTTATACATTTATTTGATTTAAAATGAAGTCTCTTGAGTTGGTTTATTTGCCATCACAGAGAATGTGAAATAAATAGCAATGTTCTTTGCTCTTTACTCCAGAACAGGCAATATAAAAACCCTTAAATATAACTGTGTGCCTTGGGTTTGAAATACTGGACCTACCTGAATATACAAACACACACATGAAACCATGGCAGTGATGAATGCACAACCTTGCACTATCCTGAAGCCCAGAAAAGGGAAAATATACTTATTGAATAAAAAGATTAGTGCTAGTGTGAGCTACACATGGGAATCAACTCCTGAAAAAGGAATACTCTTACATAGTTCTGTTTTCCTTTGTCACCTGAAGGAATGAACTTTGGTTCAGTGTAAGTACATTTTCAGTTGAAAATATGCTAGAGCTTAAAGCTCTGTGCAGCTTCCATTTGAAGTAAATCATATAATGTGCTAAAGTTGTTCAAATCACACACTGAGCATAAAATGAGGCTAAGTTCTGATGCTTACTGTAATGCATAAATGACACTGTAATTATTTCACCACATAACTGAAGATAAATTTAGTCCTAGACACGTGCGTAGCAACTATGTGCATCCAGCATGATGTAGTGTATGCGTTAGGAAAACATCTTAATTATTGAGGGAAATATTGCAATGTCACTGCCTCTGAACAGTACCTTAACTCTTCCCCATGCTTTTCTGTCCTTCCATTAGTTTGAACATCTTCTTGTTGTATATTCAGGTAGTATGAACATTTTCTGTTTGCTACGGTGCTGCATTTGTGTGCCAAAGACAAGGAGTGCCTGTGTATTGCTCAGGGTGAGACTCAATTCACATTGGTCTGGAACTTCATATTTTTCTTCATGTCCTCACAACTTCATATCTTTCTGGAACTTCTTTATCCTTCCTGATTGGGGGAATTTGCAGAAAAAAATTCAGATGAGAAATGAATGTAGAACTGTTATTTGTGGAGAATAGCTTTCTTGTGTTCTGTTTTATGAAGGGAATCCTAATGTAAATTGAAATGAAGGGTTTTTTTCAATTCTAAAATGCATAATAGGTTTTAAAATATTTTCCTAGTTCATTTTTCCTGTAACAAAAACTCATGCAGAATTAAGCATTTTTCCAGATATTTATTCACTGTGGAAAACAATTTTTCTGTGATTTCTGTGTCTATCTTAGACCCACAGAATGGCTTGGGTTGGAAGGGACCTTAAAGCTCATCTGGTTCCATCCCCTACTGTGACCAGGGACACCTTCCACTCAACCAGGTTACCCTGAGACCCCTCCAGCCCAGCCTTGAGCACCCCCAGGGATCCAGGGGCAGCCACAGCTGTGCCAGGGCCTCCCCACCCTGCCAGGGTCCTGTGGGGTGTTCTCTAGGAAGTTTATTCAAACTGCAGTGCCTCAGCATCTCAGTAACACAGCCAGTGCAGCTCCTGCACTCCCTGTGGAGCATATGGCTCCTGCAACAATATTGACTCTGTGCCTACAAATCACACAACAAAGGCTGAACTGTGAAGAACCGCAGATGATGAAAAACTAGAATTCCCATTTTGCAATTCAGCCTGTGTCCCATTTTCTCTTTTTATTTCACCCTGCTTGAATAATTAATGTGGGACTATTTAGGAGATATCTATGAAAGCATATTCAACACAATACAATTACAGAAAATTTTTTATTCAAATATCATATATTTTCTATAAAAAACATTGGCAATGTTGTACTAATCTCCACTTAGTCCACTTAATGTCCACTTAGATGGCCTTGTGGACATTACCTTCTTCTGCAGATTTTGGGGGCAGGGGTGAATTTATAATGTTTTAATCAAATAATATGAAGTTTCTACAGTTGTCTGGGAAATTTTTGCTCCAAAGTGATATGGAGATTAATAAGTTTGGGACTGAATATTATTTTGCCATTAACAGAAATGTATTGGCTTGAGGACGAGCAGTCTTCTGTTCTCATGTGGAAGGGACACTGCTGAGAGCAGGGCAGATTCAGAGCCCACAACACACACAGACACCTTCTGGAGCAAAGCATAGAAATGGTTGTTGTGAGAGCTGAGCTATAAAAAGGCTGAGTGAAATATGGCATCACTAAAATGCATAGCAAAACCCAGTGTGATTTCCATGCTGCCAGGATTTCATTCTAATTCAGCAGAAGTTTCTAGAATGAGAGAAAAGGTCAGACACACAAACATGCATAAAGCATAAATATAATTGATTTTAGTCAAAACTTACTTTTATTGACCTGACATTTCCTAAATTTTAACATGGCCATGACTGTTATTCTCAGAAAGTCTTGTTTGAAATAAGATTTAGAAAGTGTTGATGCTTTTCTATAACTAATCAGAAATAATTTATGAATCTGTGTGAAATTAAACTGTAAGACAAATTTGAAAGATTTCTAAATGAATGTCTAAATTTGGAGGCAATACTCTTACTTTAAGAGCAGCAGTTCTGATCTTCTGACATAAAGACAAACAAGAAAAACCCTTAAATATACATTGCTGCAAGTCATTTTACCAGTTGGTCCTTCTAGGACACATTGTGAGATAGAATACTCACAGAACAGGTAGTTGCTGGATTAATTACATCTAACATTTACTTCTTCTGTAGATGTGTTAATGTGTTTTAAGGGTTCACTAAGATAAACCTCATGATATTCAGAATGTTACTGTTGGCACAGTATCGTTCCCTTTCCAATCAAAAAGAGAAAAATAGAAAATAAGAGTTAGTCTTTTGTTTTATAAGAGACAAATCATTGTTACATGAGATACTGAAGTGTTTCTTAAACGTTGACTTCTAATTATTTTGGTATCTACAAATACCTAAATTAAAATAATCCTAAAAAGCAGTTTTTTGTGAGTAGAATAAAATGCCTTCACCATTTGAGGCACTACAAAATTTCTAGGCACTTATC
Organism: Ammospiza nelsoni; assembly: GCF_027579445.1. Taxonomy (NCBI): domain Eukaryota; kingdom Metazoa; phylum Chordata; class Aves; order Passeriformes; family Passerellidae; genus Ammospiza; species Ammospiza nelsoni. Next base: position 9,274,235 of record NC_080645.1, read on the forward strand.
AGAAGGTTATGGGACTTTTCAGAGCCTTTGTATCTTTACTTGACTGATTCAGAAGCACCCAGGGGTTGTGCTGGTTCCAGTGGGATTTGCCATCTCATTCTGCATTATTGCTGACACCAAAGCTAAAGCTACATAAGCTTTTCAAGGCAGGCAAGGCTTTGCTTGTGTGGTTCTTATCATTTATTTGGCGTGAATCTTCTGATCATAAACCTAAGTGTTCCCATCAGGCACACATTTATAAGTGAGTCTAAAATGATTCTCACAAACAATTGCAAGAGCATGTCAGTGACTTACCTGCCCACAAGAAAGTCAAAGTCAAATTGTTCCTTAGATGGAATCCAACAGAGCTGAAGGAATTGAAATGTTCAGAGTGAGATCTACAAATCCCCATTTCATTTTCATGAGTATTATGAAGATTCCTTTGACCCTTACTGAGGTATTTCCTGAGAGTTCTTTATCCTGCAGAGCACTTTGTGGGTCTCAGCTGCTCTGACATGCAGAGCACACTGGAAAGAAGCGACCTTCAGAAGGCTCAGGCTGCTTTGTAGATGTATCTTACTGAACTCATGCCTTGCTGCCACAAGGAACACCACCTTGCCTTATTAGTCACCCTTTTCTGTAGATGTTTGTCCTGTCTGTTCATAATTTCAGTTTACGTAAAGGGGAAAATATATAAGCAAACTTTGACAAGAATTTCTGAAAATTATTGAATTCTTAAAAATTGTCCCAATCTTTTACTTAACAGACAACTTCCCAACCTGCTTGTCTCTTCCTTGAGCTTTGCTTACTGCCAGGGTCAATGAGAGATCTTCCTACAAGAAGCTTTCTTCTTTGTATGTGAAAGAAGAAGGACTTAGTACTTTTATTGCTTATTTTATGATAATTATCACCAGTGCAGGAAAAAACAAAAAAGGAGTAAAATTATGGATTTCTAAATGTACATCTTCCAGTAAAGTGGAGATAGCAGTGATGATTGTGAGAACAGAGATGGGAACAAACACTCACCAGGTTCAAAAGAAAGAAAACACACAAATGAGTCACTTCATTCTAGACTTGCGTCAGGCAGCACAGGAGGTACTGAGTCTCTCTCTCTCTCTTCTTTTCAAAATTTTTCCCTAAAGTCATTATAAAACACAACTGATGACTACTGGCAATTTTTATTCCACATGCTGCTTTCCCAATAAGGCTCAGATTTAGCTTCCTGAATCTTATTTTTTATGGAATAAAATATTGCCTCTGTTTCCTACTTACAAAATAGGAAAACATGCCAGGGTTTTAAAGCATTTAATCAGTTGAAACAGAATAATAACAGGCTCTGCTGAAACCTTCATAGATACAAACACTAGTGATAAAAGTCACTTCCAATTTCTCTTTCTGTCTAATGTAATCTTCACTTTTGTTTGGTCACTATTGCTATGGTTTCTTAGAAATAACCAAAAATTAAAAATGAGAATAGTTCAGAATCTACTCCTCTTCTGACCTTCCTAGTGTTTATATTGCTAAATTAAATTTCTGAAGCTTTTTCTGGGAGGAATGACAAGAACCATAGGGAGAGAAATGCAAGCTGTAGAGGAAATCCTGCACTTAGTTCTGAGCTAAAGTGTTATCACCTCCAAAGAGCTCCTACAAATTTTGATTTTTCCAACAAGTGTATCTGAGGTGTATCCTTCAGATCCTCACTTCTCAAGAAAAAACATTTTATTGCTACAGCTATACTCTGTTTTTTTCCTTTGTAATTTTAAAGATAGGCAGAATTCCCTCCCTTGCTGTCAGCACCTGAATATTTAGTAGAGAGCTTCTTTTATATATAGCGCCCTGACTGTATCTTTGAATTCTTAAATTGTGCTGTTCTTTCATTATTAACACTTACCTACACTTATTTACAGCTTCAAATGATAAAGTTTATTATGAAAGACTGCAAATAGTAAGGGCTCTTTAGAGAAGGTGGTATAAACACGTCTGCAAGAATCCTCTTCAGGCTCCATAACATTGTAATACTTCACATCACTTGAACATGGATTGGAAGCAGGTCAGGCTTTTTTAATCTCTTTTCTTTCAATTTGCTTTGATCACACTAAAATTTCAAAAGAGGAGGGTCTCTGCAGGAGCAAGTTTTGGTGAAGACTCAAGTAACATAGAGAACGTGGGCTTTGCAAGTTGATTTTACACACTCAGTGATTTACGGGGACTTCAGGACTCCTCTGCTGCTAAAAAAGTCAAACTTGTTTTTGCTGAGGTTTTCATGTGTTGACAATATTTGTAAGATATTTGGAAAAATTATTTGAATTTAGGTGTTCTTAGCCACGTACGAAGTGCTGATGATTCTGTCCACATTCTTGAGCTTTCACACTCATGTTACACTTTTCCTCTCTTGGTTTTGGTTACATTAGCCATGCTGAGTTACCATCACAGGTCTCATTTCATAGACAAGAAAGTCAATGCAACAAAGCATGTTTATTCTGACACCACAAATTCAGTAATAAGGCAGCTCTACTGACAATTAAACAGAGTGATAGTTTGTTAACCTTGAGAAAGTGATGTCAATTCTGAGAAGACAGAATAAACTTGGCTTTTGTTAGGATTAGCAGAAATTCAATAGCAGGCAGGGCCAAATAAAGCTGTGTGAATTGCAAGCTCTGCTGAGATTCAGAGAAGGATTAGCTGGGTGATTACTGAGGTGAATTGCCTTTCATTCTGTTTCCAGTGTAGTCCACCATGAGCTATGGATGCTCTGTCTGGATAGGTAAAACAAATTCATGTGGCACCTTGCAACATCTCAGAAGACAGAAACCTTCCAAGCTGCCTTGCAGAAGGTGAAATCAAAAAGACAGAAATGTGGAAGGATTTGAGCTGGTTTCTTTTCTTTTCTAACCAGAGATGAGATGAGCAGTTTGTTCAGTTGGTGCTGGTGACTCTGCCCTGTGCAGTCCCTGAGAGGGAGGTTTTCCTTCCATGCTCCTCCAGGCTCACAGCAGCAGTAGGAGACTATAATCTGTTAAGGTTAAACTCTCTTTTATTGCTTTCCTTTCACAATCAAATGATTTTTTGTAGTAATTAAGGTCTTTTGGAAAAACCATAAACATTAGCATATTACTAATTTAGAAAGCAGCTCCTAAATAACTGCCTGTCATGCAGTGCACATGTTCCACTGTGCACTTTGCTTATGTTGATACTGCTGTTTCCATTTTTATTTCAGCTGAGTAAGAGAAGTCTACCCAAAAACTTGCCTTCTAATCAGGTGGATGGGAAAGGAAGTTTAGGCACATAAATTGCAGAACTAATTAAGGTGGATTTGCAGCAATCCACCCTCAATCCCTAGGGATTTTACTGAGAGAATCTCCTGGTCATTGCACATATGAAAACCTACAGAGCTGGGTAACTACCCACAGGCAGAGAGAGCTAATTTTCATTTAGCACTATTGGTACATTTCTAGGGATTGTATTGAATCTGAGGCTTTCAGAAATGTGGGCCTTTAGATTTTGAGGTTTATGTTTTTAAAGCTAATCAGGGGATATTGATATTTAATTCTCTTTAAAATCAATTTTTTTTTGAAAACACTTATCTTCACCAACTACTGATTTTAATAGATAGAAAAAATAATTAGAGCACAACTACCACTAAAAGTTTTCACGAAAGTTCTGTTTAATATCTTATGTTTCCTATGTACAAAGATGAGTATTGCTGGGACAAACCACTGATACGTGACTTGCTATTGCTAGAAATAATCTTATCTCTCAGAACCCTGTATTGTCATATTTTATTGCTTATTTCCCAGTGTAGGTTAGCACTTTAAGACAGACATCGCTAACATTAAAGCTAATATTATTTCAAAGATCCCTGGTTGCTTGATAACAGTCTGTGACCTTGCTGACCTCTGTGATAAATAAGACTCCTGAGCATCTCTTTTAATTTCATGTATTGAAAGGTAGATTCTCAAGTTAAATAGGACAAAATTATTAATAAATTCCTTCAGAAATGTTAAAAGTAATAGAATCAAAGTAAAATTCAGAACCAGTTAGGCTTTACTATTGGAATAAAGCTCTGCATAATAATGTGCAAGCTTGGGGCAAACCTGTGTGCATCAAACCTGTAATGTCCTTTGTTGGGCAGACTCAGAATGGGCCTTGAATTCTCCCCTGTGATTATTTTGATTTAACAGCAAAAAAATTATCCCAATTCTAAAGCAATTTCTTATATTAAATTCTTTTAATTCCTAAATAAAACAGATTGTCAGGTGTTTTTAGAGGTGTTACCATTGCTAGCAGAGATCTCGATGCTTATTGAAGATACTTTTTAGTTATTCCTTTATGTCTAAAAGCATGCAGGTTTTATTAAATGTAAAATACTGAAAGGAACACAGAATTCATATTACATAGCATGTCCTGCTGTGGCCTTGCTTTGCCAAAGAAATGTAGCAAAAATGTGCTGGTAATATCCTTTGTCTTCATTATAAGGATCTGTGTTACTACATTCTTTCTGATGTAAGGCCATTTACCTTGACTCCCAACTACATTTAATCTCATTACATTCACTGTCATTATAGCAACATCTTTATTCCACTTGAAAGACTTTAAAGCTCTGGAGGATGATATTACAGTAAGGACAGAATATGCTTTATTGAATAGGGTCCTGTGTAAATTCCAGATATGATCATGCCATCCATTTTTATGAGCCAGTTCACATGACGCTGGGTTAATGCAGCAATTGTGATTCTTCCACTTAAATATAGGGATGGAAAATCAGATCATGAATAAGCATCTTAAATATTTTGCTATTGAGAGGACCAAAAAAAGATGTATTAAGAGATCTTAATATAGATCTTGACTTAAAAAAGAACTTTACTTTTCCTGCAAAAGCTTCTACCAAATCAAAACATATATAAATACAAATACTAGTGTTAGAAATAAAAGTAAATTAATGCTGAGACAGGAAATGACATCACTGTAACTTATCCTTAGTCTAGAACTCAGTACTACAAGGATCATATTGAGTTTTGTAATATATATAACAAAATCTGCAGGGCTGAACTAAATAAACTTTACCCACTGAAAAAAATTATTTTGGCTTCTTGTCCGGGAATCAGCATTACATTGGAAAATTTCACTGCTTTAGAAAACTAAAAAGCCAGAGAGGCAGTATTGGGATTTCCAAGTCTTGTAGAGCTCATGAACAGCCATGGGGCTGTTAAAGGTGACCCCAGTGCCAAATCCTGACAAGCTGGACTCCCAGTAAGGTGGTGAAACACAACAAACCACTGCCTGTGCTTCTCTCTGTCCAACTCTCTTAGGCCTGGAAAGCAGATGGCTGAAAATATATTTCTGTTCTGGATTCCCTCTTTCACCTGCTGGATTCTTGCAGGTGGCTGTACAGAGTAGCCAGAACAAGGTGCTTTGGGATTAGATAAACTTCTTTCTTCATGACTTGTTCTTGATAGTAAAACAAATAGCTGTGAAATATGTGAAATTAATGGCTCATAAGATCTTTGTGAAAAAACCAGAACATTCAGTGCATGTCTGAATAAAGCATTCTTGAAGTATTCAGCATGACCATGCTGATAAATAGACTTACCAAATGACTGAAGGGAAAATTATTGGTTCTTGCCTTTGGTCAGTGATAATGTTGTATGATCTTGTCATTTATTATGGTAGATTTTATTAGGTGTGTTATTATAGGCTGCCCATAAAATTTTATGTACTAGGAGAAAATAAAATTATACTTTATCAGATTATTTCTCTGCCTCTAACTATTCTAGATGGGTGAAAACAGAGATTTGCAAGGTGTGGAACTTCTTAATGAATACAGATGTAGAAGAAGATGATGTTAAAGATGATTCTGTCAGCTCTTTAGTCTTTGAAGCTACAGCAGCCAGTGCAAATCCAGGGACTGACCCAAGGGAAGAGTAACATTAAAACCTGCTAGTTTTATAGAAATAGCTTCTAAAGATTTGATTTTCCCTGGAGAGGGGCTACATAATGTAAATACTAGGTATGTCTGAGGACCGTATATGAAGAATATCTTTCCTGTTTTTTTCAGGGGCAAGCTTTCTGCTAGATTAGTATAAGTAAATATCCATGTTGCTAATTGCTTCAGATAATTTAGGTAAATGGTGGTTTTTGAAGATTACTTACTGTGCAAGATTAGTCATATGAATAGAAATAATTGCCTATCTAGCCATCTCAGTAACCTCTGCTATTCTCTCCTTTTTATCTCACTTTACAAAGCAACTTCATCAGGCCATAATAAGCGTTACTCAAACAGAGCCTGTGAGCCTTGCTTTGAAGGGGTATATAAATGATGAAAGGGGAGAGAAGACAGGCAGGAAATAGAACTCAGTGAGGTTACAGATTCTTGCAGATTTTTCTTCCAAACTGTTATTCAGTAAAAAGGTTTCCCTTTCCCTCATGTCACAGAACCAGACTTCTCTGCTAGCCGATCCTGGCTAATCCATGGCAGTTTCTTCCTCATTTCTATTGAACTGGGGAGACATAAGATCAGGCTGACACAGGGCTTCCTCACAAAAAGATGCATTGGTTTTTCCTCTGAACACAGCTCTCATTACAGAGAAACACGATCTAATTTCCACTTATACAATGGATGGGTCCCACAGTTCACAAAAATATATGGAGGGAAAAGGTGTCTTACAAACCTATCACTCCATCTTTGGTTTCTCAGAGTTTATCCCCAAATGCCATTTGTATTTTCTTTTCATATGTAATTCCACACAGCCTTCTCTAGGAGTGACATTTGTACCAGGGTGCAGAGTCAAAGGTGACAATTCCTGGAGCAGTGTTGGGGCTCTCTGGGATCTCCTCAGAAAGATGACTCCCTATTGCAACTCATTTTGATAGTCCTGAAAAATCTTTTCTGAAGCACTATTTTGAGCAGTGTTTAGTATTAAATTTCGTCTTACCTAGTTATTTCATGAAATAGTTTTGTTCCATAATTAAACAATGACTTTGTTACTTTTCTCCATTCTGATCAACCAGGAAAACAATTTTTTGGTCTTGTATTTCCACTCAGACACGTTCTGCTTTTATCTAAAAATGAAGAGATTTGATCTTGTGTTTTTCTCTCCTCTATTAATCAGATCTAGTTTAATACTGGGAGATACCAAGTAATCCCTCTTTAGAAAGTTTTGTGTTCTGGAAATGCTCCTTTTGTCACTCCACTGCTATCAAACAGTAACAGGTTGACTGCTTTTGCCACTAGCTCTCCAGCATGCTGGGAACTGTTCCTGCTTTAAAAGAATCCAGAAAGGTCTGTTGGTTTTGTAGTTCTAAAACTTGTGCAGCTAAACACAAAAGGTCGATATAATTTGCCTTTTTGGGAAGAGAAAACCTAAAAAAGGTAGCTGTACAAACCTGCAGCAGAGCTGTAGAAACAGTTAAATCTACAGAAAAAGAAAATGACCTAATATTTTTTTTCTCAGACTTCATGTGAATTTGTTTATGTAAAAATTGGAAAAAAGGAAGCATCCAAGGCACTCCTAGTAGACATGCTTTGTGCCCTACCCCAAGTGTTTTAAATTATTCCCAAATTCATAATTCTGAAGGACCATTTTTGTCTGAACTTAAAAAAAATTTAAAAAGGTAGATAAAACAAGAGAAGGTGTTTGTAATATTGTAATCCAAATTACTTGCTGACACAGAATTGTTTTACTCCTCCTCCCAACTGGATTTTAATTCAGAAATCTGAGAGATTTTACAAAGCTAATAATTTGCTTTGATCCTGTGAATACATTTCCCTTGAATCAAGACAAAATCAATAGGAGAAAACAATATATGAGAGGCTGAAGAACCACTTTCCTATGCTCTAAAAATGTAGCTCTCCATTGACAACTGGGGGCATATTCTATAATCACCTTATAGGAAATCTCAAGGAAAAAAGTGCAGACAAAACTTGAGAGGGTGTCTCAGTGGAACAGGTCTGTATGTGGTGTTGGGGATGACTCAGGTTCACTTTGTCCTTCACCACCTTGTCATCAGTTTTCTTCCCTTGAGCTGACTGCTGGGAACAATTTTCTATTTGCTATTGATACATGTGAGTTAATCAACACCATTAATCTGCATTCCAGATAACTGGAAAGTGTGTTTGTTCCTACCAGTAACATTTCTCCCTGCCCCTGGAAACCTGTGGATGGTGCTTGTGTGATCCCATCTATCATTACTGTTGGATTTCCTAGATTAGAACAAAATTACCTTATCTTGTTTAGGAAATGATTGGGGTTTCTATGGAAAAGCACTGTTTAACTCTGCTGACTCCCTTGGGTTTAATCTGACCCAGATGATTTCCTAAAATTTCCACAGACGCACCTGGATCCACCCAGAACAGTGTTCTAAACAATTTGCAGGCTTTCAGTGAAGTCCCAGCAGACAGTGCAACCTTAGCAATTGCAGGTTAACAAATCCTTCTCTAAGCATCACAACCTCAGCAGTGAAACCCCAGTAACAAAGAGGTTATTCTTTGCAGAAATAGCACCTGAGGAAAAGAATTTCCAAAATTGCAGCTAGCAGCATCTTTTGGGTACAGCTACCAGGGGAATATTTTAAAGATAAGATTTATTAAACATTAAATGGAATTAAGTCCATACAGTCCTTTACTAATTATGCTTGGTCATCCCACTGTGCTATAGAGAATACATTTTTCTTGCTACTCTTCATATATCTCTTGGGGGAAATATGTCATGATTCTGGTTGTTAACACTGATGCAAATAGCTGAATTCTTTTCCCTACTTTTTGACTTCAGATATTCTGAAGAGTAAGCAAAGAATTCATCAGTCTTTGAAGTCCTTAAAAAATTTCCATTGGAAATCCAGTTTGTGCCCTGAAACACACTGGAAACTAAGAAAATTATTCACTTTTTGAAAAAATATCTCATATTACTTGATACTCTACCAAATTAGATTTTCTCCAAAATCTATTTTCATTCTTTAACACTTTACTTTATGGTTGTTTTCTCCAAATACATAGAGGTTTCTAGCCTGAGGGGAAATGACTGTAGTACAAAAACCAGGGAAGAGTTTGTTTCTTTATCCTGTTTCCTCACCTTTTTTAATTCACTAATCTCTCATAGAAGCTTAACAGAGTGGCTGGCAGAATGCAGCACTTTGTACTGTTAGCATGAAAAAGAATGTTCAATTTATAAGGAAAGAAATTAGATGCAGCAAATAAGGAACAAAACACAGAAACTGTAAACTTCTTCTTTTTAATGCTTATATTTTATCAGCTTCTTGGGTTTCATTCCCACATGATTTAATATTATTATAATTTCTAAAATAGATGATGCAATTTTTTGCACTGTATTTTCATTATGTATCTTTCTTGCTTTCTTTGCCCATTCTGCCATTTTGACAGTGTTTCCTAAAGGCAAAAGTGTGTAAAATTTGAAACTGGCTGAAAGGATGACTTTGTTGAGACTGTCTTGAATACCAGACCTTATATTCCTAATCATCTGCCAAAGCTTATGCAAAAGCATCTTCAAAGTGTTCACCATAAATCTCTACCCAAGAAAAACTGTGGCTAAAAATCTCAGTTTTCCAGACATATATTCTGCCTTGTTTCTTCCGAAAATAGGATAAAATTACTTTAAAAGCTATTTAAAAAATATTTTTCCTTTTTCATTTTTGTTCCTACCTCAATCTTACTAGTTGCAGGAATCTGCTTCTGCTGTTATGTCTTGCAGAGGTCATGTGCTGCTTTTAATTACAGCCCTATTCCCTTCTGAGGCCTGTGCAAGTATTACCCAGAGACACATTTTAGCCTCTACATTTAGGCTGAGGCAAAAGCTAATCTTCCATGCTAGAGTTTACTGTTCTGGATTTATGAATACCTTCAAAGTCTTCACCAATACTTTTGAATTCTTTGGGTCAAATTAATCCTAAGTGAGGTCAAGGAAAATGAATTCTCAGCCTATTGTCTAACCCTGCAAGAGGCAGGATTCTAATTCTCTTGTATAACATGAAACTACAGAGAGGTGTACTGCATCAGGAAAAAGTAGTGTTTGTAAATATTGATGGGCACAATAATTATCCATTAATGATGAGCAGTGAACAAATCTGGAATAGACCCCAAAGAAAGGATCCCAAGGACCAGGAGCTGAGTCAGGGAAAAGACTTTACTGTGGTTTTTACAGTGAAGGATAAATTTGTGATTTTTAGTGAAAGTGCTCCAAATTGTTACCTCTTTGTTTCAGAATGTGGCTTGTTTTTATGTTATGTTTCATTAACTCTGTAAAATACGTGTAAAGTGCCGAGAAATTGATTCCTTCAGCCACGTTTATGTGGTGTCATTGATCTAAGTAGGAAACCCATAAAGTGCCATTGATCTAAATGGGGGTCAGCTTGAAACGTCCAAGGGGAGAGCATGGTATTTGAGTTCTGAAGGAGGGAAATACCCACCAGATTAATTCATTCACATTCACTTTTCTAAGTGAGTCACAAACTGTTCTTGTGTATTCTGAGAACTGAGACTTGTCTATCTCAACAGCAAGGGAGCAGAGGCAAGAGAGTCTTGCATTTGTTGCTGTAGTGAGCATTAAATTAGCAAGAGCCAACATAATATTAACCTTATTTAATTCAAATTTCCTTGTCTGTTTGCTGTATTGTATATATTTAGTTGTACAGTCTCTGGGTGCTGTGGTGTTTCCAGTATAATCACAACTTAATGACTGTGCATTTCATTTTCAGGCATCTCTGATGAATTTTCATCAGCCTTTAGTAAAGTATAGAAGAATTGGACTGTTTCAAAACATTAGAGCAAATATTAAATTTGTTCTGCTGTCTCCATATAGACACTTTCAGGCATGGTAAGAGGTTAGATTCGGACTACAGATAACTTACAAAATAGCATATCATTGATGTGTATCACCACATCCAGGACTGCTCAGAGAAGACAATGGAGAGGGCGCAGATGAAAATGCAAATGGAAATCAAGGAGTCTGATGAGTGGGAAAATGAGTGACTCAGCAAGTAGCACTCTACCAATACCCAGATGATATCAGAGAATACTTCATAGATGAAAGTGGTTAAAATGAAATGAAATGTAAATTTAAGGTACTCAAAACTCCAGGTAGGGAATTCCCTGAGTTTTTAACATATTCCAAACTAGGTGCTATGTGTAGATAATGCATGGCAATAAATCTTCTCTTGAACCCTGATCAGATGGCTGTGTAATGCAATTCTGTCTGAACCAATTCTTCCTGTAGACTCATTCATTTCCACTTTCTATTGTATAGTACTGCTGTACAAAATTAAATCACTGCTGTATTTTGTCTAGAGGAGGGGATAATTTACTTGTGACTGAAAGAATATAGTGCCATCATAGCTCAGTTTTTTGTGGGAGTTTCATGAAGTAAAATCTATATCAGAATCAGATTTGGCAGAGCCATGACTTTCTTGCATTTTGAAAATGCAAGGTGTAGAATTACTGTGGGAAGTGCTACACACCTAAAATTAATTGCTGTGTAGCAAAGCATTTTATGCTACTTGGCTGATCTTTAAACAAAAGTTAGCATTTCAAAAACACTTACTGAAGCCATTAGCTTTCTTACAGTGCATTCCAGTTCAATAACTTTAATGAAAAGAAGTGATACCTTCACATTAAAATTCTAACAGGGAAAATATTTTCTAGTCATCTCTGATTCTGTAAGTTTGGTTTTCTTCACTGAGTTGGGTTAATTTAAAGGAAGAAGTGTCCATCATTCATATGCAATCTCCTAATATAAACAAGGCCTGATTTATATCTTTCCAGAGGTCTCTCAGCCTGGGGGTATTAGCAGGAGATGACTGGAAAACACCTTCTGTTGTACAGTACATCCTGCTTTTAAAGTCAGAAACCAGCACAAGCTTTGGTTCTGCATATGCATTAGTGGCTGTTATTGTCTCAGTGGGTAATTATTCTGGCAGAGTTCATTTAACTGCTTCATTCTTGGATTTCCACAGTTCCACTGCACATTGCCCACTTGGCAGAGGGGCTGCAGCAGCAAGCAGGGGTTAATTGGCTTCTATTGAAGCAGTTTATAGCTTGCTCTTGACTTCATCCTTTAGCACTACTGATCCACTGTAAACTAAGATCTATTGGGACAATATTTTTAAAGATGTTTAGTTTTCCACTAAACTGTATTTTATTTGTGTTGTTTCATTTTCTTCCCCCAAGATATCTAAAGATGAAAAGGATAAGATCATTTTTACTGATTCTCTTTTTCTTAAGGTGAAAGTATTACATTCTCTAGCACATTAAAGGGCAGATGCTGCTCTTTTTTTCAGAAAAATTTACATGTACTTCAGTTTTTGGAACAGAAATTGCAGTGGTTCAGTAGGTAGTTACATTTGTTTAGCCTACATAAAGTGTTGTGAAGAGATCTACAGGGAGAAGTATTATCCTTTTAAATGATTTTTAAAATATCAAATTTTATTTCAGTTAATTCTAATGGTTTGCCTTTAATGTTTTACTACTATCACTGTTCAGTGTGTTTGAGCACTATGAAAGATTTAAATGAAAGTTTTATGTAATACACTTCTTTTAAATTCAGAAGATTTTATGGATTATTATTCATAACACCTGCCACTTGTGAAAAAAAAGGCTTAAAATGCTCCTTTAGTATACATTGAATGAATAAGATTCAATTTTATATTAAATAATATTTGTTTTATTTTAGAAGTTGTGTTTGTGGGAAAGATCTGTTTGCTCTGTAATACATATGTCTTTTGTAAAAGATGTAAGACTGGAAAAAGAATGCCAAATAGACATTTTAATATTAATGAATGCTTACTGATAACTAAAATGGATTGGGTAGATGTAGATCCTTCCCATTTTCCTGCTGTATAAAAATGATTTTTATAAAATAATTTCTTAAAAAAACAAAGCTTTGCTAGAATTTGAGACAGCCACAAGAGACAGATCTCGGAAGGCATTCTAAAGCCAGATATTTCAAGCTTAAGTCCTTTTTTATTTTTGACTACAGGAAACCCCCATTGTTCTGTTTGTGCTTGACATTGAACTGGGCAGGTGTGTCCACATAAGGTGCAACAGGGAGGATTTGCATACTGGCTTGCTGAAGTGACAGAATTGTGCAAAATAACTGCAGTGGTCTGGCAAGCTTCAGGAAGCAGGTGGATCTGAGGTACCTGTCTCCAAAATCACAATGCTGAAAATGCCTGCCTGCCTTCTGCCTAACCTGGGAGGAAAAGACAGGATTTTTTCTCCACAGTGTTATCACCAGGCTCCTCTTTTGTACATCATGACAGGCCTAGAATTGCCCCAGTCTTGATGGATCTGAGTGGTACAGCCTGTAAATGGGCAAAATTGTGATTCACTTTTATTTGTCTATATGTGACTGTAGTATATGATGAATAGAAAAATTTGTATAGATGTTTTGGTTGGTATAAATTTACACACTAAAAAACATTCTGATTTTTACTGAATACAGAAAACCAATGCACAATAGTTCATTTTAGGAGATTTAGAAATTCCTGCTGATGTCAAAAGTCCTTGTCAGTCATCTGGATGATGCAGATAAATAGAAAGTAGGCAGAAATGCAGATGATACTTAATAGGAGTGGGACATAACAAAATGCCTCTGCATCAGTGCAGAAGGATCTGGAAAAACTCCAGAATCTGGCTGACATAAACCTAATAAATATGAAGAAAGTGAAGCACAAAAATTTGTACAGATATAGGTGAGGAAGGTGTTGGCAAAGAGAGAGCCAGCACTGCTGGGAAGGGTTTGGAGTGATGCAGGACTGGCAAGAGCTGCCAGTGCCCTTAGCAGGGATAAGGCAAATCCCCAGTTGGGCTACATTATATGTGTCTGCTCCCTTCTGCTGAGGCTGCTCCCCCATACACTGCACCAGTTCAGGCCCTCCAGAGCTACAGGGAGGGTGACAAACTGCAGTGGATGCAGTGGAGGGTGGCCCAGACCATGAGGGACTCAAAGCAGCAGCCCTCAGGATGAGGGAGATGCCCTTGTTTAATCTGGCAAAGATTCTAAAGCTACCTACAGCCACTTGAAGAGCAATTACAAAGGTGATGGAGTCAATCTCTTCTCAGTGGATTACATAAAAAGGGACGTTTTCATGAATTGTGGCTTGGGATATTTGATCACACATAGAAATGATGGGAATGTGCTTTCTGTACTCCCATATCCCACAATCATTTCTTTTAATGCCTTCCACAACTCAACCAGTTTCAATTGTCTTCAGCACAGAATGAGTTTAAAGCAGGTGGAATTTCCATAGTAAGTTACTCAGCTCCTCAGCTCTCCCCTGTGATAACATTCTATTTAAGTCTCATGTGGGAGTATTCAGGCTTTCTTTTTTACGTTGTGGAGTGAATGAAACATAAGATATTGGCTTGGAAGTCCCCAGGAAAGGAATTTCTGTCAGTTTTCCTAATAGGTTTTAAGCAGATTCAAAGAGGTGTTTAGTTTATGAGTTAATAGCACATGCACTAACCTAGCAGACATTAACAGCTCTGTCTGAAGCATTTAAGTCAGTTGGGTCAATGATTACCTGATTAAAAATTCTCAGTAGTTTTTTTTACATAATAGACTATCATATTCAATCAAGTAAACCATCCAAGAGTGTTTAGGTTTGTAATTCAGAATGAGAAGAACTATTTTTCCTAGAATGTAGTGGAGTTATGTGGGAAATAAAACACTAATAGAATTGCCAGAATAATTTACCATTGTATGACATGAAAGTGGCTTAAATCTCTGCTGGCAGATGAGCACACAGAGTAATGGTTCAAAAGGATCATTACTACTTAATCATGACACGTTCTGCTGGAAGAGAGAGGTATAATTCTTCAAAATGAGACATTTATATTTCCTCAACTCTTTCTCTTCTTCCTCTCTGTGGCATATATCAAATGACAAGGTTCATATTGAAATGAAATTTGTTCAAATCAGTTAGTGAATTAGTAGAAGAATGACCATAAAGTAGTTATTTAGAGTTTACTCAAATAATGAAAAGCATTTCAAATCACAGTTATCATTGTTATCATCACTGCCTTGAAAATCAATAGTAAATAACACACTTCTTGTTTTTATTCTAAACATTTATATTTTATTTATATGTTTACAGGTGCAGTCAGGTAGCAGTCCCCAACACAGTTCCATATCCTAATTCTCATGTTTGGTTTTGTTACATTGCTGTTGTATTGTTTTCTTTTTGTCCATAAGTTGTGGAACACAATTGTTGCTATTTTTAGTTTACCAAATTAACCTCCTTCAGCAAGAACACCTGCAGAAGGAGTCCCTGGAAAGCATATGAAACTTTTTTAAAAACTTTTTCAAACATTTGTGCTTAATATGCAACAGGTAGTTTGAAGAACACCATAATAATCCATAAATTATTAAAAATTGTGAAAACAAATTTTTAAATTACTAGTATTTTGGCTGCCAGTTTGTGCCCAAGGGACAGGAGAAAAGCAACACTTTCCAGGTGTTCTGAGTACATGCTTACTATATTATGCCTAATATATCTTCCTGGAATTATTTTGAATGGCATGATCAAGATGTTTTTGTTTTAATTGTGGAAGTCATTATGTGGCCAAGCCTGTTGCTTGGATTACTCAGTATCCCATTAACAAAACCCAAGGTGTGATGAAGATGTTTAAGATAATTGCACATCATTAGGCACCTCAGAATTGTATCTCTTGTTATGTGTTCCTAAAGAGCCAGCACTGTCTTGCAAAGCCCTAAAATTATTATTGGACTTTTCTAGGTAATGAAAGTTATTGAGCCATTTTCAGTTAATGGAAAGCACTGAATGATGAATCATTAGGATATTTAAATGTACTCATAAGTGAAACTCCAGAGCTACTCAATGTTTTAAATTAAATTAATTTGGGTTTTGCTATTGATTAGTTAAGGTGATTTGCAAGAAGATTGTTGAATGGATGGATCTCCCAATATTTTGGTTATAATGGACATTGTCTTGCATTGTACTTAATGACAACTTCCAAAATGACTTTTGCCATGGAATTCTCTGTTGGTTAATTGATCATTTTGTGACAGGGACTGTTTGAAATTCTCTTCCTCACAACAGGTCTTCCTCTGTAACAGAACTGAACCTCATTTGAGAGGACACAAGTTGTTATTTTAAAGTCTATATGTAAGATGGAAAAAGTGAATGTAAGGTTTTTAATTCCCATAGATGCTTTTTATAGCTTGTCCTATAGTAGAATTAAGTTAGAATTAATTGAATCAATCCAAAGATTTAGAATTGTAGAACAGAGAAAGACAATTACTCTGGCAATATCAGTCTTTGATGAGACTATGCACAAGGGAGAGAGGTATTCTCAGCATGAGTTAAGGGTTACTAGAAATAAGCCTTTAGTGTGAAATTCAGAACTGCACTAAGTACCAACACAGCCATTTCACATGAACCAATTAAGGACCATTTAAGACTGTTTCATTAAGTGTCTCTTAAATGTAAAACTTGACTAGGTCCCATCTTAAAGGTGACCAATAAAAATAGTAGAAAGGGTTTTCTTTTAAATTACCTTCTGACCAGGAAAAATCTTGCTGAGAAGCTTAAATCCAATCTATAGTAACAGAAGGTTAAGAGGTATTCTGTGCTTTCACAAGTCCCTAGCTTATTTGTAATTAGGAAATGCACTGAATTTTGCCCTACAAGCTGCAGTCCCTCATAGAACAGCTTGTGAATTAAGTAAGAAAGAGTACTAATTGTTTGTGTTATCATTAATTAGCCATCCTGCCTTTCCATATCATCATTTAACTCCATTAAGCTTAATGTTTATACATATACTGTATTAATGATCTCACATACAGCTAGCAGTGGAATACATAGTGATTAGTGAAGCAATAATCACATGCAGCATTATAAATTTCATCAGTAGTATGCTAATTCCATAAATTAGCAGCATTAGAATAGAAACTGGATCACAACTGGAGATGTATTTTTAGAGATTATAAATTATTACTAGACAAAATTATTTCCAGAGGAACGAAACCCCAGGAAAATAGCACTGTGTCTTTGTGGGGTAATCTTTAACTAAGAAAGAAACAGGGGGAAAAAAAATCAAAATACCACTCCCCCCACCCAACAAAGAAACCAACCTAAAAAACAGAAAAAACCCAAAAACCCAAAACCAAACAAAAAACCCCAAAAAACCAAACAGCAAAAAGAGCTGAGTTTCTAGTGAGAACAGCAGAACAGTATAATACCTAGAAGTCTGAAAGTTTGCATTTATTTTATTATGCTTTCATGACATCCTGATGATATGAAAGTGATCATTTTCAAGAGCTGTGTTTCTATTTTTTATAAGAGTTACTCAAAATTTTGGTCAAGACAACTGATGTATAGACTGACTGTGAATGCTCATATACAGGTGACAGAGCCCATGAGATCTACAGTAAGATTTACTTACAGACCATCTCAAAGACTATAAAGATTCAGAAGTTATGAAATGACACTCCTCTGGATCATTTACCACTTCATACCATGGAAATTCTCATCCTAAAATGGTTTTTTTGGGGAGTAGCAGGAACAGTGATTGTGGTATGTTCTGCTTTTTTTTTGTTTATTTTGCAGCTCAGTGCAATAAATGCATCATGATATTAAGGACTAATGAACTTAGAACAAATGAAAGAAAATTTTTTATGCAGAAAATAATTTGCCCATGGGAATTTCCATGGCAGATAACCTGTCTGTATGCAATGGGGCTGGGTAATGTGTTTGCTAATCCTATTTGTGGCTGTGATAATGCAGATGATCAAATCTCATGTGTCAGAGAAATATGATGGAAAGGGAACACTCCTTTCTTTTTCCCACTGTCATTTCAGATATTTTATGGGTATATAAAGTAGGCACATAAAGTATGAGAGGAGCTGTAGAACAGAAGATGGACCCATTATGACAAATTCTCTATTACTTGCTCTGTGAATACTCAGTCCAGAATAGCCATTGTTGCCAAACTGCAGAAAATATTTCGATTGTAAGAGTTGGTATGGACAAGCAAAGCTGATAAATGTTAGAGCTAAAATAAAACTATGCAGCAGAACTAAGTGACCCAATAACAATATCTTACAACTTTGTTATTCATGACACCTGATTTATACTGCTGTAGTTCCCACTGATTTCAATGGTTCTTTGTGATTTACATTACTAAAAATGACAGTGAGATCAATTCTTGCACAAAAAGGCATTTTCAGCAGAGATTTTTCTGTCTCAGTGCTGTGTTGCACAGGTTTAAGCACTATTTTCTCTTTTGTCACTTTTTGGTCAAGACATATTCCCTGTAAAAGGTTTGGGAAGAGATCTGTCACATTAATACTTTCTAACTGAAGGCATCATTTACCAGAGCCTATATTCAGTGTCACACTCTTTAAAAGAATTGCTCTTGGCAACACAGCCTAATGGTATTACAAATCCTGTCACAATATCAGTAGTGAGGTGGGAAGAGAGTTAGAAATATTAGGATGGTGCTCCATAGTCATAGAGCTTGGCAAAGAATAATCTGACTCTTCTCTTGCTCAGACCAATGAAATGTCAATCTCAACAATCCTGATTTTTAGTCTGTTTGGGAGACCACTGGAATCAATCTTCACCTGTCCAAGGGGAACAAAGACTTCCAATTTAAGTGCTCCACAGTGTTCTAAATAAGAAACTTGAACATGGTGTGTGAATGGATCAGTAGCACCATTGTTGTTTCCAATTTAACAAGGAATTAAATTGCCTTAGCAAAATATTCTTTTAGATAAATTGTAAAGCAAGACCATATAATACAGCAGACTCCATATGGGATTTTGCACATCTAGTACAATTTGTCAGAAAGCCACTTAAGAAAACATCAAAGCTGTGTGAAATTTGACGATTTCAGACTACTGATTGTAGCCTGTCCCTCATAATGCCCCACCAGATAATTGGATAAGTCACAACAGAATTAAGTATTTATTTGGTTCTTTCTGCACATTTCTGAACACTAAGAGAATTTCCAAGACAGCAATAATCTAGAAAGTTTACAGAATTTCTTATAATTACATTAATGCGTTCAGAGGGTGTATATACCATTACAGATGAAAACCTTTTAGTCTTACTAAAACCAAATGTATTCAGTATAACAAACTTGATTATGTATGTCAGAAGAATTTTTAGTGATTTCAACGAATTATTTTATATAATTAGCTTGACTTTAATTTCAAGTCTTAGAAAAAGTGCAAGATCTTTGTAAGAATAATTGCCTGTTATTATCCACTCTGATGCCACCTTGATTGGTCAAGAATTTCTATGCATTGCTGATATTGCAGAAAGTCAGTAGGAACAAGTAAGCATACCTAAAATGGAAGAAATCTTAATATATTCAAAACATTCAGTAGTTTCTGATTTTTTTAAATCAATTTAAATAAACTGTTTTAAATGATTACCAGGGAAAAAAGTAAAAGCATTGATAAGCTCATCCCTTACAAAACTGTTGTATTGTGCAGATGCAATTAGTTTTCTTTCTGTAAAACCATCAGAAAATTCAGTGGCTCCCTAAAGTATATTTAAATATTCTTTGATGAATTTTCTTGTGTCATGCTTAATTGTGCATGTGTCACACAACTCCAAAGAATGCTACAGTGGGAGCAATTACTTCTCCTATATAACTGTAATATGGTTTCATATATAGCATGAATAATTTACATATATTGGATTTGAGCAGGAAAAACCATATTTAATGCAGTCCTTCAGTGAAAAGATTCTTGTCAGTCATCTGCTCCTGGGCAGATTGTTATCTACGAAGCAAGAATCCAGTCTGCATGTAAGGCAAAGAGAATGTCTTTTGTTAGTGTAGTGTGCTCAAGTGGATCAGGAAGATTCAAAACAATTAAAGTATTTTTGTATTTTTAAACACCCTGAGTTTTATGTGTCCATATATCAACCAGTCCCTAAGTCAGGAAGCAAATAGAGTCTTGTATTGAATGCAGAGAATGTTCCTGCCAAGGCTGGGCAGCATTCCTGGCAGTGGGAGTTCCTCATTACAGCTCACCTGGTGTCACTGCTACTACCTCAAAAGCATCCCTTCTCCTCACAGCCTTCATATGATTTTCACTGTTCTATCTTTCTTCCTTCCCCCACCCCGTGTGTTATGTCAGCATTGCAAGCCTGGTTAGGAGCACACAGAACTGGCATTTCTGCATCCTCTTGATTTTAGGCACCTGGAAAAGAAAGGAATTTTACCTGTTCATTAAAGGGTAAACAAAGGAAAATCAATAATCTTCACCAGTTACTATTATATGTTTGAAACTGTGACCTGTGGGTATTAAATGATAATTACTGCTTGCTTTTACAGGAGGAGTGGGATTCCGGCACCCTTGGGATTTGCTCTCCAGACTGGAGTGGCCTCAGGCCATTTCCCCAGGCTGCACTCTGCTGCTCTCTACGGCGTCTCTTCCATCCCACCATTATCTCCTGTGCCCTTTCCTGCCCCCAGTTCAGTCTCATTTTGTTCAGCTGTCAGGATGCACAGGCTGCTCTTGCAGCACCTCACTGACCACTCAGCCTCTTTCTCTCCTGCATTGCACTGCCCAGTTCCAGTTCCTCTCAATCCTGTCTTCTGTGTCTTGGCAACAGCTTCTGCCAGGATCTCTCTGGAATCAAATGGGACAGCTTCTATTCTGTTCCTGGGAACAGCTGAACTTTCAAAAATCTTTTTTATATTTTCTTCCCTGATGTTTTCTAAAATCAGCCTGACAATCTTGGAAATTTCCTAGAGGTTTTTAATCTAAATACATCCTTTTTCACAAAGCTATGAGCAACTGAGCATATGACTTTGTGACTGTGATACTCACAAACCTTAACAGAAGACAACCTTTTAGCCTTTCCTTTTCAACTGTGCCAAATAACATTTTTGACTCATTGTGCCTTGTTATGCTGTTAATTCACAAGATGTGATTTCACTGAAATCACATCCCCTTCTTGCTGTCATGAAAATTAGTGACAATATCACTGCTAGCTGTTTTTTGCTGTGTTCTAAAAATATTCAAACAGATCATTGATATCAACACATAGGTGTTGTACCTCTAAGTTTGAACAAAGCCTTGTAGAATGTGTAACTGGAGGACTGAGCAGAAATAGCACTTTTTATTACTACAAATACATCTTTTTTTCTTTAAAAATAGGAGGGAGGAAATAAGTTCTTTGATGCTGATTCTATTTTTAATTAATTTTTAGTCATTTAACATGACTAGAAAGTTTGAAGTTTCCCGTTGACACTGTACATTATGATTTAATGACCTAGACTTATTTACACATAAATGAGTTTTTTAATGGTTTAATTAACAAAATGCATCAGTTTGCCTCTTTAAATTAAGCAACTCTAAGGTAGTATCTTTTAGTAATTTCTAATGTTTAATAAAAGATGAAAGTCTCCCATTATTTTAAGTGAGTACTTTCCCAAAAAACTGTTTCCTTGTGACATGCTGCTGCTGCTTCAAAATATTGGACTTGACATTCAGACTAAATTTTAAAATAGGATAAATTATTTTAATTTAAAATTCAGAGGAATTTGATATTTTGGATAGGAAAAAAAAATAAACTAAAGGTTTACATCTTGATAAACCCCTGTATGAGTTATTCCTGGCTCCCAGGAACTGCTCTTTTTAGGAGAGGGTTCTGTTCTCCTGTTGAAGTGCAGAAGGTCCAGTGAGTGAAATTAGAGGTAAGTTTGTCTTCTCTGCACTAAGAATGTTCTCTGCTTCTCTCAGCTGCTCAGTCAGACTTGATCCATAGTGGGTTAAGTCCAGTTCTAGGAGTTTGGTTTTATTAGGAGATTTAATTATGACATACTTCTGATTTTTAAGCATCCTTTCCAGTTGTGTTATCTAGAAATCAATTTACATCAGAAAGAGACAATGTATCAATTTTCTGCATTTTATTATCTCTTTTCTGGAGGCTTCCAAGAACCTTGTAGAGATAAATTCTACCCCTTTTTAAAGAGCAGGAAGCTGGGGTATAGAATGAATCAAGACTTGCCCAAGATCACAGGGAAAACAGCAATAGAGCTCTTCATTCTTAGCTGATTCTTAATATTGTGATGCAGGCCAACATTTCTGATGTGCAATAGTCATAAGGGGCAAACTTCAGGTACAAGGGGACCCCCACTGGCATCCATGGGGCTGCTTGTATGAATGAAGCTGAGCATTCAGGGAAGGTTTTTGCAGGATTAAGGCTCCACATACAGTGGAGAATTGAGCTCTATCTGTACTTTAAATAGATTCCCAATCCTTTGTGCTTCCCATTGTCCAGTGTTGTCTCTCACTCTGAAATAGGGCATATCAGACAGGCAGGAGAGCTGAGCAGACGACTGGAAGGGAGAAGGCTGTCTGCTATGAATTAAAAATCTAAAGGCTGACCCCCCAAATCATAGGCTTCAGTTTCAATAACTTCCATGGCTTTGATATCAGCGCTGTGATTCTATTTTGGTTTGTCTTCTGATTTTTGAACTCCTGGGGTTGGCTACACTGACATCATCTCTAAATTTGGTGGGGAGAGAAAAAGGCAAGCATTGTTAGGGTGCAGGAGCCGGCACAGCAGCAGCTGCTGATTTGCTCAGTCAACACAGTCTATTTTATCACACGGCTTGAGATCGAAGGTTTCTCAACTATATTTTTAGCACCTTAAGTAAAAGCTTGTTTGTTTTTTGACTAAGGTGATTATACCCTTGATGAGGCGTTACTGCTTGTTCTGCAAAATAATAAAGACTGTTAATCTTATGATAGACTCAGGGGTAAAAACAAGCATCACTCTAACCTCTATTATATTATATTCATAGTCAGAATGTCCAAAAAAGAGACCTGCATCTTTTAAATCATTATCATCTCTGCTTTGTTGTGCATTGCATTGCTTACAAAAGAAAAGAAAAAAGTTACCAGAGTGTCCTATTAGTGCTGGGGAGCTATGCAATGTGAGTAAATAACAGCACAGAACATCAGCAAGATCAGAACAGGGAATGTCTGTTTACAAGCTATACCTCAGGAATATTTTTAGTTTTTATTCCTTAGAGAGAGGATTTGCAGCAAGAAACACAGTATGTTCAGGGAGTTCACTGTCACCTAAATAGCCCCTGCACTGGAGACCATGGAGTGTTGCAGACCATAATTAATCTTTCAGTTTACTATCTGTGGTAGGTCAGTGATGTGGTGACAGCCCAGTGAACCTGGGCAGCTTGTGAGCTCTCCCAGTGAGCTGTTCTGAGGCAGCTCTGCAGGAGCCTGGGCAGCAGGACTCTGCTTCTGCTCACACAGCACCATCACAGGCACAGGGACAGCACCACGGGCACAGGGACAGCACCACAGCATCGCAGCACCACAGGCGCAGGGACAGCACCACGGGCACAGGGACAGCACCACGGGCACAGGGACAGCACCACGGGCACAGGGACAGCACCACAGCATCACAGCACCACAGGCACAGGGACAGCACCACAGGCACAGGGACAGCACCACGGGCACAGGGACAGCATCACAGCATCACAGGCACAGGGACAGCACCAGGCTCATCCCCCTGATGGGAGCAGTGGGACCATACTGCAGCTCTGCTTGTAGTGCCAGGGAATTTGGAAATATCACTGCAACTCTGAGTGTGTTTTGCACACAGGCACCTGGTGAAACAGGAGCAGAGAGGGAAATCTGGCTCCCAGCAGAGTCTGTAGGAGTTCTCATGTTGCTTCAGCTGGTTCAGGATTATACCCCTCGATGCTTTCACTGGCTTGGGGTTTCCCACCTCCATATGGACCCATCCCACAGCTGGGATCATCACATGCTATTCATTGCATTTTTTATTCTTCATCCAAGTTGTTTTGCAACTGTTATAAATGGAAGAATAAATCTGTGGCAATGTCTTGTCTATTTAGATAGAAAGGAACAAGGACTGCCTTTTACTGTCTGTTGCTATAGTGCCTAGCACAATAGGGGCCTGGGTCTTCACTGGAATCAGTGCAGGAGCCCCATTGTAGGACAGAAATGTTCCTGAGGAGATAGAAAAATACAAGAGCTACTCTGTAATGCAGTCATGTGCCGTAATGGCAAAAAATAATTTGACATCAGCCTGGTTCCATTCTGTGTGGGACCATACCCTGCTCTGCAAAAACTTCTCCAGTACTAAAAATGATCCTTCATATGGCACTGATGTTCTTGCAGTAGCACAGGTGATTTTAGAGACCCCTAGAGCTCCCAGTCCCAAATACAGATCCCATACTCTAACCTGGGACTAAATTTGGTGAAAAGCAGATGCACAAGGGATGAAATGTGGATAATACTTAACAGTACAAGAGCTGCAAGACAGAATGGGAGCTAAAAAATTGTGCTCTGTTAATATGAGGTGGATTTAAATAGGTAAGAAATTATCTGCCAGGATGTAATTTGGCAAGAAGACCAAACTTAATTTTCTCATGTCATCCAAAATATGTCATGTCCATCTGAATAATGTCCTCCCAAATGGAAATAGGCAGAAACTTTCCAGTAAGCACTACTTCATTAGAAAATGCTGAGTTACTGAGATCAAAAATATATCACAGGAAATTCTCTGGGTCCCTGAGTTTTTATGTTGGGTTTTGTATGGCCTTCCTCCAGCTCCAGGGCACTGAGCAGGCTTCCTGAAGTCCAGTTAGGAGCTCACATATCTTCCAGGTATCTTTGGTAGAGTAGGAAACCTTGAATTTCTGAGATCTCTGATCCAAGTTGGGGTTCCTGAAGCTTTGACTCATTTATTCAAAAATTTGGATATCTTAATTCCTATCCCAATACCCAGCCAGTGGAGGTGGAAACCTGGTAGCCCTAGGAAAGCTTCCCCGGTAGTGGTTCACTCTTTTTCTCCTCCAGCAGTGGTCACTGTAAATTCCAAGATTTCTGGTTAAAGTGAATGCCCATATTTCTGAGGTTCTTACTCTGTTGGTAGGTGAGAACAAGCAATCCCAAGAACCCTGAGGCTCTCAGCTCTGCTGCCTTCATAAGGGTTCTTGTTTCCAGGTTCATCCAAGATTTTTACCATTTCAGACATTTCCTTTTTGTTCAGACAAAATTATCAGCAATAAAACAATTTCTTTTTTTCAATGAAAAATTTTCAGAATTTTAATTCCACAGAAAAATTTTAGAATCTACTACTTTACTTTCATTCAAAACAAAAATGTAGAACAGAAATCTTGAATTTGGGTGAAAGCATCTGCAAGAACTGTCTGGAGAATTACTCAGTGCCTGCTCCTTGGACCACATGCTCCATGCTGAATTGGTAGCATCACTGCAAGCCTGCCTGCCTGGATTTGCCATCTGAGCTTGTTTGAGTGAGTCATTCTCAGCCTGTGAGATGTGGCATATCCAGACTGGGAGATGGGTAATGTTTGGCACTTAGTTCTTGGTGCTGTATTGTTTACACTAGAGCCATTAAATGTTCTGTAACCTTCAGATATCTTGTTTTTCAGCCATGACTTTTGCAGTGTCAGGCTGTGTTGAAGCACAGGAACAGTATGCTCAGTCATGGTGTGTGCAGAGTTCAAAGCTTTGTGACTGTTACACAAAGCCTCCCTGTGCTTTCAGAGCTATAATCCTTCCTCTTGACAGAATCATTAAAAATAGCTGTGGATGTTAAACATGCTCCCTGCAACCCATAACAACAACATTTCATTGCATCAGAGTGCAAGGACTGAGCACTGCTGCCTCGTGCTGTGTGGCAAAGTGCTTGCAGGATCAGCATTGGAGAGAGCTCAGGCCAGGGCTGGGTTGGAAGGATTGGAAGCTGTCAATATCCAGAATCAGAAAATTCAGAAAAGCATAGTGAAGACCTTATTCAAGGCAGTGCAATGGAATTTCCTCACCAACTTTTTTGCCAAAATTATATTAAAAAACAGTTAATCTGGGAATTATTCCAGCAGATCATGCACAGAGACATCAAAAAAGAAATGGTGCTGACATCATTTTATGTGTAACGAGTGAGATGTCAGCACTGTGCAGTGATTTCAGCACACTGGTGCCTAACAAGAGAGGAAAGGTGTATGCTGGGGGAAAGAGCAAGAAGAAAGAAAAGTTTCAGACAGTATTTGTTTAAAGAAAGAAATCCATCATATGGCTTTTTTAAATGAGGATAAAACTACTCTCTCCAGCTGCATACAAATGGGAGAGCAGCTCACATATTAAAATGGATCTGGGACTTCCAAGTACTTCACTCAATATGCAGAAAATTATACTGGATGTCGACAGCTTTTCTCCACAGAGAAGACAGCTGTGGGGGTCCTTTTATTAGACAGCATAAAAAAAGTCCTAAAGTGAAGTTTTGCCAAGTAAATAGGCAACTATTCGATAAAACAATCAAGTGCTGTTTTTATTTTGCTATTCAGTGTGGAGTTTGCTACATTTCCTGCAAATAATACAGAAAACAAATCCCTTTTTAGGACTGTGGGAAGTACTCACATATGACAAATGGTGATTGGTACACAAATGTGCTGAGCTGGTAATGTCTGTGCTCTCCAGAGCCCATGAATCATCTGCCAGTGCCAGTGTGATGTTAAAGTAGATAAAAATATTTTCCTTTTCCATTCTGAAACAGAACCAAGGAACCTTCCTGATAATTAGAGATGACACCCTGTGAAACCACAAACCCTGTCTATTGCCAGGGAACTCTTTTCAGTTCCATGCATGAACTGCACATGTCACCCTTATTGTCACACAGGTACCCCTGGAGAGAGCCAAGGCCTGGATTCAGGCACTGAGAATTTCAGCTCCCCTGAAACTGCTTCACCTCCATCTCTCCATGGCTGGGATCAGTGTAGCCCTAAAGGCAAACTCACTTTGTGGAAGTCCTTTTGCTCAGGAACAGCCTCCTGCATATCCCTCCCAGCTGATGGTGAAAAAGCTCATCCTAAAGTACTTCAGGGATTATTTGAGTCTTCTGCAAGAACAGAGGGAAAGCTGTTTAGAAAAAAAAAAATTAGTTTATGCTGTTGAAAGTGATGGTTGTATCTTTCACAAAATATTTATGATTCTAGTATGAGCATCTGGGACACAAAACAGTTAATATGCAAACAACAGAGCTAACTGGGATATTACAGAGCATCAGCAAACATATACAATATAAATTTGACAAGAGAGATAAAAATCAGCCTGGCAGCTTTTAATTTCCATTTCCACTCAAAAGGCAACTTCCCAGAAACAGCTGCACTATTCCCATGCTTTACCTCTCTCAGAATCAAGAAGGGCCTTTGCATTTCAGGGAAGGAATGCTTCCTCCCTGAAACTTCATATATTAGCTCTCTTGGGTTTTCCTCTCTTAATTGCTTTCAATCAGAGCAGAGGTTTCTTTGTTGTTTGTCTTTTTGTGTTTGCTTGAAGAGCTACAATTAAATACCAATTACAATTTGGATAGGTGACAATGTAATGCCATTCCTGTTTAACTGTCTTTTTCAAGTCTTGATAACGTGTTTTAATCACAGTGACTGTTAACACATAGAAAGCCAAATGCAACAAATACAGATGCTATTATTCAGTTTGAAATGATTGCCATTTAAGAAAAGTAAAAGGACTGATGGAATTGATATACTGAGAGAGTTTTGTAAATCTCTGCAAAGGCACAGGAATACTTTGCATAGGGCATTGTGAGATATGTCTGCAGCTAGTTATTCTTTAAAAATCCTTACACAGGTTCAAAAAATCATCCCATTTTTTGTCTTTATAATGTGTACTTTGTTCTTCATTTTCTATAGTAGTAGAAATGAAAGGCTAAAATCATCTCCATAGCTTGTCATTTCACAGGTTATTGCACTGGCTCATCCTTCAGCTTTTTGCCACAAAGACCCTTTGAAGCTTGCCCAGTTCTCTCTAACTGACTTTTGTATCTGACCTCCACCAGCACTTAATTGAGGGATATTTGCTAACTTAAGTAGTCAGTATTGCATTTTCTGTCAAATTTCTCCAAACCTCTTTTCCCATGCCTGCACAGGGCCCAGATCCTCACCCATAGCACAGCAAGGTGCAGAATGCAGCTGCTCTTCCCTGACTCACCTTCTTCTATTCCTCTCCTGTATCCACAGAACAGATCAAGGTGAGACAATTTATTGCCACTTCATTGACTTGTGCTACATTCCCACTGGGATTTCAGTGCCACCTGGGGCTTCTCAGTGCTAGAGTGACATGAATGTTTCATAAAGTAAATTTAGAGAAGGAAGGGAGGCAGGTAAGAGTCAGGTTGCTCAGAAATGTTGAATAATGGGATTGGAAGGAATGCTGCAGGTCCCTGTGAGCTGAAATTCCACTCTGATGTCTCTATTCTGTCATTACTCAAGGCACTCCATGGTTGTTAGTTCTGGTGGGTGTTGCACAGTAAAAATGCATTAGAGTAATTATATGGTAATGACAGAAGATCATGAGTTAAAGATGCTGTGAATTCCTGTATACACATCTGAAATTGTTTGGAGCTGATGCAGGAGGTGTATCCACATGGAATTTGATAGCACTAATATTGTAATTAAAGCTGAGGAGAGAGATGAGGTTTGCACTTATTTCTTACTGCTACCTGTGAATATTAATTAGCTCATGGAGCCACCTGACCTTAGCAATAATCAGCTCTGTTACATAGAGCAGAAGGGAAAACGTGAACTGCCCTCTAAATTTTTATTAAGAAAGCCAAGATGAAAAGAGCCTGGTTGTTGTAAAGAATAGAGGTTCCTGGAAGCCAAGTTACCTCCTCTGTGGTGGAGGAAGATCAGAATTTTTCCAGTTTCCTCTGCTTTGTGGAGGACAAGGACAATTCTATCACCACAAAGGTGACAGAACCATGCCTGGTTTGGCACACAAATGAGTAAGAGAATGTCAGGTCTGCAGAGATTTCTCTGAGACTTTCTGTATTCCTGCTTGCCTTCCTACCTGCATGAGCTGTATGGAGAAGTGATTCCAGAAGGCAAAAAATGTAACCCTGAGCTTCAGAGTCTCCCTGAGTCTGGACATCATGTATGTTAGTCTTTTTGAGGGTTTCACATCACCCTCGGAGAGAAGGGAAATTATTATTTCATCATCTATGAGATTGGATGAAAAGGTACATTGGGAAACCCTGCATTTTTGTATTGGAGAAAGACCTGAGAATTAAACTAAATAAAACTAAAATTCTAGTCTCACATCTTAGACTGCCTGGAAAAATAATCCTTTTCTCCATTCCCACTAGTAGTGTAGTCTGGGCTTTGGAGACACCCAGAAAATTGGGATCAGGGAGAAATTTGGGTGTCTGTTTTTTACAGATGCCAAGTAGAAGCCGGGGAGAAAAGGAAGATTATACCTGCGGCATAACTAGGTAGCTCTGTTTCTTTCCTTGTTAGGACCTGGTCTTGTTTGCTGCAGTCAGGAGCAGCCTTCCTAATGGTTTCCTGGTAAGGCTCATTATTGAGTTCATATTTTTGTTCTTCTCACATCTCCCTCATCTCCTCTCAAAGTCCCCTCCCCAGTCATGAGGACTGGATCACCTGTGATACACAGACTTTGGAGTCTGTGTGGAGGGCCAGGCTGTGTTAAAAATGAGGTGTGTTCTTCATCTCCTCAGGCTGACTGGAAAGTAATTCTCTGAAGAGGTGGAAGAGCACGATGCTGCTGTGCACTGGTGTCTGGCTGCTGCCCTGCTGGAGATCCATGAGCAACAACAGCACGGCAAGTCCTCTTTCTTCTTTCCTGACAGCACCACAGTACCTGGATCTTAATCAGTCAGTGTCAGACAGTGTCACAGCTCTGAGCGCTGCTCCGAGCAAAGCACAGCACCGACGCCTCCCTGCTGCTGTAGCTTAGGTTACCATTACCAGCCTGATGTAACACTCCTGTGCTCCAGGCAGGCTGAAACCCTCTCAAGTGTTGGCACCAACACGTGTTCAGATCAAGGCACCTCCAGCCCTGGGCGTGGTGGTGTCTGTGCTCCTGTGGCTCTGTCAGAGGTACCAGGGCTGCACTGCTGGTGTCAGCACAGGTGGGAAGCACAGCTGCTGGACAGGGCGTGATGAAAGGAAAAATGATTGCTGGGGTCACTGGTATCATTTTAGTCATACATGTTATAGGGAAGGATGAATTTGTGCATATTTTATATGAAAACATTACATGCCTCTTGGGCTGTCTGGTTTGTAACTTTTGACTGGCATGGTTTAAATCAGAAAGGATGGAGGGCAAGCCTACCAAACAGGAAATGGTGACATAATATTTTTAGCAGAAACAATCAAATAGCTGACTAGAGGGAATAATTGTAGCTCCATCAAAGTTAGAGTGGTTTACTGTTTCCAGCAGTGAGTCTGGCATCAAAGGGAATCCTAAACCTGAAATCCTTGGAAAGAAGTGGGTTATCAGCAAATACAAATTGATTCATGTAGAGAACAAAGACAACATTTTGTGAGTGTGACAGCCTGGCTTTTCCCAGCTCAGTGACAGCTTTCCCTTCCTGGAGCATGGAGTGGTTAAGCTTGGCCTTTCACCATGTTAACACATTTTCCTCAAGGCCCTGTACCTTCAAGGTAGGAATAAATAAAGCTTCATTTTAAAAAACTATTATATAAATTACATCTGTTCAAAGGGTCCTGCTGGGAATGTTTTTAAGTTCTGTAAGTGAGTGAAAGCTGTGGTGTTAATACAGGGGTCTGGTGAGCTGGGTTCACCTGTGAGCACTGAATGAATATTCACAGCAGCTTTAGTAAAAGTGTGGTGCTTAAAAATTTTACAGAATAAGAGGCACCAATGATAAACTTCAGCAACTGGAATTTCTGTTTGTTGGTTCCCATTTCATGGGCCCTGCTGAAGCTGTATAGGCCTTTGTTGTGTGTGGAAAAGAAACAATTATTTGGAGCTACCCTGCTAGTAACAGCACAGAAGGGAGGCAGAGCTGCTGCCACAGAGCTGATGAAAGGAAAAGATTGTTGTTGTGGCTGATATAATTCTAGTTACATGTTACAGAGAAGAAAGAAAGTACGTTCAGTGAGTGTGGAAATACAGGGTGATGACAGCTTTACACTGGGTGTTCCAGCTTGGCTGGGTCAGTCTTCAAACAGATCTTATGTGAAGAGCAGGGTATTTGGTGTGTCATATTTATTGTTGAGGGTGTTCCTTCTGCCTCCTTCTAAAACAAAAGCATTTCCCCCCACTCCCCTGGTTAGGATGTGCCTCAGTGTAGAGACGTGTCCTGCACAATACAGTCCAGCACTCAGGGAGATGTACCTGTGCCTTCCTAATGGATGACACAGTAACAATTCCAGGATGTCTCCTGCAAAACACAAACAGAAATGGATGCAGAAATCAGTGGCACATTTTTTTACAAGAACAAGGCCATTCACCCATCTGAGCTCTGGCAGGATTAAGACCTTGTTTAGAAACAAGACGTTCAGTAAAAACAGTATTTTCAATTTTCATTTCTTAAGTCCTATAGAGGTTGTAAATATTTTGGAAGTTAGAAAGAATACAGAAATGCTCAAGTACTGCATATTCAGAGGTCTCAGATTTAGTACAATGTTTTATGAGGCTTCCTCATAACTCATTTCAGCTGCCCCAGTGGTAAGCACAGTGGTGTTTCAGGGCCTGACTGCAGAGGTCACAACCTTGTGCACACAATATATTGAACAATTCCATCATTCCTGCCTTCAAAGTGAATTTAGACTGACATAGCAGAATAGAAAAAAATGCTTAATAAACTAAGGGTTTTATTGCACACACACAGTCTCATAGGTATGCATTCAGCAAAGAGTGGGCATGACTCTATAATAGGTGCACTAAAAAAAGCCATCTGTTTGTATAATATCCCCTTTCACCACACTGAGTAAAAAAGACCTTTTCAGTTATTTTACCCTCTATCCTCACCACCTTTACATTTGTTTGACTATAGTATTACCTTAGTAGAGAAACCTTGTTATGGAAAGTGATAAATATGAAATTTAGGAGAAGGAATCTTTTATGGGCAGGAGCAGAGGCAGTGCACTGAGCCAAGCAAGGGAGTCAGGAGACTGTGCCCTGGCAAGGGTGGCCTGTGCATGTCCTCTGGTGAGGAGAGGAACTTTCCACTGTGCTGCCCCTCCTGCCTCCTCCAGAGCAACCAAAGCAGGAGCTTCCAGGGGCCAGCTCATCAGCCCAGATGCTGAATCAGCCCAAGAATATTTAACTACAGCAGAAAAATGGACCACACCAGAGGATTTTCTCCTTGAAGAGAACTCCACACTGTTCTGATTAGAGATGGAAATTTCTGAGGTATTCTGGACTTCTTTAAGAGGTCTCAGCAGTTTAGTGGAATTAAAAATGGAAGTCATGGTAACCTTAGGCATAAACATCAGTTAACCCTTGGATGTGATAAGATTTCTAAAATCTTATCAGACCTTCACCACTTTGAAAAGATTCATAGCAAAACTATTTGATAAAACACTCCCAGTCTTTAGCACCCTCCCATTCACAGTACCTGTTATGAGAAAGAGCTTTAGCATCCCTAATTTTGAGATGAGCAGCTGAACTCCAGGACCCTTAGACCAGTTCCTCCAGGATATCAGAGTGCCTCAAAACATTTGAGAGCCCAGTCCTGACTGACCCTCTAGAGGCCAGAATGAAGGATGGGAAGCAAAACTTTAAATCCAAGGCCCTCATGCCTTAAATGTTAATCATAACCACAGCACCATCCTTGTGCTATAAGGAAGTTATTCACCATAAATAATTCCACATTAGCAAGACTTGTAGCTAATTCTTTTTGCTTTTCAGTCTTACTGTTCTGTTGTTATGTTGTACAGCCACTGTGACCCTACTTTTCAGCCATATGTTGTCAGTCATATTTTTGCCTCTTGTTGCATTGCTGTCAGACTCTAAGCTGTTTATGAGTCCCTGAAATGTGAAATTTTGGTCTTATTTCGTTTTCAGCTAACCCTGTTGCTTAGATGCAAGAATATCACATTTACTATACAGAGAGATTTATTTAAAACCCAATTGTGAGTTACACTGAGGAATCTTCAGCAAACCATGACAATAAATAATGAGAGGAAGTTTGCCTGGAGGACCTCCCTAATGAGGTTTGGTCTTAGGCAGGCATTCTGTTTAGAAGTCAAATACTTTGTTCCTTGAGATTTTCATGTTTCTCCCTATATAGCAGGGATTTCTGTGAGGTTTTGTTAATAATTGACCTTGGGGTCACTCATGATGGCACATAATGCAAAAAGACACCAGGGACCTATCTAGGGAAAAAGTAATTCTACATACAATTCTAATGTCTAATATTTATTTCTTTATACACAAAAAATCTTAGCAAGATAGCAGGTTTTTTTTGGAAGTAGGCATAGACTAATACACTTTAAAAGAGACTATAGATAGCTGTAAATTAGAAAATATTATTGTGGCCCACATTTGCTCAGAGGAGGGTTTCTGCTCTGAGGTGCACCTCATTGTATTGTTAATCTTCTGTAAGTTCTCTTCTCAAATGGATGAAATTAACTAAATGAACTCTCACTTCTGTAACTGTGGCATTTGCATTAGTTCACCTCCAAAAGCCACTTTCCCTTTCCATGCCAGCCTCTGTCTGCTCCCTCAGTGACACAGAGCATCTGTGGTGACATGGGCTTGTGGCAGCCACGTGGGGGAATACCTCACCAGCTCAAACCTTCATCTCTCTGTAAGGGACACAGATACACAGCTTTCCACCCTGGTGTTTTGGACATTATTATAAGGAGTGACAGGCAGCAGCAGTGGAGGTACTTGCAAACACACAAGTGATGTGTATATGATGCATGTAAAGGAGGAAAATCTGTAGGAAATGTTGTAACAGCTTGTGATGTTTGAGGGAGATGGGTGCAGTTCTACTGATGGTCAATGAAATCCCTGGCATTCTCCATCATAAACATTTAGATGAATTTCACACCTGTTAAATGTGTTATAGTACTTCCTTGTAGGTTTACTTAAGGCCTGTTGAAAAGAGAGGGAAACACTTTTTTACTTGAACACTAAGAGACACAGATGTACTTACCCAAAACCCATGAGTAAGTTCATTGTGCATGGAAAGTCATTTACTGGATGTTTCTTGGATCCTTCAATGGACATCTAGGTAGTGGGATGGGTAAGTCACCAGACTTAAGGATTCCCCTGTGGACAAATCCCCACCGATCTTTAAAGGTTGTCAGAATGCATGTGTGGCACACCACAGTTATCAGGCAGTAATATGTATGGCAAATGGTTCTGATTGGATCTTTCAAGATGAAATTCTAAATAAATATCCAGGATGAAGTCTTCCTCCCTGGTTATATGACTATCTTTGCTCATTAATAGTCATTCTCATACTGGAAAGAACTCTCCTTAAAGTAGAGCAAAAGGGAAAAATACCATTGTCAGACTCCTAAATTAATAAAGCAGCCCAAGCACTTAGAGCAATAAGCAGCACGTTCTCAGGTTGAGGAGATACACAATGGGAAAATCTACCTGTTTGCCTCAGCTGCACATCTGGTAGCCCTTAGGCAGAAGACATGTTTGAAAGGCATCTAACCAGGAACTACACACAGTGCCTGGTTCTTCAGGTAGTGCAAAGTTCAGCAGCCAAGATAAAAAAATGCAGGGCTCTGTTCCTTCTTGCCTCCGGCAACATCTGCTCGTGTGACAAAGAAAAAGCTCAGTAGTTCTGCACTTCAAATACCAGTTTGATGTCTGACTTATAATCAAAGTGCTCACTAACTCCATGCTTTGCTCTTACTCAACTGTTTTAATCTTTCACAGTGCAAGGAACTTGATAATGTAATAAACAAAAGATTGACAGAGGATGTAGCAACCCTAACATATCCCTCCAGTTCCTCTGCTGAGGAGTGATGGATACTTCAAGTGAAGAATTCCCCTGGTGGCTTAATTGTTTTCCAGGCATCTTTCTATATGAACTTTTCCAATGGTAAAATCATTACAAAGTAGAAATGCAATGTCTCCAGGGGCTAGCTTGGAAGCCCAGTCTAATTGCAGTAATGAATCCTATAGGCAAACCAGGACTTTTTGTGAATGGTTTTGTAAGGTGAAGGAATGGGAGGAAATGTTGGATTGAGTTAGGTCAGAGTGCTATGTTTGGCCACCTTATAATTTGGGATGTTACAAACCAAGGTCTCTCCAAAAGGTAGAGCCTAAACTCTGAAATGAGAAACCCTTAAACTCTCAAAATGGGAGCTCTGTGTTACATTTTTCAAAATGAAAAGGCAGTGCTGAGAACACTGAGAACACCTGGTGTTCAGGTATCTCTGATATTCAAATCTTTAACTGAATTCAAATTTTACCTCTCACTGGCAGCTGCAGTATTTTCTGCTTCCATTCCTTTTGAGATTGTTGCAGGGTGCATAGTTTCCCAGTTACATGGTGAAAGAGGCTGGGGGTATTTTATGGCTGCATCAGAAGAAAGGCCCTTCCAGCCACACTGCAGATACATCAGGCCCTGTGATGAGCAACAAAATAATGTTTTAACATACCTCGATGAGAGG
This sequence comes from Ammospiza nelsoni, assembly GCF_027579445.1. Taxonomy (NCBI): domain Eukaryota; kingdom Metazoa; phylum Chordata; class Aves; order Passeriformes; family Passerellidae; genus Ammospiza; species Ammospiza nelsoni. Next base: position 9,309,651 of record NC_080645.1, read on the forward strand.
AAAGTAGTGGGAATTCAGGCTGATATCATCCTCTCCAAGATGGCTTATTGGGAATTTTTATATGCAAAACTAGAAAAAAATCTGGCCCATCAGAAAATAAAACTCAGTGTTTGCTACCAAGACAGGGGATAGGTGACAAAAATAAATCATGGTCAAAAGGAATATTTCATTTCCAGCATGACAGGGAGGAAACAGTTGTCTAAGTTACAGATTTACAGTGAGAGTCCAGCCAACAGAAGTCTATATAAAGTTTAGAGACAAAAAATTAGAGACACTTGCCAGAAATATTATTTGCTTTCATCTTAGGAAAAGAAATAATTGCAATCAATTATGTTGTAATTATCATATTGGCTTCAAAGTATTTGGAAGATTACTTTGTGTTAATAAAGCAGCTTACCCTAATAGAAGATAAATCTCAGTTTGCCTAGTTTGGAAAACAAGAAGTGTTCAGGCCTTGTTCAGGTCAGAGGGAACCCATGAGTCACATGTGTAACTAACCACAGTGGCAGTTCAGAACAATGAAATTATCATACAGTGATTTTTTTGTCTTTGTGATCAAATTAATAGGAAAAAAATCAGTTTTCAATTTACTTTAATTGACTCCTTGTAAGTTCTAAAATTTTTGTCTGTCTGCAATCAGAGCATTTCTACTGTCCTCAAAAAGAGATATTATAACAGGATTCAGTGCCCTGCAATAAACCCTAAAGCAAACCCACCACAATTGTATTTGGCAACTGTACAACAAACTACTTCCCAGCAAAGCTCTAAGAAAAGCTCACTATTTACTAAAATTATACTGAATGAGCATCAGGGCTCAAGTCCTTGAATGAAACTTGTATAGTGTGAAAGTGATTCTCTTTTCAAAAGATTTGATAAAACTGACATTGTGTTTCCCTTAAAAACAGTTAAATCTGGGGTCACGGAAAGAGAAAGAAAAATCTCTGAATGATTGATAGAAGTGGAGAAGGTAGAGAGCAGAAATTACTCTGAGTTTGGAACTACAACATAACCACTCCCTAAAAGCCTTTTGGGTGAGTGTCTGGGATGCTTGACCAGTGCCAAAGTGGGCAATGAGACAAGGAAGAATTAAAGGTTTAGTGAGCCATGCTGTCACCTACAGAGACACAGGGATCTGCCCCCCTTCCCTCAGCACCCTCTGATGCAGTAAAGGAAGGATGTTCTGTTCCCCTGGCCCCCAGCTGATTGAATGGGCCTCAGAGCTGGTTCTAGTCTTGTTCCATTTCCTATTATTTCCTTCCTTTTTATGCAATAAATGTTACACTGCTAGGAAAAGTATGTGTCTTCTTCTGGTACTGCAGCAGTGATTATTGGGAAACAGCACGTTTTCTAGTTATAGATAAACACACAATATATAGAAAATTATATATTATTACTTTAAAATTTATTATAATTTAATTAGTTATATATTTTAAATTCTATAAACAACATATTTATATGCATATTTTATAGATATACCTTTATATATATTTATATATACCTTTATATATATTCGTTCATTAATACTTTATCTATTGGATGTGTTCTATGTTTATAGTATATAAATTGCTTTATAGAGTAGGACAATATTATGTGTGTATCAAATTATATTATGCATTTTCTCATTTTATATGGTTAGTATATGTCCAAAATGATAACATGAAGGCTTATAGGCCCTTTCCACCTATTTAAGTGGGTGGGCAGAGTAGGTAATCAGAATACTTTTCTAAATTTTTTTATTGAGTCAGTAATAGCAGCTGCTCCCATGTCCCAGGCTCAGGCTGGTGTTCCAGGAATGAGTGTTGGGGATCTGGAGGGGAAAGGTTTGAGGCTACAAGTGTTGACATCTTATCGTAAGGGCTCCATACTGTTGTCTCCTAACCCCATAAGTTTCATAACTTCTTCGTCCTTCTTGTGGGCATCTCCTCAGAGCACTGACTCTTCCTTCTTCACAAAGCAGCCAGTGACTCCAGCTCCCTCTCACCCAGCCACCACACTCTTTTATAGCACTCTTCTTCTCACTGCTTACAGCTGTGGCCTGTTAAAGTCAGGCCTGTTCCTAACAATTCTTTGCTAATTGGCCCAGCTGCAACTCCTTAGGGGTAAGATTACTTTCTGCACTATCTTTATATTCTTATATTCTATCCCCCTACATACAAAGGATGCAGCAGCAGCCATCTCTGAGCATCAAACTTGTGCTGCTCGCAGGGTCCCCAGTGGGCGGGTGATGGGGGCTGCACAGAGGCTTTCAGCACAGCTCAGCCTTGCCTTGGGGGGTGCAGGTACCAGCCCAGCCCCGGGGGTGCAGGTACCAGCCCAGCTCCGGGTGCTGGCTCTGTCCCAGGTCAGGGCTGTGCAGGACAGACCAGGGCCTGCAGCTCTGCTTGCCCAGCGCAGGGCACGGCTAATAAGGAGCAGGCTTTTGATATTGCAAAATTCTCCATCTGTTCCCGGGATTTCTAATTACAGGCATTAATCTGTGCCCCTCCAATGAGCCATAATTGGTAGGCGTTTGCCTCATTAATCATTCAGGTGCTGAGCCTCTCCATGCACAGCCGCAGCAGCTATGGCCGAGCAAATGTATCTGTACGAGCTTTGTGTGCGGCACCATTGCAATTCTTGGAATTGTGGTGGATTCCAAGGACATTCGCAGTTACTGTCGCTCAGGGGCGTTTCAATATCCTGAAATGCCACAAGATGGCACTGACTGATTCCGAGGCCCCTGGTCCCGGCCGCCCGGGCAGGGCTCTGCCATGGCCGCAGGTGCGCTCTGGGCTGCTCAGGGCCTGTTTTACAAACCAGCTGCACTCAGCTGCTCCTGCTTTGTTTTGATGTGGTTCGTTTTAAGCTGTGGCTATGAAATGCTACAACTCTGTGACAGTGACATAAAGCTTTTGGATTTAGGCAGATTTGATTTTCCAATGTTTATGCAATGGCTGTTGGCCTGTTAAAGGCCTGAGCCAAACTTTACAAACAGAATACGAAGCCCAGGCTGCCTAAGTCCACCAAGAGCTGACATTTGTTATTCTTACTGAAAGGCAGAATGCCATAGCCGTGGGACACGCACAGAGCCCGGCTTTAGGGGTCACTGAGTAGCTCTGTAATTCACAGTGTGCCACCATGGCTACTTCTTTATGGGCCTCTTCCTGCCACCATGTGCCAATGTGGCTGCTTCTTTACAGGCCTTTTCCTGTACTTGAGCATTGGACACTCTTGTCTGGACTCTCCAGGTATCCCCAGTTGGCTCGTAAAGTCTCTTCTTGTTTTCCTATCATGGTAAAGTATCATTCCCTGCTTTTGCCCAAACGGTGCCTTTTAGGCTGGCTGTAGCCTCCTGAAGGGTGCTGCAGTGGCTCAGTTGATCATTGAGTTGCAATAACTACTTTTGAGTCCCTTTGTTGTGACACTGGTTTTGAGTTTCCTCCATGTATAATGAATAGCTTAACAAACATAGTGTATTATTTCATTTCTTTATTAAGTCATTTATTATACAGCAAGTTCTTTAACTGAATCAGAAAAGTTTCTGCATAGAACCAATTTACTGTCATCATGGTGTAACATATGGCTCTTACAAGGACTTATTTTCAGCAAATCCATACATTGCAGAACCTGCTCAACACTAAAACAATATTTTTTTCATTTAACAAACTTGTAGTCAAATATAATCCAAATATAATCTTTGTTTTGCCTGGGAACTGATTTTTTTTCTGATTACTGAAAAGAGAAAAATTATCTTTTAAATTACCTTCTCGTCCTTGAGAAGATACACATTGGCCACATGCTGAAATACTACCAAAATTCTACTTCTTTAAAAATAAGATGAATCCCACACTTTTTCTAGGTTTAAATCAAACTTTTAGTCAAAAGAAAATAAGAAATAAAGAATAAATAATAGAGTCAGTACAAACACAGAACAGATGCTTACATTTAAACATATGCCATTCGATAGTTAAAAAAATGATTCAGACACCATCATATCAAAGGCATATTAGTGACATATGGTGTCTGACATGCTTCCACAAATGAATACATACACTGGCTTTGATGACAACCATGAAAATTGTATCTTTCCACATGAACCTTTTATTGGGAACAGTCAGATTTGTGCCTGCACAGCAACATGTACTTTGGATTTCCTGTGGAGGACACACCATGTTGTAAGCATACAGTATGTCAAATCAGGGGAATGTGTGTCAAATCATTCTCCTCCTTGTTTCCACTGAGACCCAGGCTAAGACTTTAAAGCATGTGAGCCCCAGCAAGCAGCTCTGCTTGGCAATATAGGCCAGCTGGCAGCTGTGCTGCTGCATGGGACTGCATTACAGCTCCAGGAAGAACTTCTTCTGGGACAGCAACCCTGCCCCCAAAAGAAGGTTCAGGGCAGGGAACCCTCTAAACCAGCCAGACAACACAGGCAAATTTCAGTCAGCCACACCAGGTTGGTTATTTGCCCTCTGCACTGTAGATTTGCCAGGCTCCTCCAGTCCCTCAGCATCTCTGAGAATACAACACCCAAGCACCGTCTCCCAACAGTTGTCACAACACAATCCTCATTTGGTGCATTTGCTGAAACCATTGCAAAGCATTCACATTGCTCATGATAAAACAGGAGCCCAGGAAGAGCAGAGCCCAAGCACTGCTGCTGCTGGGCTGTTCTCCCAGAGACAGGCAAGCAGAGTGAGTTGGACACAGGGCACTTTCTCACCGAGGGCTGATTTCCTTGGCAGATGGTTGGCGCTTCCAGCACATGGGAGGGGATTATTTCACCACAGGAGAAATACGTGTTAAAGTTTATTAATATTAGGGGGAATGGTCAGGCTAACATGGGGCTACATGTCAAGGCACTTGAGTCCTGTCTAGACTTCAGCCTGTTTCAGTGGAAAAAGCATAATTTCAGGTGCTGGCCAAAATTTGAGGTACCAACTCAGAGACTCTCAAAGGCTCCTGGGATCAGATATAGGGTTAAGGGAACTTTTAAGATTTTAGCTTTAGAACCCCATGGCTCAATTTTGCCTATGTTCCTTTCTACAGAGTTGTCAGGGGATAGTTGTTCAGTTCAGAGCCTGTAAAAGCAAGAACAGAATAAGCAAAGGTCATACTGAAGTTTACACAAATAGCAGCCAAAGAAGGTCAGGTTGTTGAGAGAGACTTTACTGTGCCCACATATCTAAATAAACAGGGACAAAAAACCACCCCAACAAAAGCCCCTCACTTAAAAAAATCTAAATTAGCTCCATAGTTCTCCACAAAACAGCTCCAGCTCTAACACTGATTTCAGTGGGCAGTAGCTTAAATAAATATTTTTCTCCATTAAACAGCTATTGCATTTCTTCATCAGAATATCCTTGAGACTGTCAGTTAATTCATCATTTTTAACAATTGCCATACAATCATGGAGGGTCTCCTAAGAATGCAGTAAATAAGGAGAAATGCCAAAGTGTTATTCCTTCTCTGGCTACATTTAGAGCCTAACAGAGTACATGTGCTGGTCCCACTGATGCCTGGACAAGGCTTTCAGCTCATGGCTGGCTCACATCCTGTCACTTTAGAGAACAGAGAGCAAGCTGTCCTCCCTCCCTGGGGACAAGAGTACATCTGTTCCTCAGGCCAAGGTGCTGAAGACAGGCAGCAGCTCACCAGTGTTCAGCATAAAAATGCCAAGCAACTTGGGCTAGCCTAAAGATGCAGGTTTGATTGCAGGAGCTCTGCCTTGACGTTTTCTGTATTTTGGCTCCCAAGCTTACTGCCCTTAAATAAAAATAGTGTTTATAGAATTTCCAGTTTATTTTATCAGCCTCTCCTGTGTATTCTCTCTGGTATAATATATTGCACTTTTCCCAAAAGGGGGAGAAAAGTGCAATATATTGTCTTCTAGTCACTAGTTGGTCCTCCTTTAAGGACCTTGTAAGACATTTTTTGTGTATTGTTTCCCTGCATATGTGAGCAGCTTTACTACTTCATCCCCCTTAGGACCACTTAACAACATCAGCAAAGCAATTAAGTGTAGTTTTCAGGAAAATGCCAGAGGCATTACACTGTCTGGATGGGAGTCTCAACCCAATTATTTTCAGCTAGTTGTGAACTGTGGAAAGTGGACTTTACTTCATTATAACTTCAGTTCCCACTGATTAAAAGTCTAGTATGTTACAGACGGTAAGGAAAAATGAAACAATTAAACTTTCCATCAATAAAATTGCTGCATATTCTTCAACATAGGAGTTTACTTCTCTCCAGAGAAGTGATTAAAATGAACTGATTGAACTATAATTTGATTGACTGAAGAGCTGCAATCCATTGCACTAAAGCTGAAATTCTATCTTATTGCTCTATTTAACTCTGAATATAAAAATTACTCGTGGTCTTGCAAAGCCCTTCTGCAGTCATGCAGCTGAAATTTCTTGTTGCTCACAGGGTGCAGCAGGTTCTGTTCTTTCACTGATGTGTCTGCATGATTCACAATGGATTGATGTTGAGAAATACACAATGACATGTAAAAAATTATATCAATACAGCTTTAGAAAGAATAGAAAAGGCCTGTTATATTATCAGGTATCTTCTACCTATTATGTAATCATTTGGGGATTCTAAACACACCCACAGATAAAGCGAACCCAAGAGAATAATTGCCAGGTAATATACAGTTGTTGCAGCAGAAATTAGCATATTCTCCTGATGAAAAATGCAGCTGTGATGCTCCTTCCTGCTGCAGAGCTGTCTTCAGGAAGGTGTGAGGCTGCCAGATGCAGGGATTTGTAGGTGTGCACACATATGGATGACTCCTCCCTCCCAGGGGATACCAGAGTGCCCCACTGGGTCTGGTCTCAAGTAAGCTGTGCTGGTTGTGAATTAGGATGCCTGAGTTCCAGTGCAAACACTGTTTCTTGGGACTCAGCAAGTTTTAATGGTTGGCTTATACTGTGAGGCTTTGTTTCCACAGATGTAGAATTCTGCTGCCAGAGTCAGGGGCTCCTATGGCAGAGTGAGGGCTAATGAACACCAGCTAAAGAACAATGAGCTGCCTCCTTCTGTCAGCAGGCTACCAGGGTGTTCTGGTCTATGAAGTACCCAGAATATCATTCCCCCTCTGAAGCTTTAGTTGAATTGCCATTTCCTGTTATGAGGTTGCCCCTCTGTTGTATGACACCTGCTTCTCTATTCTCACCATGTATTTGGAAATAAAACACAGTATTTAACCTATAGTTACATAGGGTAAGAATATAATTCTGTACTAAGTCACAGCAAGAACACCTTATATTGGTAATTAAATGCCTCAAGCTGGGTAAGATGTGTGGATGAAGATGAGCAACAGCTGGCTTAAATACTTAATGCACTTCCTCTGATAGGCAGCTCAAACTCTGAATTCAAGACATGTTTTCCTACTAAGATCACCAAGAACCAGGGCATGTTCCCCCTGATAATATTTACTACTGAGCTCAGTTTGCTGTGGAGCTTTGAACTTCTGGATGTGCTGATCTACGAGGCTGGCTCATAGCTAATCAGGGCATGGATGTGATTTGTGCCAGCTTCAACCCTTGCATATTGCCAGTCCCAGTTTTGCAGCACACCTGACCACAGTCAAGACCTATTGGCAAGGTTACACAATACCTGACCACAGTCAAGGTTCATTAATCCACTAAGTTCTTTGGTCTTAATGTTTACACCTAGGACATATCAATTCTTCTTATTTGTTAGCCAAAAGCTACCAGAACTGTGCTGGTACTGAGGCAGTATTGATCTGAAAAAATGCTGCATTCATCCAATTTAGAAGGAACTCCTTTGACAAATTATATTTGGCACTTAATAATTGTCTTGTATTATTGGCCTTTTCCTTTGTTTCCTTGTTTCCTCTTTCCTTTTGATTACCAATTACTATAAATGTTCTACTCTGCCTCACCAGAGGTAACTTTGAATAAAGATGTGCAGCAACAGGAGCCTTTTAAAGGGAGACAAGGGCAAATACAGAACTACAAATTTGTAGGTATCTCTGGAGGCTGCAGAATGTTTGTTACATTCCCTGAGCTGAGCTTTATGTACACACAGCAGAGGCACATAGGGCTCCAAACAGCTTAAATGCCTGTTTAATGTCTATTTAATCTTTCAGTTCTTACACGCATAAATTCTCTCAATTATAAGACCTTTGCATCAAAGTTGAAGCAGAAGGTGCTGTGCTTGATGTAATTTGAATCTTATTTTCTTGCAGGACAACAAAATGGCAAAAAAGAGGTGCCTAAAGTGTGAAACTGGCCTTGAGACTTCTCTAATTGCTGCATGAGAAAGTGGCAGGGATCTTGCAAAGCATTTATTCATCTCTAACAGCACTCCTACATCCAAGGCAGCAAGCAGAGCCTGGGAAGGGCTTTTTCTCACACTGACACAAGTCACAAGAAATCTGGGCAATGTGCAAACAACATCAAGAGCAGGGCAGGACCTTCTCCCAAGCCCAGCCTTCACTGCCACACAAAGGAGGAGGCACAGACATCTGGTGACCCAAGCAATTGCTTAATGTGGTTCCCCAGAGAAGTGTCAGCAAGTGTATGGACAGGAACTGCAAACAGTTCCACCAGACCATGCTGGCCTAGCACATCATGGAAAAAGGGAAGAATGATTCAAGCTGGATGTGTTTTCTGTACCCCTGGGCCTCCTGGCAGATGCACAGGAATAACCACATCTACCAAAAAGAACATAATTCTGCTATGGATGCTACAAATCACACATGTGACTCCTCTCTCTTTACCCTGTAATGGAGAGGCAACAATTTTCTGTGTTTCAACAAGTTGATTTCAAAATCTCCAATTACAAAAATATACAAAAATTTATTTGCCAGCAGATTTTTGTTGGAAAAATACAGCACTTTAATTACATAGTGCTGTAATAACTCCCTATTTTTACAGAAATGTGATTACTGCAATTTCTTCATTAGGGAATAGTTTCACTATTTAAGAAAATCTTATTTAAGAGGTGTGGTGTTATCTGTTTATCCCACACTGTTAACACCCCAGCAAAACATAAGCAAACACTTGAATGCTTTCCTCCTAGCAACCAAGGTCTCTCACATCAGAAAAGCAGCATACTTGTCTTTTTCTCTGCCTTGTATTGAGCCAAATTTCTAGTTTACAGCCCCTTGGCCATTCAATAACTATCAGATTCTTGGAATATAATTTTAGGTGAAAGGCTAAACCAGTAACTATGGTCACAGGGCCAGATTTTCAGGCTTTTGTGTATCCCTTACTTTCGCTGATGGAAATATTGTAAAATTTATCTTAGGAACTAAGGTTCTTTACATTTACTAACCTGCTGCATGACTTAACTCTTCAAATTACCAGCAGCTTTTACAAAGTGCTGAGTTTCTGCAGATCCCACTATGGTGAGTCTAAAATACAGACACTGAGTATTGCCTTGGGATCTCACTCTGTCTTTCAAGGCTGGGATAATGGTGCTGTTTCTACTGAAGAAATGGGGAGGTTCAGATCTCTTGAAATCTTTGTAGGATATTGGGGACCCAAACCCCCCCCAAAACCAGCAAATACACTATCAGAATCCTCTCCTTTTCTACCTCCTTCTTTCCTTACATAAGGGTAAGTTCTCCTTTCTTTTTTTTCTTATCTAAGGGAGACATGGTCTCCCTGCTAACTAGAAAAACAGAGGAGCACCTGGGAAATCTGTCTTCCAAGGAAAAGATGAAAGCTGTAGCTAAGTGAGAGGATGTGTCCTTCTCAGCACTGACAGTGTGGTCAAAGAGACAGCTCCCCCTGACTTCTCCCTGAAGAGTTCACAGACAACTGTCCAGAAGAGGCCCGAGCTCTGTGAGCAGCAGGAATCACTGCAGCACTCTGGGCTGCTGCTGCCGTGTCATTCCAGTGCCTCTGGGGTCACCTGAGTGCATTAAATTAACACTGTTCCCAGGCAAAGCAAAATGTCTGGCAACAGGATGGTGCAGCATAATAATGGGATAGGAGGGGTGGCTCCACACCTAAATATGAAATGATTGGAAGGAGAGGGGAGTGCTGATTCTGAGTGACATGACTTAGTGCCAAATGCACGTTCTCACACACATCTCCCAGCAGATTACGTGTCTCTTCACCAGCACTTAACATTTTTATAGCTTATTTCAGTATTTTTGCATTTGTTTCACCTGTAATAATTTATTTATGAGTTTTAGATTATTAAAAATTTGAAGCTTCATTACAAACTATCCTGGGGGAATCTCACCTGCCTCATCCTATTACATTATTATTACCAAGTGTCTAATTTATATTTAATCAGACATCAATTGAACATCAATAAAATAATAATGAATTAATAAGCTATATCTTCCTAGAAATACTTGTAGCTTAAGTATGTAAGCAAAGGCAGTGCACTGTCTGTCGGTCAGCTATCAAATCTCCCTAAGACTATTTGACAGAACAGTTTAGTATTTAGAATATGATAATAAGCCATAAAAATAGTTAATTGCTATGGTCTTCAGCTAATTCTTGTGATAATTATGACCCAGACCAACCTGTGAACCTGAGCTGAGAAGTGACCCAGAGTTCCAGGTAAGACAGTCATTTCCAAGCACTGTAAATGCCTAAGGGACTCCGTGTTCCTACAACATGAAATTACAAAAGAATTTTGGTTTGGATAAATGCTTAATTTTTCACTTTAGCATGACCTCTTAAACTGAAATTATTTATTTTTCTACACAGAAAAATCAAAAGAATTTTTTTTTTACAAATTAATATAACATCTACCTATGAACATTAAAATAGCATAGTTCAACATCACTGGTTGACTGTTCTAACAAAATATCAACCCAATTAACAAGCTCTGGAAAATACTTCTTTACAGACTGAAGTAGCCTTATTTCAGTCTGGGGAATTTCAGTAAAGACCCTACTCCTATTCCCCCTATGGCTCCAGAGTGTTTGTCATCCCTAAACACTAATTGGGGACTACTTCCATGTGCACTTCTTAGTCTTATATGTTTTCCCCTTCCTCTGCTAAGCCTCAAGAATTTTCATTCTGGATCTTTTTATTTCTTCTTCAATTTCCTACTATGTATTCTTCTTTATGGTTCAAATTTTATCAGAGATTGAAAAGAGCCCTAGATGCAAAAGATAACCATGTTGTCAGTATTCTTCTCTGTCCCAGTCCACTAAGAATCACTTAACCCTATTCTTCAAAATGATCCCACTGAAGTCAGGGGAACTGTCTCAGCCCCTCACTTCATCACATTTACATGAGGGCTTTAAATACCCATCTGTGGAACTTGAGCCAAAATACAATGTTATCCTTCTATGACAGTGGTGTTTTTTAATATTCACTGACTCTCCTTTCCTTTTCATCCACAACACATTTGTCTCTTTTAGCTGCTTGGGTCCACTCTGGCTGTCTGTATTACCCAAGCAAGGGTTATAAGGCCAAGTGTCCTCAGGCATGCAGCATGGGCTCGTGCAAAATTACAGTCCCATGGAAGCCTCAATGCTACTTGGGCTATTGTGAAGTCCACCAAGAAGTGCCATTCAAATCTAACATAAAGAGATTCCAGTTTAACATTTAAAATTTTAATAAGATCTAAAGTGGCCATCAGACATTCTGGTCTAATCTCATATGAGATTTTCACTCAGTTATTTCTGCATCAATCCCCACAACTCCTGTCTGAGTAAAACACATCCTATTGAAATGCTTCCAGTGTTAATCTGTAAATGGAAAATCCATTGTCTCAGTGGCTTACACCAGTATTTATTACCCCACACATTTATTACCCCACTTTTCATCTGAACTTGTCAGGCTCTCACTCCCACTCTGACTTGTCCTTCCCTCCATGCAGGGCTTTGGCAGCCCACGTCCTGCTGGTACACCACAACCTGAATGGGCTGCACTCCTCAAAGCTATGGGCAGTCCCACCACTCAGAAATGTGAAAGCCATTGCATGCTTATGTTCCATCCTCTTTACCATGAAGGATCCTCAAAGTTCAGAATCAAGGACATCTCTTCTTCCTGAGTAGACCTAAATACACTCCTTTTTGGGACACACTCATGGGGAAATGATGACTAGTTTAACACAGAGAGCACCTTCCCACACCTCTGAGGGATGCTTCTAATTTTTGGGCAACTCACTTACTGGACTTCACATTTTCTGCCATACAACCACAGTCAAATTTTGAAAAAAATGCCACTCACCTCTCTTTTTAAAAATCTTCCACCATAGAAAGCAGTTTCACTGCTCTCATTCAATCAAACCACTCAGTGACTTGACAGATATTTCTCATGAGTAAGAAAGAATAAAGGTCTTCCTTTACTGGATGTGCTTTGCAATGGATCCTGTAAAAATCAAGATAAATAATGTGCACTAATTCATCTTTAGTGAGCACAAAATTAGTCCCCTAGAATGACAGCTATCAGGTTGTAGCCAGTGAGTGCTGCATAACCCCTTCTGTAAACACAACAATGAGTAAAGATCAGTCTCTTACTCCTTTCTTACTCTCTAGTGGGACAGACCCTTAATTATGGCTATTACATTAATAATGACTTCAGAGAAACCCCCATGGCTGAGGCTGCATTCTCCTCCGGACATCAAAGACAATATTAAAACCCTGCCTGGGGAAACTCCTCAGTAACTTCTGCTGATGTTCATCCCAACCAATGCTCTGCTCTAGACAGAAAGCACAAATGTCCAGCTTACTTCCTCTGCCCTGGGTGATAAGGCAGTCTGCAAAAATTGATACACTATTGAAAAGGGAAAGATTTATGCCTGAAAACACTGAGAGAAAACACCACCTCTCATTAAGATCTGAAAAACTGCTAGAGACTTTGGGTGCCTTACCCAGGCCTATAGATCCTGCAGAGTTTGCCCATCTTTAGTAAGTCCCTGACTGACAGTGTTTGTGACACAACAATGCAAAAAAAGTATCACAAATTGTGATTGTGTAACAGACAATTGAACTAGAAACCCCCACTAGGGCCCTGTATCACCCTCATCTCTCACTGCACCACAATAGCAACATTTTAATTCTGTATGAGTAGCATTTATGGGCACCCTTCAGGTACAAACATGCTTCTGCAGTCAGCTGGGGAGGATGTCTACACAAGATCCCAGTGAGGGGACAACAGGACAGAATTGAGATTCAGGTTTGCACCAAACGATGAATAATTCATAAACTCTTTACATGTAGGTAGCTTGTAATTCCTACATAACAATTACTAGAAAATTAATGTAACTGCCTCTCAAGAGAATTACTAGAAAACACCATCATCCTCTGCAGGTATGCACATGCAAGCTAGAGATAAGTTGATACAACAGGTGATGACACATTTTGTGATAAAATATTTGGTTTAAACTTGTTTTGGAATATGCAGCTTATTGATAGACATCTTACAACATTGCCTATGTGGAAAACAATGCCTGGCAAATTATCAATTCTTAATACAGCTATGTGCTTCTATGTATCACTGTTGATGCTGCTCTTGATTTAGATTCAGCTAATTTTTGTCTAGACTCAGCACTGTGGCTCATCCACGTTTCTCCATTTCCCTGAGGATTTGGAAATACAAAATTTGACTTGATGAGCCTATTAAAAAATTAAGAAATGCATATGCAGCACTACCCTTGTCTGTCCATGAAAGTAAAACTGATTCAGGATGATAAAGGCACATATGTGTACTAAAAGCCCTGCCCCCAAGATGGATACTGTGTTATCTACAAGCAAATTATACTGTCCTAAAACAGCACTGTCAAGGTGCACTGCCACACTTAAGTAAGCCTGGATGTGCCATGCAAGAAAAGAATTTTCAGAGAAACCAACTCTGTAAAGGTAAGTTTCCTCAGAATTTCATAGCCATATGGTGATGCTGCAAAAATAAGCAGAATCAAACAGCTCTCTGCCAAAACTTAACACAGTTTCATACCTGTATATTCACCACACAGCACGCTTCATCGTCAAGAGCTGCTATAAGCAACACAAATCTCAGTTATAACCTTAGCAGTAATATTTTTTGTGAATGTTTGCCCTTCCAAATAGCTTTTACCCAACACCATATCCAGTACTCTGTAAGCCATGATCCTCAGCTGTGGGAGCTTAGCAGGTTGCCATTCATTTAGTCAGCTCTGGGCATTGCTAAAGATCAGGTCTCCTGTAATTCTGAGTTAAAAAAAAAATCTTCTGAAAAAAGAAATTTAAACTATTTATGATCCTTTTAGCAGTGTCAGTCTTGTATATTTTTGATGGCACTTTTTTACTTCAAAAACCCACAGTTTAAACTAAGGTCTAAAAAAACCCCCTCTGATTTGCCACAGAAATCAATCTTCTGCTGTCCAATTCCATTCTTAATGAAAGAGACAATTCAGAAACCTACAGGAACATGCTTTATTGATTCATTCACAAGTCACTAAAGCCTGTGCCTATGTTCCCTCCAATAAACCTAACCACATAGTGCTTCTCATGCACTGAATTGCAGGGAAAGACAATGACCCCAGATCTGTTCTGCTGCAAGTCCAGTGAGACTTAACACACCCAATAAATGGAGACACAGCACACCACTAAGTTAATGACAAATGCATGTAGGAGAAAAGAGACTTATGTTTCCTTCCTTTCTATTTCCTTTATTATTCCTTCAGCTGAGCCTCTGTCTTTATAATTTATTTACCCAGGGCAGTTGTACCCAGATGCATACCTGTTTCTTCATGAAGGTCCTTGTTTTTCTCAATTTTGTAGATGGATTAAACAAAGCAGGAGGAGGCCAACCTCCATGTGTGAGGGCACAGGGTGACCTGTAATCTGCACTGCAGCAGATGCCCGAATCCATTCAGGTTCAGCACCCAATTTGGCATAAACCTGGAGTGTAGCTGCACTGCACTAGGTATTTTATAAATATGTCTTTCAATAATCTCCCTCACTTCTTATGAAAGCAATAAGGAGCCCTAAGAACAGCAGAGCCCATATTGGGTGAGCTTTCCTATTAAATTCCTCTAATGCATCTCAGCTGTGACCTGCAGTAATTTGGGTAATCTAATAAGGCTGGATGCCCTGTAAGACTCTGGGATGACACACTGCCTACCTGCCAGACAGAAGTACAAGAGAGCAGCGAGATACCAGGTATCACCCAGCAGTCAGAACAAGAGTGAACTTAAAAAATAGGTGTTAGAAAATACAGGAAAACACATTATCAAGAAAATATGCTTTGCACAGTCCTACTGGTACTTTCAAGTACCACCAATACAACTTGCATTTCCAATTCAAAGCATTGCATCTACTTGTCCTGCTTAAGGGAATATGCTACACTCAGATTTAGCATCAGGTTTAATGGTAACTACAGTTAATCCAATTATTCCAGTAGAAATACCTTGAAGTACAGCATTTTTTCAGGTTCACCCAGGTTTTGCCAGAAATCCAAACAGTCTTTTGCCTTCTACCTTATGACACAATAGATGATAGGGAGCCCACTTCTATCATTCCAATATTCTTCCCCCTTTACATATGCTTTTGATAAGTGTGCACAGACCCAGTCAAGAACACCATTATTTACTGCAAAACTTATCTGTCACCTGCATTAAAACTTAGTGGGTTTAGTAATTCTAGTGAAGAATAGTTTCAGAATGCAACCTCTGCTGTTAACTGGATAAATAAGGTAACAAGTGTATAGTGGTGTAGAGAGGAATTAAAGTAGTTTGTTATGCTCTTTAGTATTTCCATTAATTCTAAAATCAATCAAAACTCCAGCATAAAAATGACTTTTCCTTTAGAATTGGCTGTCAGCAGGGTAGTGGGCACAAGTTATCGCTTTGTGCCATACTGTATGTTCAAAGCCATCAGCATTCAATGTGCTAAGAAGTGACACTGAATCCCACAATCAGAAATAAAAATTAAAGTTTCAAAAAGATTTTAGAATTTAGATGCATATAAATAGCTGCTTTGAAGACGGAAAGCATTTTACAGATTTACATTTTGGTCTGTTTTGTACGGATAAACAGATGAAAATATGTTTTTGTAAAGAGCAATATGATTTTCAGTTTAACACTTTCCATAATAAGATTGTAAGAAATACTTGGAGCCACAGAAAGAATTATTTATATTCACTGTACAGAGAGCTTATGTTTTGCTTCTGATATTACTTGAGCTTCTGAAAAGGATCTCATTTTATAACCTTAACAACTATTAATGTAAGCCATAAGCTTTTTGCAAATTCCAACTATCACCTTTCCCAACAAAGAGGATTCAAAGAAATCAGGGCACTATCATTGTTTATTCAAGAGACTCAGAATGTTTATCAAAGGTTTTCTTTTCTTTTGAAAGACACAACTAAGGTTGCCAAAGAATTCATAGAAACTTAGAATTAAAAATGTTACAAAAAGTACTCTGAAAGGAAAATTAATTGGAAGGATTCATACTCTAACACTGCTTGCTGTCACTTTGCTCTTAATGACTGAAGTGTTTTTATAGTTTTCTGTGTTCTTCCTTAGTGCTCTATGATTTGATTTCCAAATGCCCTGAGAGCTCTGTGACAAACCTGCAGGGTGTTTCTAGGATGTAAAGGTCGGAGCTGAGGACAATGGGCATGGAGTGTGCAGAAGACAAATCTCAGAACTTTTTGCTTCAAGTCTGTCACTGACACACAAGCTAGGGTCAGTAAAGCACAAAGAGAAGTCTCTTAAAGGAAAATCAACGTCGGTGGCAACTTCCTAAGGAAAAATCAACTTTGGTGGGAACCTCTTAAAGATGTTAGTGTAATTGCCAGCAGAATCGAAGTGACATTAATTTAAAAAAAGAAAAAGACAGCTTTCCCAGAGGTCTGCTGCATGGAAATCAAACAGGCTTCCAAATTTCTTGAACAAAAATCATGTAGTGGGAAGCCCAAACTGTGACTTGCACACTTGTCTCATGTGTAACATTTGGAATTTAGGGAAATTCTCCTGTGCTATATTCATGGACTTTTTCCCACCCCATCCTCCAAAGAAGTCTTTCCTCAGCCAGCTGCTTCCCTGCCCTCACACCAGCCTCTAGTTTTCTGACAAGATATTGCTCTTTTGGGCTGGACACCATGACCTGACCTTCCCTGTGCTGGCTGGCCCCAGAACTATTAACTTAGTGCCAGACAATCTCTATCTTAGGGTTAGCAACTTTATTATCTTTTTTATTGTTTAATTAACATAATGACTTCTTAAGAACATCTGTAATACTAGTTAGTGGAACAGGTGCTGTAACTGGTAAAAAGTCTATAAAGAGAAAAATCAATATCCCACCAGATGTGTGCAGAGGATGTACCTTTCAACACCACAAATTCCCTTTTGGGGACCTGAAATATTCTCTGATGCTTCTGCATGATGTGCCTTAGTTTTAATTCACTTGTTATTCTTTGCTTAATCAAGTTCATCTGTAGTATAAATGTGAGCACCATTATGCTAATTTCTGCACTAGACATGCAAATATATAAACATTTGTGTGCCAAATTATTAAGGTTCTGTCTATAATGTTATACCCCTATTTACTATCTATATTTTATGTCTTATGGATTTCTAAACATTTAAATTTATATCAGTGCTGTCACATATCTGCAAGCAGAGACAGTTTTATGAGCACTAAAAAAGCTGCAACACACAGCCACTAAATACTAATGACATAAATGGTATCCACTAATGGTCTCTATTTTTATTACAATGCAAAACTTCAATACATTGCAATTACCACTGCTCTGAGGCTGAGCCATACACACTGTATAACGCCAACTTCCATCTCTAGAGCAGAAAATGACATTATTTGTTGTTCAGCTCTGTACTGCAGATGTTGACTGAATGCTCAAGTCAGCAGTTGGAGCTAAAATTCACTCTATTTACAAAGTCTTACTGTTAACTAATACCCTAAATTGTCAGATATGCCAATGCATTAGACATTTTTCAAAGCCTGCTGCACTAATAGCATGTAAGGGTAGCACATGTCTTGTTGTACCTGTCAACAGCCCAGGAACTTTGTAAAGGTAAAGCATGTCAAAAAAAGAGAATTATCTTCATATGCTTCTGGGTTAAAAAAATCTTTAGTTAGTAGTTTTTCTAAAATATTGCAATACAAAAGTGCCTTCAGCAGAACTTACTCTCTTGTAACTGGTTTTTTTTTCACCTTTTTAATGTTAAATTTTAAATTCTGCATTCATAATTTCAAGTGTCTCGTTTTACTTCAGCTACCAAAGGGACTAAAGCTTCCTCTTAGAACTTTGAGACAGTGGAAATCTCAATGTTCATAAAACTGGATAAAAACAAGTGCATTGCAAAATCTCTCCTACATGAGCGGAGGCATTAATTTCATTTCGTCAATTCATTTTGCTTGCCAGAAACTTTCACCAAAATAAAGGAGAGCTAAGTTCATCTCACAGACTTTCTCAAGCTGGTTCATCTCACATAAAACAAGTACAATTAGATTCCCTCCATTGACTTCAAGAACAACCTCCAGAATGCTGAAAGCTCTGTTTGAAACAGGAGACATTTTCCTATTTCCATGCAGCTGGGAAGTCATTTACACAAGGAAAACACTGGAGACAAAGTAGGTGTCAGACTGGGTAGCATTTTACATGCATTTTCTGACACAAGGCAGACAACAGAAACGTGCACACAAAATATTTCCTTTCAAGGGCTGGCTAGTGCAAACAGCAAAATCAAGGAGACCTTAGTGTAATTATTACAGAGTTACCAAATACTCCTTGTCCCTAGAAACAGAATCCAATTATCACTCAGCTTTTAAGCATGGAAAACCATTCCACCTGAAAGCAGGACTTTCTTTAAATTTTCTCACTCAGCTTGCAAAATCTAAAGTTACACAACTGACTAGAGAAGAGCACATGATGTAAAATGAAGAGAATAATTATATCTAAATCTTAAAACTGGGAACATTGACATAGAATCGCTTATTTTTTTCTTCCTTTCTCTGCCAAGAATCCTGAACATAGCAAGTGCTCTCTAATGCAATCTGAACCCACTTCAGTGTCCTAATATTTTGACTAAATGGGTTTTATAAAGAATCCCAGTTGCAATTGTACCTCTGTTGTACAATTACAACAATAAAATATTCCAATTGAAAATCAAATGGCAGTTTTAATTTCAGAATCCAGGATTTCTCAAAAGAAGAAATTCATTACTTTAAAGAGCTGTAGGAAAACATAGCTTTTCTAAATAAGTAAAATAAGCTATGCATTTTCTCAACCAGGTTTTAAAATAAGAATTCTAACATAATAGCTCATTTTTGAAATTCAAAATGTTCGGGGACAAATAATTTTTAATCCTCTCTACACATCTTGAAACAAACCAGACTGAGTCCACTAAAACAAAAATGAAATATTTGAGTACGTGAAAAACATTTTTCTTTAATTATTCTCCATTTTTCTTGAGGAAACTGTTGGGTAACTGCAACAAAATTGAGGAATATTTTGGACCTTTTGAAATTCCATCTTTGAGAATCTGCATTGTTCACAGCAATTCTTTCTCCTTGCTTAAAAATCACATTGTAACAGAGGAAGTGAGCTCTTTATAATAGGACCTCGAACTTGAAAGAAAATGTTAACTGTGTTTCAGTTTGTAAGTGTAATGAAAAGTAGCAGCAGGTCATGGGTTGGCTAACACCAACAAGTGCCTGACCCATTTTTTGTGTGTGGTTTTTGCTTTTTAGTGTGGTTTGTTTGTTTGGTTTCCTTTAGTTTCATTCCCCTTTACTTTGTTTTCACAAGTTTGCCCTCATAACTCCCAATGTGACAAAGCCCATTGTCATTCCCCTACCAGACCACACTTGATGAGGTGCCTAATTAAGAAAGCAGCTGCCCTAAGAGCTCTGTAATATCAAGGAGAGAGAATGAGACACCTGCAGAGGCCGAGTCAGGTGTCTCTGCTCCAGAGCTCCTAATGCAGGTGTCTCAGGACAGCAGAGTTACACGCTCTGAAACCAGCCCATGACCCAAATAGGGAGCTCTGCTTCAGCCCAAAACATCTCCATTCCAGGAGGGCAGGAAAGAGAGCACAGGTAAGGGCACAGCTGCTGCCCAGGATCAGATTACAAAGCTCTCCATGGGCATTACACACATTCCCAGGATCCGTGGGTTTCCAGTCCTGGCAGCTGTCTCTGGGCATGTCTCCCACCCTGTTGCTCCAGTCTCTTCTACAGTAACAAAAAACATCAGCTCTTGTGGTGCTTATCTCTACCTGGGTACACGCAGTGAAAACATTCTCCTTCACTGAAACAATAAAAAAACATGGGAAACAATAAGAGGCATTTTGTCCACTTCTCTGGATGGTCAATTAAGCCCTAAACTAAAGAGTCCTGGCCCTGTTCCCTGCTCAGAGTACTTGGCTGTAGTTTTGTTTTAAACTGCAAAGACACTATTTTAAAAAGCACTCTAGGAAGGATGGCTGGCTACATTCCTTCCAAAAAGTATTTACACCCAAGGCAATGGCTTTTTAAGGTGTTGCTTCTGATTATAACAATACAATGAAACAGCTATAATACCTGAAAGCTTTAGACTTCTGCCTTGTAACCATGCAGATGAATAGCTTCAACCTTTGCAAGAAATTGCAGTATGAATGTCTGTTTTATTCCACAGTTGTGTCTGAGCAGACTATTAATAGAATACTGATAAATGCTACAATAGCTATTCTTTTTCCTCCCCTTTTGCTTTTATGCTGTCATCAATACCTATCCTTCCCCTGGCGCTGTCAGCTGATGTCTGTCTCATAACTCTTGGGGTAACAGCATTAGGTGAAAAAGAAATTAAGTTCAAATAAAACTGCCAGATAGAATCAACATTATGAGATTATGGACTGAATTGTTTTCTGAAGAGGCACATATATGCACTGTTATACCACTAATGACCTACAAAGAACTTACATATTAAAATTTAATTACTATAATATTATTTAAGAGAAGGGGAAAGATACTAAAGCTGAATTTTTTTTTTTTTATAGAAGCTCTGCAATTTTTAATGGCAAGCAGTAACTACATCTTCTCTATACATTTCCTGGGGACTGTGTAGGTAGCACCACACACCACACCATGTTCACATAAAACAAAAAGGTGCTGTGAATTCTTGGTAAAACGTGCACATGGCTGGGAGGACATTTACCCAGGCCTTTGCCAATCTGTGCCATTCTTGGGCACATGGCTGCATTTGTACAATTCTCTTGTTGGTATTCACTCCTGGGTAATCAATCTAAAAAGACAGAGAGCTGCCACTGTTGGTTCTGTGAGTAAAAAGAAGTCAGTGAGATTATGGAGAACACACAATATAAATACTACACAATAATTATGAAGAAACCAAAAAAAATTGATTTCTTGCAACTACTTGCAAGCTATGCAGCTAAAAATAAATTAATATTTTATTACCAACAGCCTCAAATTATCAGCATAGCATGCAAATGAGTGAAGTTGTTTACCATATAACAGCAGTGTTATCCATGCAGCAGTCATTGTGAAACAGATAACAAAAGATAAAAAGAGGTCTAAGTACATCTGGGAAGGCAGGTAAAATGGACAGAGGGTACCTGAAATAGGAGCTGACAGGAAAGAGGGATTGGCAAGGTGCGGAAAAAACAAAAAGAAGTTGAAACCTTTTTCAAGAGATGCTTATTAGAGGATTTTTTAATATATCTTATTGTTTATAAAATGTAACTGTTTCTCTTCAGCTGGGTTTTTTTGTGTATTTATTTGCAGTTTTAGAGACTGTCAGTTTTGGAGATTACATCTTATGCATATTAGTCTCCCAATATATTGAAACTTTTTTTGGCCTTTCACAAATAATAAGTGGTATTTTTATGTAAATTAGTCTTCAATCTTTGTTGTGATATCAAATATCTTAAATATTGGGCATGCTTCCCATAGCAGAACTATTCCAAAGAATGAAAAAAACCCTAAGAATGAAAAAACATTGTAACTTTAATTATTTCCCCAAAACTGTATTTTAAAAGCTTGAAAAGTTGCAGTTTTCTCTCACAGAAGCCAGAGACACAGCATCTTATAGCCAGTCCCATCAATATCTGCTCTAAGAAAAGTTGAAATGTTCAGTTCTGCAAAGTCAGGCTGACAGGTTTCACAAGACACAATGGACCAGTGACACTCTGAGGTGAGGGTTGGGACCAGGTTACTGCTCATCCTCAGCCCTCCCAGTCTGTGTTTATGACAACAGGCATTTACCTGCTACAGCAAACCCTCACCTGGCATCTTCTTCACCTCTCCTTTCAGAAACCCCAAACATCTGAGATGTCTAACGAGGGGAATGGATCAGAACAGATTTAGAAGTGTTTGCACAAGGAAGGTTAAGAGCCTCAAATCTCCCCACACAGCTCTGCACTAAGCAGTAAAGAGCTGAATTAAATGCAAAATTAAAGCAGATCTGAACTTTGAGATGCATCCCCTGCACTTGCTCTGCCTTTCCTAGCAACAGAGGTTCTGCTCAAAAACAGAACAATACTTGCTGGCGTAAACTAACTTTACATAAGCAGTTATGACCTAAACAAAGTTTGAACAGCACATAGCCTCTGGGTATACTCTTTTGAGTACATTTTGAGTTTAAATTTAGATTTTTTATTGCCCTTGGAATGCTGAAATAAACTTTCAGTCCCATTGGTGCAACTCCAGGAAGAGACTTTATTAAATTTCTCTGTTCATGAAGGTGTGTGCCTTCCTTCTATTCATTACCAGGCATGCAAGTCACATAAAGCTGAGCTGGTTTTATTCTTATCCAATATGTACCTTATTATGCTTAACAGAATTCTGCAAGGGCAGTTCCCATTAGCAAGTGGTATCAGGTAAGAGCTGAGCAGCCCATCAGGCCTCTCGAGTTAAACTCAGATCTGACACACCCAGGGCCTACCAGGGAATGGTCACTCAGCTTGGTCTTTACTCCTCTAGCCTGGGATAGAGAGATTCCATTTCTCTGTTTCCATTTAGAATTAACTCAAATCAAATCAAACCAATCAGCTTACTAAGATGACATTGTGGAAACACAACAGAAAAATTAAACATCTGAGGTTTTAAAAGGCAAACCTAGAATTTGTTTATTTGTAAGGAAAGAAGGCTTGAATACCCCAATATTAGTAACATGCACTAGCCTTACATGCCTAACATTCAACCAGCAAAAGAGAAAAGTGGACCCAAGCAGAAGTAACAACTGATATAGGAGCAACCTGACACATCATAAATTAAAAATCATTGTTTTGTCTGAGATTTCATCATCACTTCCCAAATCAAATCTGTCCTGGATTTAAAATAATTTAGCTAAATGGGAAACAGCAACCCTTCTCTTACAGGAAAAGGAAAGATTCACCCATTTCCCTACCTGCTGTGCAACTGGAGGCAGCATTCCTTGTTTCCAACACAGCCTAATGCTGCAGGGCCCAGGGCAGAACATTTAAGGGAACAGTTGCAATATGCAGTGAAGCAGAGATTGCTGCACACCAGACCAGATGCAAACCACCATTTGCCTCAATAAATAAACAAACGAATTAATAAAGTTGCTATGTAAGTTGGAAGTTAGGCAGATTCCTATAACCTGAAAATAGTCTCTAGGGCAAGATGATGATAACAATGCTTATGACAAATAAACTAAATGTGGTGTGTCTTTTCATATAACTTATCATTATTTTATTGATGTACTCCCATCAAATCTCATTCAGTTCTGCTTTTCTTTCACCAAAGGTCATAAGTATTCAAGCACTGGGATCATGCCACAAGTTGTAGGTCCACACTGGCAGCAGAAAAAATTTCATTTGTAGGAAATTTGACAGAGGTTATACAAATCTTTTTCTGGTAATAGCAGCTGTACCTGGTATGAAATGCAGTGTTAAATGAGAGTAGAGCATGGAACATTTTATAATTATAATTCTCCATTGAATTGTTTACTTTTCAAGGTGGCATTGAAGGAAATATTATGGTGTTAATCATGTTCATTACAACAGAAGAGAATTTATGATCTAACCTCTAAAAGTAAGTTTAAAGAAGAATCTGTCATTTTGATGGCTCATTTTTGAGATTTATATTTTGTGGTGGTTTGTGGTGGTTTTGGTTATTTAAAGACAGAGAGAAAGTTTGAGGAGAAAGCTGAGAGATTGTTTGTGTAGTTTTAAACATTGTCTGAGCAATATAATCAAATTGTATTGTCAGTGCTTCTCTGGTCCCCTTTACTCAGAGGAAAGTTTGTGGGTATTTTTTCTTTCTGTGTACAATGTAAACAAAAACTGCTTAACCTTCCCTTCCTGTTCAGCTCCTAACCTATTCACTTAGACTGGCCTAGATGGGCTTTCTTTTGCTGGTTTGGGGGAGCTTCTTCCATCTTTTGGCTTTATTTCTCACCTTCTCAAAGTATTTTGAAATTTAATTTTACATCTTTTACAGAGCTTTTGATTTTTTAACCTCTACTGCTGCCTTTTATTTATGCTTTTATAGATATCAATAACATTATGAATTATATTATACAATACAGAAATAAAGCTCACTCAAATTGAAACTTCCTGCCATTTTCTTCCAGTTTCTGAGACTCCCTCCGAATTTATTTTAAAATCTCCTTTAATCCTCCTGCTGAACTGATGTTTCCTTTCAGAAAAGGAGGACACTGTTCCAGACACAAGAAATGACATAGCATGAAGGAAATAAGGAAAAATGTCCTGAGTCATGAAAGCAGAGAAGAAATAAAATGAAACAGACTTGAGAGAGGATTAAAATCCACAAACTGGAAGGGACAGAAAAGTAGGATGGAGCTCTAATTGAAAGGAATAGAGGACTGACTCTACATAAGGACTAGGTGGATCAAGGAGGGAGAACTTGACCAAGTTCTTGACACCTCTCACCTTTTAGTTCCCTTCATTATCCTCCCTCTGCCCCAGGGAGGGCTGGGAGCCCTCCTGGCAAACCTTTCCTGGCCACAGTCAATGCTGAAGCTCCCAAGGAAAGCATTCAGGACAGGAGCTGCTCTCAGAGGGTCACTCAAGCCCTGCCAGGGTGTAGGGATGCACCTGCCCCTCCTTCCAAGGGTGGGATGAATACCTGGGCTCCAAGGAACACAAGTCAGTTCTTGTTCCCACAGCAGCAACAGAAGGGAAAAGCTGTATCTAAGGTCTGCAAGTCAATGCATTTTGTGAATAAATGGTTGCCTTTCCTGCTGCTCTGGATGTCTGATAAGAGCTAAGAGCTCACTGCTAAGACCTGCCCACCCAGCAGAGTCTGTCAGCAAGGAGAGCTGAAACAGCCCCTGAACCCACAGCACTGCCTGGGGCACTGACAGCACCCTGCCCCTGCCAGCTGCAGCTGGGAGCCTCCTTTGGGCCCTTACAGAGCCAGCCTGGCCTTTCCTCAGGCCCTAAAGCTCCTTTCTACTCCTGACCACTGTTTTGGAGAGTCCATGTTTACAGCAACTAAAGCACTCTGCACTCATCAAAAGGAGGGTCACAGTTAAACCAGAGACCCCAGCCACAGATGCACTGCTGGATCTGCCAGCAGTGACCACTCTGTAGTGTGAGCCATCAGCAACTCAAACAAGAGCTGTGCCAACTCAAAAAGCTGAAAAGGGCATCATTTTCTTCAATTATTCCCATGGAATACACAACTGGAGTTTAAAAAACTATGATCTTTAAACATTCATCCTTCTGAATAGCAAGTTAAAAAAGTAAATCCCTCTGAGCATCACAGCTATACTTAAAAGATGAATCCCACGATAAAAAAGATTTCATATGGATAACTGATACATTTTCTACTAGGTGGAGAGAAAAAAAAATACCCCAAGCTATGACAAGTTTGCTGTGTAGGTGATATATGGTAGTAATTGACATCCTAACAATAGGAGACTATAAAGATACCTTGAATTATTTTCTTTTCTATTTCTTCCCTATCTGCTTTTCCTCCTCCATTTCTTCAGTAAGGCAGATCTACCAGCAAGACAATTTAATCTTCCAGGGATAAAGAAAGGCTTCCTTGTCTAAGAAAAATAAAAACTTCTACTGGTCAAGGACAGAAAGCCCAAGAGAAGGAATTATCTCCTGACAGTGAGCTATGTTTCTTTATCTCTAGAAACGGAAGCAGCAGTGTTCTGGAAGAAATAACATTGATTTAGCTGGAATGTAAGGAAGACATCTTCTCCTTGATGTATGTAGCCTTCTGGACAAGGGTAGGACAATAGCTTGTATTCCCTGAACAAAATACCTCCTACTGTGTTTTCTCTATCATTTAGTGAGAAGAATTTTATTCCCTTGTAACTTTTAACTCTGAAACATGAGAAACTTCATGCTCAGTCATGAGCCTGGATAGATACTTATTTAATGAGCTACCAATTGGATAATTATCCTGGGCTCTTTTGCCATGCATTGCTGGGAGAGGGAAGAGCCATTGTCCCATCCAGTATGGATAATAAAGCAAACCACAACAGCCAAAGACACTGGTACAATTTACCTCCTTGGCAAAACAGACACAGAAACCAAACCTCAGCTATTGTACAACTTTACAATGTAGAGAAAATCTTTCCATGAGTTTTGCTATTGCACTTCCCAACATAGCAGCATGCCAGCCAGGTTCAACAGTATTTACTGAAGCAACTTATTAGCCAAAGAAACAAACTCACTCACTTGGGCTTATATGTAAACACAGAACAATCCTCCACATCTGTCCTCATGAACATACTTTTGCCATCCACCCTAAAAACAGCTGACTGTTGCTTGTGATTCCTGCTAAAGGAATGTTCCACTTTTCAAAAGGCCACTTTTATCTGCTGGCTTAAATATAAAACAACTCTTGTACTTCCATTATCTAGCTGAAGGCATACAGAGCTGGCAAGTTTATGTTTAAGTGCTTTAACTTAAAAATCAGGAAGCACCTTGTTGCTTTCAACTCCATGGACACATGTTTTGCAAAACGGTAGGGTCCTCAACAGAGTAACTAGAGATATCAGTATCCATCTCCATCCTTTCCTGAGGAGCCAGTCAGAGATGTGGGGAGCCAATACTTCAGCCAGAATGAACATATTACTGGTTTCCAGCAGAGACCCTAATACTGAATATCAACAGGGTTCTTCCAAACAAGAAAAAAAATTAAGTTAGAAAAGGAAAAGCACAGCACGAACAACCTACAAAGGTAGTGGGGAAAACTGGAAAGGGCTACTAAAGGCAAGAATTATTTTAAATTAATCTCAGAGATGACAGGAAGTCAATACACAGAGGCAGGCACAAACTCAGTTAGCACAGCCAAGAGGCTCTCCTCCTGAATGGCAAGGCTGAAGTATTGGGCCTTTTGAGAAGAAAGATTACCAAAGCAGTTAAAACTGAAAAGCTGCACAACTCATGGAGGAAACTCAGCAAATGAGCAACTGCAACAGAAGGAATATACAAAAAATATACCAAGATATAAAGGACTGTTGCACATTACTGGTGTTGTGGACATAAACTGCTGTGGCAAAGGGTTTAAAACTCTGCTACACCTGGTCAGGTGTGGCCAGGGCTTACCTTGCCTGCCCAGAAGTGCTCAGTGCTTCCTCCCAGGTAACATCCCTTTGCTCCAAACTTGCAGAAACGTTTCTGTGCTGCTCAGCTGTGGAAAGGAGCCTCTCCCCATCCTCCTCTGCCCTGAGAACAGACACAGGGTGAGTGCAGCCTGGCCACAGGGTAACAGGGGGGAAACTGCCACAAACTGCAGAGCTAAAGGGCTGAGCAAAAGCCTCTGAGTCAGGCAGGAGCTCACTCAGCTGCTCAGAGAACAGCAGCCTTTGTGCAGCAGCATTCATTAGACACCAGTGTAGATGCAGTGAGACAGAGACACGGTGTGATGTGATATGCTGTCACCATTAAGGTAGGATGTGACAGATACATTTGGAAAATATAAAATATATTCACACAGCTTCAAATTGAGAGAATACACAAGCAGCCAACCTGAATGAACAGCCCTGCCTTCTTTGGAATGTGCTGACATTGATAGCACTGATCAGACCAGCTCCTAATTATATCAATTTATAAGCCATACCCCAGTGTTGTATTTGCAATATCTTCAGTTTTGCTGAAAGCACAATACAGTAAGGGAACATTAAAAACATTAAACTAAAATTACCATTCTGCAGTTGATTTCTGATTATACAGGACTCATCTTCCCAGCTGCTGAAGCATAACCAAAGGGATTTGGCTGCATTTCCATGTTCTGGGCATAAAGCAGCCATGATCAAACCTGTGGGCACTGACTGGCTGGCCTAAAGAGCTGCAGCTTCAGTTTGCCTGGTGTCAGGAGCCAACACCACCTCACACTATGACCATCTCAGCCACAAACACACAAAACAGTCAGAAACAAAAATTCCGTTTGTCCTTGATATTGTGTTCTCCAATACACTCGTTTTGTCTTAAAGCAACTCCAGAAAAGTACAGCTATTTCCTTTCCCACACAGGACAAGTATTCAAATCTTCAGTGCCATCTGAAGAACTGCTAGTAAACGGAGAAGAGACAGTTTCTTCCTAAAACCATTGATAGTTTCAAGAGAACTACTACTATTTAAACAAATACTTTACTTGATATATTCAGTTCCAATGCTTTTTAATGGATTTTTTTTGTCTTCAAAATATATAAATATTTTAAAGAGGAAAATTTGTCATGGAACTAAAACAGGTTATGCACCTAAACCCCTACACTGATAGAAATTTACATGACAATCACCAGTTAACACAGGACCACTCTGTGACATTCCAGTTATTTAAAAAAAAACCCAAACAAACAAACAAACAAACAAACCAACCTGCCCTAGGCATCTCTGGACAACATTTTTTGGGACAACAGCATCATTCCAGCATGTGTTTACTACTGAAACCATTGACTATCTCAACAGTTATCCAGAATTCTTACATGATCTTGAAAACATGGCAAAAAGAATTCAGTTGTGTTATATAAGGCTCCATGAAAAAATTAAAATGAAGTGTGAGAAGAAGAAATATTAATGTATTTCTTCAAAAGTTCTGGTGATCCAAATAATCCCTGTCTCATGCAAGTGTATCTACTGCTCACAAGAATTCAGGAGATGGGACTGGAATGTATTTCTGGGACAGCAGCTTCCTGAGTTCTGCCATAATTTCCCACAGTCAGAATGAGTTGCAAGAATCTGCACTGCAACACAGCTATGCAAATTTATGTCAGCAGAAAAAACTCATTTAATGACCCGCTGGAATTAAAACCATATCTTCAAAACTGAGCCCTGGCATTTCTACTTTTAAAAAAAAGACCCTCCTCTTCCTGCTAAAAGGGAAAGCTGATTTTACTCTCAATATATTTGTTTCAAAGCCCTTTCTTGTCAATAAAGTCCTTCCATTATGTATATTAGGAAAATAAATATGACTTTCACAGGTCAAAATGCTGTGTTAAACCCATGCTTCAAGACAGTGATGTCTTAGTTCCATAGAGGGGAAAAAAAATTAATTCCAAGTTTGGTCGGAGCTGTGCAATTGTTCATGTACACGATAGGCTAAATGCAAAGCTGGTAGGTTTACATTTATTAATGGTGGTTAATTCCCAGCAGAGCTCTCAATTAGCTTAATCAAGCCACAATAGGGGCCTGGGAATATTGCAGGAAACTCAGTGAAGGTCTCTGCTCAGTGCAGTACTGCGAGAGGCTGCCCGCAGGACAAAGAGCGCAGCTCCAGCAATTGGAGTCTCTGCTGTGGATGTAACAACTGCTGAGCCTCGTCTCACTCTTCTGGACAGAGCTGGTCCTGCCATTTCAAAGGAGGTGTTTCAAAACTAGAGGCTGAATCCTCTGGGTTGTGTGAACAATTGAGCCTTTGGAAAGGCTCTTCGAAGACTAAAATAGT
The DNA here is from genome assembly GCF_027579445.1 of Ammospiza nelsoni. Lineage (NCBI taxonomy): Eukaryota > Metazoa > Chordata > Aves > Passeriformes > Passerellidae > Ammospiza > Ammospiza nelsoni. The sequence continues at coordinate 9,339,414 of NC_080645.1, forward strand.
GAGATTAATCACTCGGAAGACAGCAAAGGAACAATAAAACCAGATTAAAAAGAGAGACATCAGAAGCTTCTTTTTCCCTCCACCTCAACTAACAGAATTGTAGGGAAATTCAGCTCTATTGTCAGCCAGGAAACACAAAACTAAGTAAAGAAATGATAAAAACATTCACAGGGGAATTATGAATCCATGCCAATGAAAAATTTTAAAATATAATTCAATGCATGCTGAAAAATTTGGGGAGAATCAAAATAGGAAGGATAACTGACCCATGAAATCTCAAGTCCTATGGACCAGATTTTAACAATTACAAAATCGGGAACAGTACCACATGCATGGCAAAGAACAAAATACTTCTCCAATCTTTCAATGGAAATGTATTTATCAGGTCAATATACCAGGCAGTGTGACCAACATCCTGAAGAGTTATACAAAAAATTTTGATGGAAGAATTGTAGAGTGAGCAACATTACATGTTCATAACTCTTTTTTTTAAGCTTCAGCATTTTTATTTCTTAACAAAAAGAAATATTGACCTGCTTTGGTGACAGCAACACCAAAACCAGTGGCCATGAAATTAATGGCATAGGGATTGTATCAACAGAAAAGGTTCAGGACAATGTTAATTTCCACTAAAATATTTGTTTTTAAAGGAGTTGTTACTATTGGAAAAATTGGAAAACACTGTCAGTATAGAAGCAGCTCAAGGAGGATGGCCCTGACTTGGATGACCCTGAAGCCCAAAACATTGAAAGCACATTAAAATGTATTAGCATGAAGCCCAACAATGCAGTGAGAATTTCCACTACAAGCTGGATGACTATTAACTGCAAACAAAGCAGGAGTCCTCCCATGAACCTTTAGTCCTTGAGTGAGTGTTGTGTAGACAAAAAAAAAAAAAACCCTGGAAATACAAATGCAGCTGAAGCCCTGATACTTCTTTGAACATACTGTTTGCAACATGAATTACTAATGTGAATGACAATTATTCACATCTTTTTTCTTCATTTTGATCAAACTCTTCCAACATCTCTTTCTTGGGTCTTCCTTTTTCTGATAGCTTAACAGAATTTCAGTCAATTAGAAGGTCACCAACACCAAGAGTGCCACAAGCAGCATGCTGCCTGAGGACTCATGACTAGGTCTGAGTCCTTCTTTGTTAATGATGTAGCACAAGAGGCAGGACACCCTTGGGTATATTCTTCAAATCTACATGCTGATGCAATGTTAGACCCATTCTCCAATAGCTCCACAATTCCCTCCCCAAGAAAAATTTTACAAACTGGATTTTTTAGAATCCCAGGCTCATCCTGAGTTCAGAACAACTGTGTCACTTTAGGAACCCCATACTGTAAGAACCTAAGTTCTGCTGGTGAAATGGGACATGGTAAAATGGGACACCACATTTCCCCAGCTATATAAAGCTGCAGAAAGGCAATGGCATCTTCCTCTCTTGTCCAACAACAGGCTCAAAGTTGTCATGGGGGAGAGCAAGAATGCTCTGGATCCAGATGTGCACAGCTGCTCACACTGGGATCAACACTGCTTTTGACTCTGGTGCACCTGAGCAGAGGAAGCCCAGTGCCCTGTACCCTAGGAATACAGCAGGAAGGAAGGAAGGAGGTACTGGAGAAGCACCCACTGCAGGCATCACTGCCTCCAGCCCACACTGGATTTTCAGCCAGTGCCCCAAGGCACAGGGACTGATTGCTGCCAGCCGTGCCCGACCCCTCTCGTCTCATGCAAGGCACACAGCTTGTTTCACTCCACCAAAAAACACAAGGCCTCTTTTCTTTTTGGGTAACCATCATCAGAGGCCTTTTAGCAACTCTTAGCTAGCAGAACACACACCACACTTCACCCACTGACCCTGTCTGAGGGTGAAACTAAAACAGTTCCACAAGTGTGTGTGTCCCACCCAGGATTTCTGCACTACAGGGCTTCCTCAGAACCTGAGCCTCCCTGCTCTCCCTCTGCACATCCCACTGGAGATGCCTCCAGCAAAGCCCTGATCTCTCCGCTCCCGGGACACCTTTCCTTTTCAGCGGAAAGGACACTCTCGGAGGTCACCCTCAGAAGCACAGACACAGATGGAGTACACAAGCTGCTTCCAACTCCCTCACGCTCAGCCCTCACAGTCCCCTCACAGTCCCTCCCTGGCTCCAACCCCCGTGCCCAGCCCGCTCCGCTCCCATACCTGTTGCAGCCCTCGCACGGCTCCAGCCGGGGCTCTCCAGCACTCTCCGGTCTCCGTGCCCGGCTCGCAGGAAGGACGCGGGCAGGGTTCTCGCTGCCGGGGGCGGCAGTGCCGCTCCAGAGCCGGGCGAGCCGCCCCGCCGGCCCCGGGCAGGGCTCGGCTCCCCCGCTCCAGCGGCGCTGCCCCGGAGCCGCGCAGCCGCCGGCGGGGCTGCGGGAGCGCCCGCCCGGCCACGCACGGAGCGAGCCCTGTCTCTGCCGGCTCCTCGGGAACGAACTTATTGGGCTTGCAGGCGTACCTGGGGGGCAGACGAGGGGAAATTATGTCGAGTGTGCATTAACTATTCCCCGAGTTAACTGCGTTTGACTTGTTCTTCTGTTGGACCAAACTCCCCATCTCCTGCTGGAGTCATTAATCTGTACATTCTCATCGTTTGCGCAGAAGAGAGTTGGTTTGTTTCTCCCTGTGCACCCCTTTCGCCCCCACACGCCGTCCCTAAAAACCCAACAATTAAAAATGCGGATTCTCCCTTTAATTCCCCTACATTGTGTAATTATATTCACATTAGAAATCAATCAACATTGGTCATTACCATTAGCGATATGCTCATAAAGCAAACACTAGACATGCTAATGAACTGAATGAAACATAATTTCTTGTTGTGTAAATTCATGCTCAACGCTAATCAGCAATAAATTCAATCAGACATTACATACATCAACTGAAAACACATTAAAGCAGGGTACAGAGCAGCGGCTGCTCATTTCTGGGGGCAGCGCGGCCCCGAGCCCGGAGCAGCCCAGCAGTGCCGCAGGGGCCGGGACCGAGCCCGCCGGAGCCCCGAGGGGGCCTGACCGCCCTGCGAGGGACCCCTCGGTGCTGGGGCGTTCGCGACTCCCGCCCGCTGCTCCCCGCCCGTGGCCGGGCTGCCGGACAAGCCAGGCCCTTTTCTGTCTCCGGCTCGGCGCAGCCCACACAGCGGAGCCCGCAGCCAGACCCCCAGCTTGGCCGGCTCCGCCGCCTAAAATGGCACCTACGTCCAGTTCCTTCGGCCTGGTCACCCCTCGGAGCCCGTTCTCCTCCCGCACCGGCTCGCAGGGCCCGGGGGGCCCGGGCAGGAAAGCGGCCTTGCCTCGGCCGCCCAGGTGCGGGCGGTTTCCAGGATGAGAACGGGCTCCGAGCAGGGGCAACCAGGTGCTCATTTCACATTTCCCTGCCAAACACAGAGCCAAAGTACCGGGTACACGGAGAGGTGGCGATGGCTGCGAGCCCATGGGTGCGACCGGCTGGCCTGGGGAAGCCCAGCGCGCCGTTTGCCCCGGAGCCTCGGCAAGGCCGGCTTCCCTCGGCCGCCCCCCGCGCCCCCCAGGCTGATCGGGGGCACCTTGGCGGCCTTCCTCTCCCTGTCCGCCGGGGGCGCAGGGACGGCAGGAAGGGGCTGCTTTAAAACAAAACGCGTCTGCTGAAGTAAATCACCGGCAGCAGCCCGGCCGCGCTTCCGAGCACCGCGGCCGGGGCAGCTCCGGGCCGAGCCGGGGCGGGGAGGCAGCGGAGCCCGCCCGCCCCTCCAGGGAGCCGGGGCGGGTCCCGGGCCAGGGCCCCCGCCCAGGACACGGGCAAGGGCTCCCCGGGCCGGCGAGGCGGCCGAGCACCGCGGGGTTTCGGGGCGGCGGCAGCGGCTTTACCTCCTCAGCCAGGGACGCCGCTACTCCCGCCCCAGCCCGGGGCCTCCGGGCGGCCTGAGGTGCGGGGCTCGCTGAGGGGAGCATCGCTGAGCGGGGGGCTCGCTGCGCGGGCGCGGAGCAGACGAGGCTGTTTCAAGCAGCCACGGCGGCGTTTTATAACAGCCGCAGAGCAGCGATTTGCTGCGATCGGAGTAATGTAATATCCAGCTGCACAATATTAATGAGACGCTCAGAACCAGGGGAAAACTTTCAGCGGAAGGTGGCGGGTTTATTTGTTTCGAGTTAAGGGAGAGGAGGGAAAAGGAAAAAAACAAAAGACAAGCATCAGCATCATCAGCCCCCGCACCTGCGGCGATCGCTGGGATCCCCCGCGGCGGGCCCAGCCAGGAGCTGCTGCCTGGCTCCGGCGCGATGAGGCGGGGAGGTCACAGGGCCGCCTTTCTTTCTCTTGCAACCGAGTAATTTTTGTTCCTTCCTCCCGCCTTTTTGGTTTTCCCCCACTGCCCGCTCCCCGCGGTCACGGGAGGCAAGGGCGGCTCCTCTCGCCCTGACCTGTTCGGGAGAGGAGGGCGCGAAGGGGGCCCGGGGCTGGCAGCCGGGCGGGAGGGAGGCGGCGCGGTGTGGAGGCTTCAGGAGAGAGTGATAAAGAGTCTCGCGTTGAGAGAGGGGAGCTTGCAGCCGGAGAATGCGACGTGTTGGTTGTCTTGAGCAGTTTGTCACTCCAGGTGGACGCAGTCCGGCTGCTTTCCGTCACGATTCCTTCTCCTGGTCTCAGCTGTCCCCTCGCACGGCTCCTGGCCAGCTCCCGGCGAGCTGCTGGCGGGGCTGGGGAGGGCCGGCCCGCGCCTCCCCTGCTCCTGCGGGGCGCGAAGCACGGCCCGGGCCAGGCGGTACCCGGGGCCCTGAAGGCGTTTAGGCCCGTGCGCCGCAGGGTGACCGGGGAGCAGGAGCTGGCAGCAGGCTGGTGAATTCCACTTGAAGTCCGAGGGCCGCGGCCATTCCCGGCTCCGGCCGACCCCATCCCCACCGCCGCCCCTCGCGGAGCGCGTCCCCGCCCGCCCCGCCGGTCTGTTTCCAGGGCAGAACCTGTGAATAAAGCGAGAAGCGTTGCTTATTGTGCTCGTATTAATCCCCCAGTCTTGGAGCTAATTAAATTCCTTCCCGGGAGCCGGGGGTTGGCGCGGCTGCGCTGGCGCCGCAGCCGGGGCAGCCCCGCTCCAGCCGCCGCCGCGCCACGCACACAGCCCGGGGTCTTTTCACCGATTTATTTCACATTAAGTTTAGATACAATCGAAATCCTCGGTACGCACCTTTTAATAAAAGTAGTCATCTCTTTGAGTACTGCAAAATTATAGCATTTATGTCTTCAAAAGACGGTAAACAAATAATACCAGCGAATCAATAGTACCAGCCTCGAGTGCACATGGTCAGGTGGTTTTAGGCAGCCGTATAAAAGGCGATCTGGTTTAGAGAATATAATACAGATAATTGCTATAAATAAGTGGGTATCAGAGACGGCGTGAAACTCCCTCGTATGGACGGGTCCGCTCGGGCTGCGGCACCGCCCGCAGGGCTCGGGGAGCTGGGTTAGTTAGCTGACCCTAACCCTAACCCGCGCCCCCCGAGCCGACCCCGCCGAGCCTCCTCCCCCGGCCTACCTGCAGTGAGAAACCTTATTTCTGGTTAAGAAAAATAAAAGTCCCATTTAAACTTTATTGAATTAAAGCAAAAATTAATTTTCAATATTCACACATATATTACAGAGTAATAGTAAAAGTTCAATATACTTCCTGGCGTTTAGTTGGGCCACGTTGTACAAGAGCAAAACAAGCATCAAAACATTTAGCAGCCTTAAATTTCACAATCACTCAGAATTACATAGAAATATTGAAATACTCTAGTCAGCCTTGGCTGTGGATAGTTCTTCATGTAGAAATTTTTCCTTTTGCCAGCCAGTACACAGCAAGAATTGCATTTCCCCTTCCATCATGGCATCCATGTATTCAAAAAATACTTTGCTTTTTTCTTTTTTTAAAAGTTAAACTCAGAGAAAGAGTCAAGATTAACATGTTTTAAAAACAAAACTACAAAATATGCTGTAAAGAACAATGAAAATATCTAAAGTCTACTTGTGTGAGGCAGAAGCCATGGGGGAACAATGGCAAATTACACCAATGACACAGAGATGGGAACTAATTTTGTGGGAGGAGAGAGAAGAATATAAATGGGGGTTTGATCAATTATAGTGTCTCCTGCCTGTTGGCTGCAACACAACAAAAATAAGTAGTAATTCTTCAAAGCAGATGTACACAAACCTAAGCAGGATTAAGCTTCTTTAATATTTGAATGTAAAAAGTCTGCTGTCCATGACTCTTCAAACCCAGCTTTGACTTGGGAACTTGTAAGAGATTTCTCCCTTTTCTTGGACGAGAAGTGATTTAAAGTGGGAACACTAGAAATCCAGAGAATGTTGAATACTTCCAGCCTCCCATCAAGTTTCCTCTCTCCAGTTTTAGATAAGCTCTGTCTCCTTTCTCCATCTGAATCAGTACTCCATTGCTAGCAGCTTCTCGGGTCACATCTTGGTCCCCTGCAAAGGCAGAAATCACTGGCCACCCGTTTAGCATCAAACTCACCTAAAGAGCAAGATAAAACAAAGCCCTCTGTCAATTAAAGTCAGACAATGACACCGCTGGGGCTCGCCTAACAGGCAAAATGCTTAGTTAAGGAAAGGCCTCTTCTGACAGCTGAAACTCCAGCCCCATAAAAAAGAAATACCAGTCTAAACCCAGCTAAGGTATGTACTCCAAAGGAAGAAGTCTTTCAGCACTGTTTTAGACTGACAACCACATCAAAACACCCGGTACATATAAAGCAGGACATTGATCCTATTTTGGAGGATTTCAATAGGGTGCCTGTGTTTTCAGGCTATGAAAAGAGGTCTGCTTGTACTTATTGAAAGATGGCTTTATGCGAAACCTCAGAGGCAGCGAGGAGCAGAGCCACAGCCGCCGGAGTCAGGGCCTTTGAAGTGTATTCAAGGGGTAGTTTTCCTTTGTTAGGCAGCAAAGACAATATGCCACAACACAGTCAATAAGTTCTGCTAAGCTCGCGGTAATGATCCCGGGACTACACACCCCACATTAATAATGCACTACCTGCCCAAGCTAGAGCTGTTAAGCCACTTGCACCAGAACGGTGCTATATAGCTGTCCACACACCTTTGCAAAGTGCATCATTATACAGTCAGATTTCCTGCCCTGATTACACTACCTGGCTTCAGGCCGGTAATTTATTAACCCTACCTAGAGCAGCATATGCATCAAACCCCGTAGAAAATGCAGGTACATACAGGGTAGTTGCACAGACATGCACAGATTCATTATCGTTTCCATGTCATAGGCACCTCCCTGAACCCCAAATCCCTATGAAACCTTCTGCCATAGCAGAGTAGGTGAGAAGCCTGCCAGGGACGGCCGTTCCCAGGGGCTCTGAGCAGGGATGCTCCCGCCAGCGTTCCGCGGCACTGGGCACTCCGAGGGCCCGGACAAGCTGGGAGGCAGCGGCAGGCGGCCGATCACCTCCCATCCCGGGACGGCTCATGCGGAGAGGGGCGAGCGGAGGCCTGGTGGGGCTCCGTGGCCCCTTGGGCACCGTCCCCCGGGGCGGAGAATCGCCGCAGGTCTGCGCTCCCGCGGCTGCTCGGGGGCACGTCCCGCCCCGCCGCCCGCACGGCCCCGTCCCCGCCGACCCGTCCACTCCCGCCCGCGGAGCCCGGCGACGGCGCTCGGGGCTGACCTGGATGGTTTGCCTGTTGTACACTTTCACCACGTGAAAATTGAAACTGTAAATCCCTTTCCTGGGCGCGATGAAAGTGCTCCGCTCCGAGTCGAAGTTGCTGCCGATATTCACTAGTACCTGTAAGGGAAGGGCACCGTCAGCACCAACGCGGGGCCACCGCCGCCCAGCCCCGCTGCGCCCCGGCTCCCAGCGCCCCCCCTCCCGCGGCAGGGCCCCGCGGGGCGGCGCGTCCCGGCCCGGCCCCGGCAACTTCTCCCGCGGCGGCGCGCCCCGAGCCCCGGAGCGCCCGAGCCCCGCCGCGCCCGCCGCACCTGGTCGAAGTAGATGATCATGGTGCGGTTGCTCATCTCGGAGGGCTCGTGGTTGGTGCTACGGATGGCGGAGAAGGCGACCTTGGCGCTGCCGGAGCGCACGGAGATACCGAGGGCCGTGCCGGTGGGGTCGGAGGTGGGGTTGGAGTCGCACACCACGAGGCACTTGCCCTCCAGCACGATGGGCTCCGTCTCGTTCTGCCCGCACGCCACCCACGCCGCGCCCAGCAGCAGCCCCAGCCCCAGCCCCAGCCTCGAGCCCCGCATGGCGCCGCGCTCCCTTCGCTCCGCGCCGGGCGGCACCGTCCGGGCTCCGCTCCGCTCGCTGCCCTGCCCCGCCGCGCTCAGAGCGGGGCCGAGCGCGCCCCGCCGGGTGGGAAGCGGCCGCGAGGAGGCACCGGAGCGCCGGCACACATAGCGCGGAGCGCCGCGGCGCGGAGCGGAGCGGGGGCCGAGCGCTTCGGAGCGGAGCGGAGCCGCCCGCCGCGCCGAGCGGGGCTGAGGGAGGCGGCGGGAGGCGGCGGCGCTGCCGGGGCTGCCGGCGAGCACAAAGACGGCGCGGGGCGCGGCCCCGCCTCCCCACCGGCCCCGCGCTGGCGTCAGCGCCCCGCGCCCGCCTCCGCCGCGCCCGGCCCAACCGGCGCCCGCCGCGCGCCGCCGCCGCCAATGGCCGCGCAGTCCGCCTGCCGCCGCCCGCCGCCGCCGCTTTTGTGGGGCGGCGCGGGCCCGGGCGCGGGAGCAGGTGCCCGGCAGCCGCCCGCACCGCACCGCACCGCACCGCACCGCGCCGCGTAGGTAGGAGCGCCGGGGCGCGGAGGCGCCGCGCGGGGCTGAGGCAGGGCGGGGCTCCAGAACTCCCGCGGAGCGGCTCGGACCGGGGCCGTCGGGCGAAGCCGGGCTGAGGGCCCGTGGGGCGGAGCGGGGCCGCGGCTCTCCGCGGTGCGGCTGGGCGAGACGGGCTGGAAGGGAGCGGGCTGCTGCCCAGGCAAAGGGCCGCCGCCGCCTCCCAGCAGCCGGAGCATCACCGGCTGTGACCCCGCGCCCCTCCCGCCGGAGATCGCACCGAGGGACGGGATGCCGCGGGTCCCCCTCTCAGAAGTGTCAGGCTCCGCTGTCTTCTTCAGCCGCCTCGTTCGCATCCCGGGGAGGAACAAACCGCACGGCTTCCCGAGCAAGCAACTCCGGCACCGTCTGTGCCTTTCGTGGCCGGCAGAGCGCCCTGCTGACACGGACAGTCCCGCCGGGCCAGGACTCTGTGCCCTGCCCCGCCACGGGACCCGCCCGGAGCGCGGCTTCAGCGTCGGCGTTGTTTCCTAAGGTGCAAAGATTGCTTCGTCTCGGTGGCCGTCTGACCTGTGTTCGTTCTGGATGTGCTGTCAAGAAATCATCACCCGGGATTGTAAATGAAGAGATTAGAAACAAACGACTGGAACAGAGTTATTTTCTAACTGGCAGATCTGTTTACAAAGTTAAACTTCAGAGATAAAAACTTTTGTGGAGGTTTAGCATCTTCTCTGGGAAACTGAATGTCATCCAAAACTGGGCTCCAGTGCAAATCATTATAAATTTTGGTAAATGCTTTACTTTATTTTATTGTGCTGTTCCAATTGTGTGATTCGTAAGATTTTTTACTTGGGGTCTCTCTCTCTGAAAACTGCTATAAATAAAACTTTGTCCATATAGCTGCCCTGCAAAGTTAAATGAGTGTCCGTAAAGTTGTTCAGACAGTCTGTGAAGTCTCAGTGTGCCCGTGGGTTGGTACTGGCTGGCTCGGAGGGGACGGGATGTAGCGGGAGCCAATGGCATCAGGAGCCTCCCAGGGAGGGTCCAAACACCCCGCGCTTTAGATGTTCCGCAGCGAGGCAGGCTGGAAACCAATGTAGTGGCAAGATGATTCTAGGGGAAGAACAGTGGTCAGAAGGAAGTTGGGGAGATAATAAAATAGAAACAAATATTCTCCTGAGAAGTAGAAAGTGAGTGGGTGGAGCCACAGCCTGTTAGAAGGTGTGTTACGTTTTACTTCAAGACAGGAGCTTAAGATTTACAATGTATTGTTGCTGCTGACAGTCTTAACAGTCTGAAATCAGAATCAGAAACTTTAAAATCAAATTTATATTTCTAAGGGGTACTAATAAGGCTAAACCAAATAAAAACTAGTGAAAATGAGCATTTTGCATTCTTGTCATTTTGGCAAAATGACTCGGGGAAATGGAAACAGAAGGAGCATGATGCTGCCTTTTTAATTTTTTTGAGCACTTGACTCAAAGAAACATACGTGTTCTTTCAACACACATGACTCATAAAAAAATATTCATGTATTTCTCTTGTAAGACACTTCTTGTGCATGACAGAAATCAATTCTCTTGTGCTATAGAGCTCTTCAGGTGCAGCTTGTGGGTTTGAGGGCTGGAGAGTCTGCCAGAGCTGGAATTGTTTGGTGTGGTGACCCCGTGGCAGGAGGCTGGGTGGGCCTCCTACCCCCAGGCTCCTTGAGTACTCCAATGACTCTGTGGATGGAGTTAGCAGAAAGAGCCAGAACAGGGCACCTGGAAAAATGAACAAATATGTCACTTTATCTCACACAGGAGGTGGGCAGGCAGACAAGGGGGTGCCAGGATTCCTGTGCCAGACACCCTCTTTGTCAGTGACATTCATTCCTGCACACCTGACTAGCACTGTAGCACCCAGCTTCTGCAGCTCTGCTGTAATAATGTAACACCTGCCATGCAAATTAGACCCGACTTCATTTTCATTAAATGTCACATGCAGCTGACTAGGCAGTTGTGTTGATTCTCTCTGTGGTGACAACAGTCTCTGACTCGTACTGAGCACAAAGAAGAGGGGCTCAGCAGGAGGGTGTGGGGACTGATACATAAACACAGGGCATAATTTGTGATGTGTAGGAAAGAGCTCCCCATCTAGAAGTGGAAATCTGAAATCCAGATGCTTACAGAGGGCCAGGAGTTACCCCATCTAATTACAAACTGCAGTGTTAGTCAATGTCATTGAGATCCAAGAGGGCAATGGTCATTGAGATACACTGGAAATGGTGTCAAGGTATTAACAAATGGTAATAGATGTTGTAGATGTTGGTCTGAAATGGATATATTTGTCAAGCAGAGCTCTTTGGTCTTTGGTGTTTGCTTTTAAGAAAAAACTGTTGTGGATGTGGTAAAAATATGTGAACTGTCCATTGTGTGGTAACTCACCCTGACCTCAATATTGACAAATTGACTGCAGACTATGAGTTTATAGAACTCCCCTAGTGTTTCACCCCAGGTTAAAGAAACAAAAAAACCCCAAACAAAACAAAAACACCAAAAAAACCCCAAACAAACAATTTGGAAATAATCTGGACAGAAAAAAAAAAAAATGGAATGATCCTACTTAAGTCCCTGAAGCATCACTTCAGGACTGGTTACTATCCTGCTCAGATCATGACAGGGTTGCTTATTTTGTACCAGAAAAAAAACTATGGAGACACTAAAATAACCATTTTTTTTTACCTCTGAAGAAGCAAGCTTAAAGCTCCTAGATACTGAACTTTTATATGTAGAAACCAAAATATAGTTTAGCCAATAAGCAGCAGCAGCACTACCTGGCCTCCATTACAGTGTCAGTGAGCCTTAATCCTATTTTAGGAAAACCATCCTTAAAACTCAGTCTCACTACACATCTAACTTCAGCTTCACTCATGAAGAAAGTGTCTAAGGGGAACAAGCATAAACTTCTCTGAAAACATGTATAGAGAAATCTACTGGAAACCTTTTTATTTCCTTCAAGAGAATAATTTAGCAAGAGTTTAGCTTGCTGTGTATAAATTCACCTTTTCACAGACTACTTCCCTTTTGATTTAATCCTTCTTGAATAAGAAATTCAAGGTCTGGTCCATAACTGGATAACTTATATGAAATGCAGTTTGTTCACAATTCTGAAAATGCAGTTTGTTCACTGCTGTATTAGTTTATGAACTATAAGCAGCAAAAAGCAATTCAAGAGTTTATATATGCCCACATAAACTTAAGATACTTGTCTTCCCAAGCATCTGCTGGGATTCTGTACAAAGTCTGAAGATGTGTGAAAATGAGATTTAGAGAGAACCCGCTCTTGCTGATCCATACTGTGCTCTGTCTAGAACAATCTGATTTGCTGTTGTAAGAGAGGTTTGCATGTATTTATGGTGATTTGCCCATGGTGTCACCTTCAGCTTCCACAGCAAGTGAGGCATCTCGGGAGCAGGCTGAGTTCACTGAGAGAGTGCACAGCAGGAGCAGATGCACTGCCAGGGTGCCAGCCAGCAGAATTATCTGTAATGCTCCACGCTGTAGAATAAAAAAGGCCCAGGACTTGCTGTGCCTCTTGCTTGCCTGTGCAGGTTGTACTCAGCAGAGGAAATTCATAAAATGGCACAGACAGGTTTGGGGCCAGGGCAGAGCAGCACCAGGCCAGGGATGGACACCAGAGAGTGCCTGCGCTTTCTGAGGTGTGTGCCTGACAACAGCCAGGTGATCGTTTCTGTATATTCCTGTCTCAAACTTCTGTAATTTTATTTGATCAAATGAAACCAGGTTGTTTCCCAACATTAATCATGCACTTTTTTTTTTCTATAGAAAAATAGTTTTGATTTTCACTTTTAGATATTGCTTTTGCTAGAGAATATAAAATAATATAAGCTTAGTGTTTTCCCTGTGCCTTCATGTGTGTTGTAATGTTAAGAAAATTGATAAAATGTTGAAATAAAAATTCAACTCTTGCAGTTCACATTTTTGGCAAACCTGAGTCTCAGGAGTGGGAATTTTTGATGGATACAGGTAGTTACTAACAGAAGGTCAAAGGGGAAAGAGTTACACAGTCTTAACCAAGTGGGGATTGCAGCAGTAAATTAATGTCAAATTATCTACCTTGAAGGATCCTTGGGCTACACAGGCCTTATACTGGGCTTGTATATTTTGAAGAACAACACAGCTCACAAAGATAAATTAATAATAAATTTCATCTGCTGAATTTTACTGCCTGCTTGCAATACAGTGTTTGATTTCTGATTTCACATATGTATTACATAGGGCAACTTTGGAAATGGGAAGGAATATTAACTCACTGCTAAGGACATTTGAAAACCCCATCCCTGAGACAAATATTAAACATTCTGGTTTATACAATTGTAAATGTCCATGTCTAGAATAGCACTATCAAGATATATTTTTTTAAAGTAACATTGGATTTCAGTCTTACCTTGAGATGTCTGTTTTACAGCTGCATTTACCTATGGCATGCACAGCAACAGATCTCTGTTGCTGTATTGACTGATGATGTGGGATAATTTATTACTCACGTGGAATATCAGCAGATTTTCTTTCAGGTACAAAAATTTCCAAAGTGAGTGATGATGCCAAGGTCAGGAGCTCAGTTTGTTTTTCTTGTCATGGACTTCTGTCAAAACAAGTGCATTGTTACAAAAGATTAACTCAAACTGGAAATTAGTTGCAATTCAGATAGGTAATTGTATTTTAACAGGGCAAAATCCCAGTCCAAGCTGCCAGAGAAGGCTCAGCTGAAGCCACCACGGGCTGGAGCAGCATGTGTGCTCTCTGTAATTGTAAATGGGGCCACCTCGGTCACGCTGCCTCTTCAAACCTAAAAGAATTAAGACCAAAGCTGTCCAAATGTTAACTGAAACTCCTAATAATTAAGGGTTATTAGGGGCTGTTGGCTGGCTTTATTTTCTACTGCAGTGCACTTGTATTTGTGGATTCTATTTATACACAGAATTAAGAGCTCTGTTTGAACAGGTAATCCAATCTCCTCTGTGTAATTTAGCCAATGATTTTTTTCCCTGGCCCTTAATTTTGGCTGTGTTTCATGATGTACAATGCAACTGCAATACTAAAAATAATCTCATTCAATATACTTTATCTGAAAGGATAAATTAGACCACCTTACAAATGCTGGGTAATATTCTGATTTTTTTTGTTTGTTTTTACTTACAAAGGAAGCCCCAGAGGTGCTAAAGGGGAATTTTTTGTGTGCATCTTTCCCTCTAGTGGCTGCTCTTCTCAGGGAAAAGCAGCAAGAGCAACATTTCTGCACTTCTGTATTGGGGACAAAGGGATGGCAGGATGGAGGGAAGGAGACAGACAAACTTTTAGGTAGCAGGAAATTAAAATTGAATGATGAGCCATAGAAGACAAAGATAAAACAACCATGGATTTGACTACATTTTCATGGAAAATGCCAAGTGTTCTTGAAAGGTTATAATAATTTTGATCAATTGCATGCAAGACCAGCTTCTCAGCCACTTCATAATCTATCACACTGATCCTTTTTGTCAGTCAGTCATGTTCCCAGTGCTTGCAGGACTCATGGAGTTGGAAAATACCTCAGTGACAGCCCATAGACCAGCTGTCCCTCATGTACCCATTCCACACCCTTTTCTCCAGTTTGCTAAATACTTTCTTCCTTTTGTCTGTCCCTTTCTTTTTGGCAGCATTAAACCCACAGCCAAGTGTCCATGCTCTCTGTGTCCTTTTGGCTGTTCCTGCTCTGGGTCAGTGCCTATCCCACACCTCAGCACCCCTTCCCAAATTGTGGTTAAAGGAATGAGTTGAAGCCATAAATCCACAACTGTTCAGAGGACGTGGTGGCTGAGACAGCACTGCAGAAACACAGCTGGCCCAAGCAGAAAACAAGGCTGCAGGGGAACAACCACCACGTGGAATATTTCATTAGGACTTATTTATGGTCTGCATGCAGCAGTGAGGGCTCACAGGCAGTGAAGCCCATGCACTGTATTGCATCTCTGCTCACCTTTTTCAAGTGTTGAACCAGTGACTGTGTGGAGGCTAAACACCTCAAATGGAGTAGGCAGAGAAAAAAATCCTAAAGACAGAGAGGGAGAAAAAAATCTGCTGTAACTTCATTCATCACTCACATGGATGCCAACCTGGGTTAGTTTTCCAGTCCTTTAGCTGGAGACATCTTTATTCCTCTTTGCTTGCTTTCACCCCTTTGTTTTCTTCCATTTTTGCTAGTTTTATAGTGCAGTTGCTCTCTCCAGCCAGACTCATTTATTCTGGCTCAGAATTGAATGGTTTAGGTCTTTGCAAGCTACAGTAGCTGAGAGATTTCCTTAGCCCTTGTCGTTTACTGCTCTGACAGTCTACATTAACAAAGCCTGTTAGATACCTCCCCTTATTCACTGCACATATTGGGCATATGTGGAATCCTGGCTCAGAACCTATCACAGGGCTACCCCAGGGTGCATCCCAGGGCACTCTTCCATCAGAAATCACATCTGACAGGACTAGCAGATCTAGGAGGTTAACTTGGAACCATAAGCCACAAACAATTAAAATCCTGAAATATTGGTATTTAATTAAGGGCTTCTTCTGAGTAACTTATTTGCTATTCAACTTGTTAAAAATGTCTGTAGCATTTCCCAGAAGAATTTAGACCAACCCATGGTTAAAAAAATTAATAATAATGGATTACTTACAAGATCTTTGAATTTCTAGTGGGACAGTTCTTCCTGCACTTATTTCTCTTTAGGTTTGAATGGGAAAATGATTAGTAGTTATGTCCATCTCAGCAAAAAAAGTAAAATAGTAAATTCTATCAAACACTGACTACAGCTACTTTTTATCATAAAATTTTACAAAGTCCCCACCAGTGAGCTCATTAGTGTAAATGATAGAGCCTTATTTCAGGTTTAAAGTCAGCAGTTTTCCTTAGCTACCAAGCAGCCTGTTTTCTTTAGTGACATGGTGATGGAGGACCTTACTCCAGAGAGCAGGGAAAATTTCCTCTCTGTTCTTGCAGGGCAGGCGAGTAGGGCTGCTGAAAGCAAGCAGACTGGGTGGGACTCAGTACTGTCAGTGTCCTTCTGGAAGCCTTTCTGAAAAGGAGCAGAGCCTTTGTAAGGGAAAGAAGTGCACACTGCACCCCAAGCTTGTTGTGAGGAGCAGATCTCAAGGGACGATGGAAGACAAAAGCTGTTTCGAAAGAAAATAATAAATTTTCCCTATTTTACCCCCTAAAATCTTTGTGGCATACAAGCACTACATGACATACACATTAGCATCCCAGGATACCATTTGTGTGCCTCACCACACACTGGAACCTCAGCAGAGCTGGGGACACTGCACTGTCCTGCTGGCAACAGACACAGCTGGGACTGGTCTCAATTTCCATGAGCACCTGCAGGGGTAGAGGCAAGAGGAATGGGTTGAACTGTTAAAGACACTGGCAGCTACAGATAAAGATAAAAATATTCAACTGAAAATTATTACTTAAGTGTCAAAGAGGGGAGGGGGGGGAGGGCAAAAAACCTTGAATACCAAACAATTTCTCCTGATTTTCATCTGAAAATCCCCTAACCTGGTAATTGTGGGTTAAACGTGTTAGCCAGCACATGGACACTGTGCCATGCTGCTTACTGAACCCTGCTTTTCACGGACAGTGATTTCTGCACTCATCACAGGGCATCACAATAACTTTAATGAGCACGGTCAGGGGCTGGGGCTGGATTGTTCAGATGGGTTTGTGCAGGAACCGGGGGCTGTCACTGTGTCCAGTGCTCATCTGCTGCTTGCTGAAACCATAACACAGCACATTTCCATCCTCTGAGCACCCGGGGTATTTTAGAGCGCTGTCTGTGGTTCTGAAGGAGAGCCCAACCCCGCAGCCACCGCGGCGCGGTGCGGAGGGGCTGCGGGAGCCCAGCCCCTGCGGGGAGCCCAGCCCGTGCGGGAGCACGGCCTGTGCAGGAGCTCAGCCTGTGAGGGAGCTCAGCCTGTGAGGGGAGCTCAGCCTGTGAGGGAGCTCAGCCTATGAGGGGAGCTCAGCCCGTGCGGGAGCTCAGCCCGTGCGGGAGCTCAGCCTGTGCGGGGAGCACAGCGGGGAGCTCAGCCCGTGCGGGAGCTCAGCCTGTGAGGGGAGCTCAGCCTGTGAGGGGAGCTCAGTCCGTGCGGGGAGCACAGCGGGGAGCTCAGCCTGTGAGGGGAGCTCAGTCCGTGCAGGAGCTCAGCCCGTGCGGGAGCTCAGCCCATGCATGCCCCGCTGGAGCTCAGCCCGGGCGGGCCCCGCAGCTGCGGGCTCCGGGCGCTGCCGCCGGGCCACGGCGCCTCTGCTGCCACCGAGGCACGGCCGCTCTAAGGGGAATCCAAAGCTGCAGCCTAGAGAGCCTTTCAGCCCGGAGAGCCTTTCAGTGCAACCAACAAAATAACAAACTGGGGGATGTGGGCGCACGGATTTTCAAAGTTTGAGTAAGTAAAGGCTGGAGGAGCATAACTTTGTTCCATTTCTGAAGGAAACCCGCTATTCCTAGAGGCAAGAGCAATCTAGTTTAAAAAAGAAAATAGAAAATCCTGGAAGCAAACCACCGTGACTTGGTGAGGAGAGAATATATCTCACAGAAAACAAAATGTCTTCCACTGACTAATCAGAGCAACATTGTTTAAATATTAAGCTGTGAAACAAAAAGTCACTATTAATTTCCCCGGGGTTAAGCAGTGAATTCTTGCCTCTCAATTCTAGATTTCTAATTTTGCAGGCAGCTGGGCTTGTGGTACTCCCCACAAAAGCATCCTTTGGTGTGCTGATTCCCTGTAAAGTTCCATCCAAAGCCTATCAGGCTGACAGTCCATTTTTTTCTTTCATCTTCTCTCAACCTTGAACTTACCTCACCATCCATGGACTTGAGTGTTTTGTGTCATTTCTGGAACTGAAATTGTGCTACAAGATTAGGGCAGAAAAAGAATAAAGGGAATTGTTTCAGATGAGGAGGACTTCTATATTGCAGTTTTTTTGAGGTTCACAGAGCACAGGGAAGTGCCTGTAGGTTGCAGTAAGCTCCAGGCCTGGTACAAGGCTCAGAGGAATGGAGAAGAGATTTTTTTATTTGCTGACCATTGCAACCACCCCCTCCATGACTGGTGTGAAGGTGGCTGGGAAATGTAGGGAGAACTCCTTTTCCTCAAGGGCTAAATCTACTTGTTTTGGAAACTTCTTATATAGATGAACTTTTGAGGAGATACAGATTGCACTTCATGTAATTGTCACCGCTAGTTGGGCCAAATTCTTATTTACACTGCAGTAATTTTTGCATATATATTAAATACAGCAGTGGTGGAAAGAATAGTTAATGAATATGGGTACCTAGTTCTCCATCAACACTGCCTCCACAGGTACATTTCATCCTCTGAAACAAAAAATCCAAGTGAAGCCTGTCACAAATATCATGTCTTACATATTCCTTCCTCTAACAATACCCACCAGCAGATTGTCCATCAGTGCTGCAGGCAGCTTGTGACAAACTGCTGCTTCAGTAATTACTGAAGGTCTGTACCACATTTGTGATGCTGCTCACCAGAGGGGTTCAAACCTAGAAAGACAGACATCATCATTTTTCTTTTGAAGCTGAGACCAAGTCTGAGTCAGTGGGCTGGCCACTGACTGGCTCAGCAGATCAGCAGTGGCACCAAACATATTGTATTTATTGAATCTGTGAGGGAAACAATGAGAGGTAGGATGGGAACAGCAGTGATACAAAGGGATAAGGAATCCAGTCAGGTATTGGCCAGCCATCAGCATGAGCATATTTAGAACAAAGATCATTTGAGGGTCATAATCAGGACATAAAGGGAATCTGCTTTGTTTGCACATCATCACTATTGTTCAGCATATTTTTAAGGTACAAAAATGCACATGTATTTTCCAAGGTTTTAATAAGAAGTACATTTTTCTTTCTGCACATAACTTCTTTATTATTTTTGCATCTCAATTAAACTGGGAGTTCTTCATTTAGGTTATGTAAAATATCTACCTACAGAGAAACCTAGCTGCACTGAATGACTCTGCACCATCCCATTTTCTTCCAGGGTCAGCAAAATTCTTAAAGGCTGAAGTGTAAAAATTGTGTTGCACTGCATTTGCGCATTGCCTCCCCTCCATCCACAGGAACTCACCTCACTTGCCTCAGTCCTTTTGCATCCTAGGGCTTATTTACAAATTGGCAGTAAAGTGCTGTAGCCTCTTTGACAGTCTGCAATTAATTGCACACAATCTGTTCAGGTTTCAAGATGCACTGTTCATAAATGATGATATATTCCAAAAGGCAGTCCAATTGGCTGCTTTGCATACTGCATATATTTTTCATATTTCTGAGACAGGACATATGCAAAATCATTTTACTGTGGCACAAACACAGGCAAGATTATTTGGAAGAAAGGCCAGAGGTTCTGTATCTAATTCTTTCACTCACCTGCTGCAGACTGTGGGTAAGTCATCTAATATTTCTCTGCCTTTCTTCTGCATCTGCAGAAGGTTGTTTATTCTTCTAAGAGCTGGAATTCAGTGAATGAAACTGTAATTTATTATTATTAATATATTTCAATAAAATGGCATTGCAGTGCTTTGAAGTCAGTATTAAAGAGTATTAAAGAAAGAATTGGAAGAAAAGGTAGTTAAGTCCATCTGATATGCTTGCATGGAAATGCTATTTGTGGGATAACCTCCGCAGAACATGAAACTGATAAAGGCATATGTGCTACATGGATCCCAGAGCCTTGACAAGCTTATCTTTTTCCTCATCTTGAGTAAAGAGTGCCATGAGTCATGTGTCCCAAACCAAAAAGCAACTTTTACAGCATAAAGCATTTAAATGTGCCAGTAAATACCTCATATTGGCATCATATCTCTCACCATGCTTGCAATGAGCTCCTATTCACTTTAATTTTTCTCTCTTTTCTCCAATCCTGCCTTCCTGTTGTGAATTATGGGCACCTCTCAGAAAAGCGACACCCTTTAATGATACATGTAATACTATAATTGAATCAAAGTACTTTGTTTCCCCAAAAAGCTATTCTTTATTTGCTGGCAGGCTGCTTGTTTATCCTACATAATGCTTCCTAACATTGTCAGTCACATCAGGAAAGTCATCTTAGTCATAAAATAGCTATTGTAGAGGAAGCATTACTGGTTCTGTACATGGCTTTTTAGCAGTAATTATGTACAGCTTTTAGTAATTTTGAAAGTCACCCAAGCATCATTGATACAAACCATTTGCAATGACATGCAATGATGCCTGTATAGTATTTTTACAAGCAAAATCAAATAAGACATTTTGGTGGTAGCATGTAAATTAGCCTTGAGGCTTGCAATGCAATGCTCATCAAGTGTGTAACATTTAATTACAAGACCACTGAGCATGAGTGAGGTCCCCTGAGCCTTTCATCCCCACAACAGATTCTCCCACTGAACTGATCATTTCAATCCTCTCATCAGATGTGGAGTGAATTCACTGCTCTCTCAGCAGGCCAAACTGGCATTTAAGGGTCTGCTGTGTTTCAGGACCCTGTTGGGTAAAGTACTTCATGGAGCCACTGCTGCTTGAGATCCCTTGTTGAATCCCATCTGCCAGGAACTAACTGCAGTTGATAGAAGTAGCATGTCAGGAGGAATAGAGTTCACAAAAATTTGATTTTAAAAATTGATTGAAATTAATTGAATTAAGTTCAATTGATGACAAGAATCAAATAGAAAACCAATTAGCCATTTCAAATTCCCAGAGTGATGTTGTTTTCCAGTAAGAGAGAAAAAATTACTCAGTAGGTTTGCTGGAGATAGGAGTTTCATTTTTAGTGTCTATCTATTATGGCAAATAAATTTGGTAACTTACTTGTTATAGACAACAATATAGACAATATTATGTGTGTGCTGTCCCAGTTCCTAGGTGCTGGAAAATGAGAAGCCTGAGGGACTTGCTGCCCTGCTGGATGTGGTGAGGGACAGCTACTCTTAATGTTCTGCAATGTCCTGGCTTCCCAACACTGAAGTGTTACCTTTTAATGCAAATGGTAGTGGCAGCAGCATGCTCAATCTTTGCTATTTCATGATTAGTGTTTTCATGTGCAATCAATAAATGCCCAGAGCCTCTGTCTGAAATGGCCACCTTGCTCAGCCTCTCCAGTAGGAAGGTCTGTTTAGCAGCAAGTTTTCAGCAGACCAAAATGTGGAATCAATACCCTGAGAATAATCTGTCCTTATGAAATATTTGTATTTTTCCATGCAAGTTCTAACAGACCGAATGACTTTTCCAGTATGTAAGGCTTTAGTGCCCTGTATGGAACTGTGTCAACTTCACAACTGCCAGCACATCTGAGAGGATCTCTCAAGGTCACTACTGGATGGACTGAAGAGCTTCAATAAAGCTTTAAAGTCATGCAGATACAGAACACCCACATAAGAGGTTACAACTGCCTGTGAGCTACACCAATGTGTAGGTGAGGAGAGTCTGGGTAGGACATGGAGCTTTTCTCTCCTGAGCTCACTCCACACCTCTTCTGTCACTTGAGGCAAAAATGGGACCCTCTCTGCATCCCTCACCTAGGGAAGGGACAGTGACTCCAGCCTGCTTTCTCTATTGTTTTTACCTGCTGCATGGTTTCAGCCTAGTGTGGGACAGCAGCCCTCACCTCAGTCTGTCCCTTGGGCAGGGGAATCCTCTGCATTCTGTCCCCAAAGTATCCCTCCCTGGTTGTAACTGTACCATGACATCATTTTTTTCCTTTGAAAAGTAAATACAATAATATTGTTATTGATAATTTTAATAAAAATGGTGATTTAGGAGGACTTAAAAGTTATTCACAATTAGTTTTTTTTCTTGACTCCTTTAATATAGTCACAAGACTGCAGTAATCTCCACATGCCTTTCTGATCCAGGATATATCTTTCTCATCATGGCTTTCAAAGGGGAAGCCCTCAGCAAAGGGTATGAGGTCACATTTTCATTTTTAGCCTGGTTTCCTAAGGAAATGAGGGTCATGCCATTACTGTCTGTCTATCTGTTCTTATTTTTCTGTCATATTGCCTTACAGGAACTCTTGAGCCTGTCAGTCAGCCCCAGCCAGAGTAAAAAAACCTTTGGAAGTCTCAAGAATAAATCCATGCCTGTAAGGCTTCGTGGCCAGTTTTGGCTGGGGAGCAGAAGGACACACAAATTAGAGCTCTTGCTGAGCAAAGGTGAGGAGAACTCAGCCAGTGCCATCTGCTTGGCAGCAGCAATGGACAAACCAGGGCTGGCCACTCACCAGCACGAGGCTAAATTTGGACAAGGCAGGGCAGGAGCAGCTCTGGGCTGGAGAGGGTGGCATGGTGGTTCCAGCTGCTCCCAGGAGTGGGAGGCTCCCGGAGCACAGGGCACCTCTCCCTCACAGGCACATCTCTGATTCTGTGCTTCACTGTGGTAATTAAAAATCTGTCATCAAATTCTGCCTTCCCTGCCAAAATAGTCAGAGTGTTTTGCAGATTACACACAGTGATACCATTCATGTTCTAGAGAGATTATAATTTAGGGATATAAATTATGGTCATTCCTAAAACATACTGCCTGCCTAAATTTTGAGTTAAGAGACTGGAATATAATCACATGGCATCAAAATCATCCAGAAATTCTCAGATAGTGTTTAATCCAGCTTTTTATGTAGCTGAAGTAAAGCTATCACTGAGTTTAGTGATGCAGGACCAAACCTGGGCTGTATTTGTATTTGGTTAGACAGGATGAAATAAGGACATTGTTTGTATATAATTCATATGAAGCAGCACTGTGTGGTATGAAAAAGCACTGAGAGAAATCCCCACAAAAATAATTAGAAAACCAAACCACCAATGATAACAAAGAAAAAAAATTCACCCTGAAAAAAGCCACAAAATCAATAGATTATGAAAGCTATGCTGAGGCTTCCACTGCTATTATCCCAAGGCTTTATTATCAAATATCAAAAAATCATTACTGCAATATCAAAACAGCCATAATAACAATATAAAAACTCCACTCAATCTGTTCCTGCAGGGAACTGATCTAAAAATCCACAAGAAAAAAACCAGTTGCTGTGAAAATGGCAGCTAGCCAGTTCAATCATGCTGCCAACCTGGTTCTATAATTGTACACCAGTCACTGCACCTCATGCCACTTCCATAGATAACTTCAAAAGAGGTCTTCAAGCAAACAAATTACAACTAAATCAGACAAAGAACGAAATCTTTTGGAAAGGCTCATAACTGCTATTATCAGGTGCTGTACTTATGGTTTTGGCTTTTTCTATGCAGTGCAACTGATTCCATATCACTTAAAAATGTAACTTAGACACTCTGCCTTGTGTCCTCCTGCAGAAGGTCAGTTCTTACCAACTTAAATGTTCTTCAGGTTTCCTTACCTCAAAAGTGAGAGTCACTTCAGCTTGCATGGGAAACCATCATCCTTGCTGCCTATGGGAACAGAGTTTTAAGGAAAACAAGTTTCTACATGAAAGTCTTGTGTTGTTTGAGATTTCTGTATCTTTAATGAGTACTTATCATAGTGTTTTCAAAAATCCTCTTGGAACCTACATGCAAATAGAGCTTGTAATTCATAATGGTATTTGGTGGGTGGGAGAGAGGGAGTGAATGCCATTCTCCATTTTTTAGTATAAGAAGAAAAGAAAGTTTTCTGGTCCAGTTTGTCCAGAGTGATTTGCTTCATTCTTGTTTGACACCAAAACACCAAGTCTGGCCTGAGATTTTTAAGCCCACTCAGCTCTTTGCAGTGTATTGTTATATTTAACAGTTATTTATAAAAGTCTCCTGTATTTAGGGACAAATAATAAATACACAATAGTAACAGATGTTAGTCTTTTCTTAAGCTTGAAATCAGTAAGACTCATTATAATTCCATTATAATTTTCAAAAGTCATACCTTTTTTGTGTGGCTTTCTTCTTGAATGTGTGGGTAGCAGATGGCCCTTCTGAATTCCAGAAAATGCACAGAGTTGGCTGACTAGATCAAAACCAGAAGTGACAAAAACTGAGGGGTGGGCAGAGAAATGACAGGGTTAAAGTTTTCAGTTTCACAAGCTCATATGAGCTTACTCTGTGATTTTACATTGTTGGAAAAGACCTGTGGGAAAAGTACCCAGACTCCCCCCCAAAAGAGAACTTTGTAGGTGAGGAACATGAAATCAAACCAGCCTGTGAGCAGAGAGCAGCTCATATATTCTACCCTGCTTTATATTCTACCCTGCCTACATGTCCTTGGCTTCTCTTGTGCTGCAGGCAGACTGTCTGAAGTCACCCTGCAGCCTTGCAGCCCATGATCTACTTCCTGACAATAACCAGCAAAAGACTAATGCTGCACTGGGCTCTGCAGTAGACTCAGAGCAGCCCAGAGGCAGCAGGGCCAGCCTGCTGCTAGGCTGTTTGTTTATTTTGCTTGACATTTTCCTTTGTGGAGAATCTGTTCCTTGTTATTCAGGACGTACAGCCCTGCACATAGCCTATGTGTTTAACTGCCTTTGGATAAAAGTGGGTATTTTCCCATGTCAATAAATGTTATGGTGTGAAGCTGTGAGCTGGACTCTGAAAGAACCACCCCTGTTGAGCATCTCACTTTTGCATTGAGTTTTCTTTGTTAATCATGTGCAAAATAAAAAGGCTTTCTGTCTAGCAAAAACCCATCATTAATTTTTCATATGAGCACTTAAATTTTGAACACAATCCTCAAAGAAGAGAGAATAATAAAACCAAAGAGCTACATTTTCTTTTTTGGCATCTTAGTTATTTGATATTTTAAGAAAACTTTTTAATGCAGAATTACGGTTCTCTCAGCTTCACAGTGACACATTCATTCTGAAGGCTACATTTGACCTTCAACTTTGTCCTTCATTAGCAGGATTACACCTAAACACTCCTTCATTTTACTGCAAATGAGACAGATGCAATGTGTATTCTGTTCGGCCCCAGCATTAGGATTATCCCAAGAGTGGCATTTATGTTCTTGTAGTTCCTTGGTATAAATAAATATCAAAGTAGGAAGACCAATCTGTACTCCACTAGGAATAATAAACTAAAATAATATGGCACTGATTCTGTTTGGGTTGTCTAAATGTGTTTTTATGATTGTATATGTTTATGGCTTTCTCACACAGCCACCATGAATTCCAGGCAATTAAAAAGGACATGAGTTCTGAAGCATTTTAAAAGGGGCTTTGCTTTCCAAATGGTGTGTATTAAAAGTAGAATATAGTTTTTGACAGAACTACTGCAAAATCAACAGCTGCACACTTGCCCTGCTTCAAATTCCTTTCCCTTCTCCCACCTAACTAATTAGAATATTTCTGTGAGTTGAAAAGAAAGGCAGGGAAAGATTCCTTATGTTTGCACATATATCAGATGCAGGGCTAGCTGAAGCTCAGCCTGGAGGCCCCACATTTGAAAGTAGCTCAGAGAGAGAATTTAGCAGGGCTTGTGTCAGGTCTATCAACCTACCCATACTCTGTACAATCTGCTTTTTTCAGGCTGAACCAGTGCAGTATCACCACAGGTGGGATGGAGAACTCTGTGCTGCTCACACTGCCTGGCCTTCACCCCCACTTGACTGAGGGACACAGATTTTTCAGTTATGGGTGCTGGATTTAATTGGACAAATAACCACTGTGCTCTAACCTACCTCAAACTGGTCAGTCTGTGTGGTGTCATGAGTTATTGAACAAAGAAGTAAAAGTACAAATAGTGAAGATGCAGTAAGTTCGATCAGACTGTTAAATATTGTTGACTGGCTTTTGTTATTAACATCATTTCAAACACAGGGGAAAGGGCCAGGAGAAGAAAAATATTTTTAAATAATTTTCCAGTTATGAACCAAGTCCAGTTTCAAATGGTAATGTTCAAGAAATACTTTGGAAGGCTAGAGAAAACTAATTAGATAGGTACATCAAAAAGGTACATTTTTAAAGGCAAAAATATCTTGTTTCTCCCTCAAGTAAAACCATCCCACATAACTTTATACATGAGAAAAAGTGAATAAATGGAAGAGAAAGGCTAGTAAAGCTTGATAATTTGCTGCTCCACACAGTGCCCCAAGCTGTCAGAGGAACAATTCATGGACTTCAGTAGTAACAGTATAAATTTCAAAATTTAGAATTCAGAATTAAAAAACAACTTATTGAAGAGTATGGCTACAGCTGTCACTAAACTGTTAATAACACATCTGGAACAAGCACCTGGAATCACTGCAAGGTCTGGAGACATGATGTAGTTCCAGCAAGTGGATGGCACAGCCTTGGATGAACAGTGGATGTGGGCAAACATACCTAAAAATTCTGAGCCAAGAGCACTGAAATTCTGAGCCAAGAGTATTGAAATATGACAAAAAGTCATATTTTATGACAAAATCACTTGGGATTTCTGCCCCTTCACTTGTAAGATGTTGCCTCTGCATTGTTCACTGGGCTTTGGTCCATCAACCTGTTGCACAAGTACTTTACTGGGAGAACAGTCATAAAGGGAACTATTAGCCCATTGTGCTGAAGTGCAGAATGTCAGCTGTTTAGTGGAAATGTATCATCATGTCATTATTAAATATTTATTTTGTTGTAGCACCAAGAGACCAATCCTGTCAGGTTTCCTCTGTTAAATTTTTTATGAATGATAGTCCCTGACAAGCTGACAGGAATATGAAAGAGCAGAAATTGACACAAGCTTCTGGTGTTTCCAGAGGAAGGGTGCAAATCCCGCCCAGGACTCTTGTTCAGCAATGAGATCCCTTCTGGAGATGAAACAGGCACTGCTAGGAAAACCTCTGCCAGGAGCAGGGCAAAGAGCAAAAGCCCTGAAGAGCCAAAAGTGTTTCCAAAGGCAACAAAAAGCAATCTAGTCCCTCTGGGGGGTGAGGAGGCAGGGAAAAAAAATGTAAGCAGAATGAGGGAAGTCTATCCTAATTTGTTAAAATTATAGCCCAGTTCTGACTGGTTTAATCAGGCTCTGAGCCCTGCCCAGCTGGGCACAGCCAGGGCTGGAGGCAGAGCCAGCCTGGGGGAGCTGCCCTGCAGGAGCCCAGCCCTCCTCCCTGCCTGGCTGGACAGTCCCTGCCTTGTCTATTACTGCAGGAAATGTTTTTAAAGCTGAACAATGCAGCAGATCTGAGGGCAGACAGCTCAGATAATGAAAAGAAAAAAGAACTATTACTTGGAAATGATTGTTGCTTTGTCACTTTCCCTTAATTTCCTCAGCAACTGGTAGAAACCATTCCTTAGCAAATATTTAGGAAATAACATCCATAATGCCATTTCCCTGCCTCAGTCTTAGCTATTGTTTCCATCCTTTTACTTTTGATGACAGGTGAGTTTCAATTGTAGTCCTTTTTATGAATTCCCAGTGTATAAATTATGCAGATTAAAGTTTCTAATTTCAGAGTAAATTTCAGAGATTCTTTTCTTCTTGTGGCGCATAACAACTGGATAGCATTTTTATTTAGTTCTTCAAAGGCTTTGTGATCAAAATTTTGCTGTAAAATAATGTTAATTAAGTCCCCATGTTGACTTATGAAAGCAGAAGCGGAAATAATTAAATAAAAAGGTATAATCTTCAGTTAATTTGTTAGATTCAGGTAAATAATACTGATGTTCACACTGTAAAATGTAATTTGGATGAAAAACCACTTTTTGTTGTTCTTAACTGAGAATGGTCCATGGCTGGAACAAACCGACCATCAGTCACATCTTCACCTGGTGCAAATATTTTTTAAATTAATGCAGCAAAAGCAATGCACATCAGCAAAGAACTAAAGTACTACCAAGGCTCTGACTCTGAAAAACACCAAATCTTTGTTAATCCAGAGTGAAATTAGGGAGTTTCATGGAGGGGACAAGGATTCAGCTGTTTGGATTTCAAGGCTTAAGGCTCAAGGTTTGGAAGTAATTTCCTGCATGGCCATTTTCATTTTTAAGTCTTTCTATCTGTTTCACTGCAATACAATGAAGAAAACCTTCCTCATTCCACAGAACAAAATTTTGGCTCTCAAATAAACTTCTTGTCAGACATTGATATGGAAGAGACCTCTCAAAGCCACCAACTCCAATAGCAGAACTTCCCTGTCATTCCTAGAAGAGCAGCTCTCAATGGTTATTTCTGTACAATGGAGTAATTGGAGCAGCAGAACACAGCTCTGGAGCAGGGCAGTGCCTGCTGGCTGGTGCCTTGGTAAGGATGCAAACTCAAGTATTTGTGTGCCTGGTTAATCTGGCACAGAGATCTGAACAGCAGGCTCCTGAATTTCTTGCATGAGCTGCCTGACTACTGTGGTGCTGGACACCAGTGCAGACCAGGGCCTCATGTAATTTCAGCATTGTAAAAATCAGTATTTTAACTCCTACAGAAGGACTCAGGCTTTGAAATTTGGTACCTTACAGTGACACACCATTTATTGGAATATTCCCAGTTAACCTGAGCTGCATGTTTTGCTATTAAAGCCCAAAGAGTTAATATGGCACCAAAAACCATAGGAATACAAATCCATCTTGAAAATCATGCACAGCTTCCTTTTGTGTTGGATCACAATAACACTGCAGAAAGTCGGTCGCAGCCTTGCACTGTTAGGTTTGGATTGCTGTGCATCACAAGCCTATTCACAAGCACCTGACAAATCTTTCTCATTAATAACAAATGACAATCTCACTGGTGCTACAATGCATGTTACATTTAATCAATTTGCTATTTATATTCATTATGTACACCTCCTATTTTGAGTCATGAAATATTGAAGAGTAATTACAACATGGAAGAGCATCATGGATAACAAATGAGACAAGATGAGAAAAAGTACTAATAATTGGTGAGTTGTGCTTGTCAGTACATTTAAAGCAATTAAGGCAGGAAATGAGATAAGACAATTGTAAGCTTGAAGTGAAACAGAGCATCAGGAAAACCAATGGTATGGTATCCTGGTTATGACAAAAATGCAACCATCCAAATACAGGCTTTAAAGAATTGTTTAACTACAGCTGTTACTTAAAGAAGTCAAAGTAACTTCCCTGAGTGAACTGTAGTTGTAATGCCTGGCAGCATGATCCTGCTGCAAGTCTGTCTGTCACCATGTCCATTAGCCCCCACTCTAGCCAGGGGCAGCTAACTCATCTTTTCCACATTTCGATGGCCTCAAAGAAGGCAAACAAATTAATGACTCAGATGTCTATTTCTGCACTAAAAATAGGAAGACACATTAAACTGTTCATAATCAAGAGAGTACCAAGATGCTGAAAAACTGTTAGGATTTCAATTGCATTTTCTTGTGAACTTTATAAAATAGAAGTGGGAGAAACCATGTTTCTCTGAGACAGAACAAGCTGATGCAGTTTTGCACCTTGGAAAGATGTTGAGAAGTGGAACAGCCGCAGTATCTGATTTAATGAACAGCTGCTGAGTTCCTAAGGCTTTTACCTTTTACCAAGCCTATTAGTTTGCATTCCCTCTGTTGCTGGAATCATAAACACATAAGATCAAATGTCCCCTTTAAGAGAAAAATCTGCCTAATTTATTTTTGATCAGAATTTTGAGGAACTTACATGTCCACAGCTGACACAGCAGTCCTGGGAAGGCCTCTGTGCAGCGAGTTCCTGTGTCCCAGGGTCCCTGTGCCAGGCAGGACCAAACTGAGCAGAGTGCCACACCTGGGGCCAGCCAGGGCATCCAGCAAGCACCCTGGAGTTCTAATAAACACACTGTATTTGGCTCCTTAATAGTGCTACTGTGGACTCTACCTCAAATGAACATCTCTAACACCTGAGATAGTACTCAGAAGAGTGGACTGGTCACAGGCAGCATTCAGTGTCTGCATGGAAGATCTTCAGAAACAAGAAAAAGGAATTAAAACTGATACATCAAGTTCTTAATAACTACATTTTTTCCCTTCAGAATAAAATTCATCCTTATAGCATGATTTAGGTGAGGTAGGGGGCAGAGGTTCCTGCAATGCAGAGTCACAGGTATAATCTCCATTTCTGCTTAAAAGGGTAGCTTTAAGGCTGAATTCAAGTAGAAAACAGAGTAAAGACATAACAACAGAAAAAGACATGGCTGACAATCACTTTCTTGAGAGAGCTGTAGTGACAAGGGAGGACAAAAGTGCTGAGGAAGGTGATGACTGTATTGCTGTGACATCTGGAAAGTAGAGTTTGGTCATAAAAAACTGCTCAGCATTAGCAATTATAGTAGCTTTTCTTTGACATTGCCCCTGAAGTTTAGAGGGAATATCATTGATTTCATAATGAAAGCTATTCATTTTGCAAAGGTTTATTGTAAAATGTCATGAGGAAAGGCATCCTCAAGACACTAAGAAATATAATGAAAAACCTGCAAAAAGGTGTAAAGAATTCCAAATCACTGCATTGTCTAGATATTAATGTGAGTAGGTACTAAATGTACTGGCTGATTATTGCTTCATTCCTCTTAAGGAAAGAGAATTAGTAAAACAATACTTAAAGAAATGCAGATGTGAGTAAAACCTGTACTAGCAGCACAGTGATTACATGAGAAAGTAGACTCAGTAAAGCTAATGGGCTTTTTAGGTAAGATTTGATCTAAAAATTGAGGGATAAAGCTATTCAATGAGGCCACATGAAGTCTTCATTACCTTCAAGTAAAACATTTTTTATCTCCTAAGTCTCTTTCCTGCTCTGTGTGTGTATAGAGTCTATTCCCCACCAGCAGTGGGGTGCAAAAATTCTCAGCTTTAAATCATTCTAGAAAAGAGTCTCAGCTTTTTGGGGAGCTTTTTAAAGCTGCCTGTTCAAAAGGATTGCAACTGTTTATTTGTCACCACCCTGTAGTCAACAAAAATGATAGGTTTTTGTGGAAATGTAGGAGTATGAGCTTTTTGAAGAAGAGACTGTGCATTTATGTCTACTCTGAAGGAGGACAAGGATGTCTGTGTGCTGGATACAAGGGTTTGTAAATATGACTCCAGACAGTTTATTGGTATAAGCAAAGGAGCAAAGGCAAAGCTAAAAAGAGAAAGTGATATACAGGACAGGATTTTCTAGACTGGTGTGAATTTCAAATGGAAAGAGAAGAGGTTTTTTGTGTTTTATAGGACATGTCCCCACCAGCCTCAGCACAATAAAATGTGCTGGCTCCCAGCATTTCCCAGCATTTGCTGGGCCAGCAAGACCTCGAGCTGTGCTCTGTGTGTCCAGCTGCTGCATCCATGCAGACCCTGCCAGGCTCTGCAGGCACAGAGGCCCAGAGCTTGGAGGGCGGGGACTGGAGTTGGTATATTTTATATGCAAGCACATAACAGATATTCCAGGTACTACAAATATTAGGTGATGTAATTATGTAACTTAGGACCACACATCCAGACTGCTAGATTTATTAATATATTGTAGGTCTTGGTTTTATTTGGAAGAAAATGTATATATCAAGCTCTCTAAATAGTGATATGTACTCAACTGCTATTGACTCCCAGCTAGTTGGAAGTAATTATATGATTTCTCAATAAGCATCAGAAGTCAGCCATAAAGTTCAATTATTTTGACATAAGAGATCAATAACAGGAATCTGAAGCAATTATAGGCCCATGATTCAGAAACTGCTTGACTAAAAACAATCACTGGTGACTCAGTCCCTGACAGCTGCTCCAAGTCCAGGCAGTGGTGTGGCTCTTCACATCAAAGCTCATGTAATCAATGCT
Organism: Ammospiza nelsoni; assembly: GCF_027579445.1. Taxonomy (NCBI): domain Eukaryota; kingdom Metazoa; phylum Chordata; class Aves; order Passeriformes; family Passerellidae; genus Ammospiza; species Ammospiza nelsoni. Next base: position 9,370,899 of record NC_080645.1, read on the forward strand.
TTATGCTACTAACATAAGCTGTTGTTATTTTGCATTTCCAGAGCACACCTCACACCATGGACTGCATCCTAGGCTCAGCACATCCTTTCCCAAAGTAATTCTGAATGTGGTATTGAAATCTGTCATCATTGATATCTGTGAAAAGCACAGGAGATAACTGTGTACATTGACTTTTAAATCTGCATCAATGTGCTGTCTTACTTTAAATATTAATCAAACTTCTGAGTTAACAGATTTCATCACTGGAGCAAACAGAGCACCCTTCAAGTTTCCTGGACAGATGACTACAAAGAAAGGGTTTTATTTAGAAACAAGCAGAAAGACTATGTGTAGACAAACACTTTAGCAGCATAGCCTATAAGAAAAATACCTTATGTCTTTTGAACATTGCATGTAACTCTGTTTTATATCCTTAAGAACTATAAATGAAACTGTTGGTTTTACACTAGTGTCATCACGATAGCAGTATGGTCTTTATCAGTCATCATGAAAGCAGATCTCATTTTCAAGTGTGGGCTCATTAACCAGACAGAAAGATCATTCTTCAGACCATGCCTTAAACAGTGGGGCCGTGTACTGGTTGTGCTGTGGGGATTTCTCAAATTAGAGCTTTGCTCAGCTATTTTCCCAAAGGCTGCTCCTGTAAGCACTCATGCTCCTGCCCGTGCAGACGTGCAAGGTCACTGCAGCAGCTCCTTGTTTCTCTGGAGCCCTCCTTGAGAGCCGTGCTGGGAAACTCCCAGGCTCGTTAAAGTGTGCCAGCAACCCAAGCAGCCAGCCAGCTCCTCAAAGGAATCTCACAGCCTTGGCACTACTCAGTCCTTTGTCCAGGGACAGAACATTTGTTTCTTGAAACTGGAGCAACCAGCATAACTCCACAGCCAAACCAGATCTCACTGCTGGACTCCTTGCTGGCACCTCTGCCACCTCTTCCCAAGCCAAGGCTCATCTGCTCCCTGCAGGAGGCATTCCAAAACAAAGCTCCTTTCTGGCCTTGCCCCAAAGAGCCACTCACTCATAAACTTCCCCTGACCACTGGGACATAAATAAGGCAGCAGAAATGAGACTTGAACTGCCTCTGTTAGAAGGAGGCAATGCCTCCTGCCACCTGACACCAGTATGCAGGTTCAGTGCTACTCTGTGTTTTCTGCTGTGGTGTTTGCTGTTTCATAAATATTCATATGCATATTTTATTTGGGAGTTGGTTGTATTTTTTTCTTTGGGGGGGGTTGCTAATTTGTAAAATTTGAGGTGAAGTCCCTTTGTTTTTTCCTTCTTGGGATCTGTGGAAGGCAACAGTGCTATTCTGTTTGTGTGAGCACCAAAACCCATCCTTTGAGAGACAACTAATTAGTCACAGGGAGATTTAAGTCTTGTTCCTTAAGGAAGGAGACAATGTCAGGGCAGAACCTGTCACCTTTGCCTGACGAACGTGAAGGGAGGAAGACTGTTACACATCGACCAATCCATTTGTGTGATGGGGAAAGGATGCTGACTTATCTAGGGTGGGAAATGTGATACGCTAAAAAGATTCAAAGAGAAATTTTCTCCAAGCAGCGCTAACATTTCCAGATAGCTCTCCCTTCCAGTGCCACAAATAAAAGAGAGTATCAGAACTAATTGATGGGCAGTTATTTAATGAGTTAATCTCATTAGGATATTTGAACTCCCAGAAGAGACTCAACCCATTAGCTACATAAGAGCTTGGAAAAAAAGCCTTTCAAAAGGACTGTAAAAACATGTTAAAAGGTGGTTAATACACTGTGGATTTAACCAGGCTGTCTGGCAGGAGGAAGAGCAAGAGGTTATTGCTGGTGAGCTCCTCTGTAAGCCCCACAGTCACCCCCTGAGCTCACCAAGTAACATCACTAACAATTTGGATTCCTGATTCTAAGACTATGTTGGCTATTCTGTACAATTCCACCTTGCTTTCCAATTATGAGTCCTACAGTTTTACCTGATCTGGATAGTCAAATCTGGACTAGTCTTACTTTGTATATAAAACAAACACCATCACCTCCCATAAATAGTTTAAAGTTACTTAACCTCACATTCTCCAAAGCGATGGAATCCCTTCTAACTCTTTAACTGCACTAAGAACAACATCAGTCTCATCTAGCGTCGTGTCATTACTTTGATTTCAGAGGGACACCTTAGCTTACACAACTGCACCTTTGCAATTTACATTTTATAACTGGTTTTGCTCTTTATAGTTACTTACATTAGCTTCAGTAGAATTATTCACATTGTTAAAGTGAGCAGTATTTGACCCTATAACATTAAATGAAAAGCATTAATGGCAGAATCTGGAGAATATCTTCCAGCAATAACTAAAACACAGAATTTTTTTTCTACCACCATTGAAAATGTTCATTTTTCCATCACATTGAAATGTGGTTACCTAATGCCTGATTATCCAGATCTGCTCCACAAAAGCAGTCAAGAAATTTCTACCATATAATTGCTAATGCTAATTGCATTTAGTCTATGGTTTCAAAAGCAGGGATATGAAAGGTTCTGACTGTTTAGAGTATTGTAAAATGTAACTGGTAAGTAATGCATTTTCAAGAGTTTGGGGAACATTATTAAGGTTCATTTCCATGCTGCAGCTGCAGGAGTTGGAATTATGAAAGTGAAGAAGCTGTAAAACTGAAAAGGTCAGTAATGACATTCATCTATTCCAGCTGTCAAATCAAGGGAATGTTAACAAAACTAGACTCTGGTAGAAAAGCTAATTGTCTCCTTGTATTTTGCTGCCCCAATACACATATGCTACTGTGGCTAATCCATAGGAAAGAACACAATGGAACAGTGTATCATTTTTTGAACATGCCTCTTGCAAACAAATAAACATAATTTCCATAAATGAGCAAGCTCTAATGATTCTATAACCTAAATTTGTCTACAAGGCAGGCAAAATTTTCAAGTTTGAAGAAAACGGTATGTGAATAAAGTTTACATAATCCTGGATGCTGAGTTTCCAGAGTGCTCAGAGTACAGAGCAAGTTTAAAATTTTGCACTAACACAGTCCTGAAAGCAACATTTCTAAAATGTCTCCTACCAAGGCATGTTTTATTATAACAAAACAGAAAAGTTTCTTTCCTAGATCAAATATTTTCTAGATTATTTGGATTTAATGATCCCACAGTTGAGAAGGACCTTGTCTTCGACAGCCCTTGCCCATGAGGTGAGACAGTACAAATGGAACACACCTAAACACAAATCACCAGTGGACACTGAGTCTAAGACCTTTTTATTGAATGACAGGCCCCTGCCATGGGCAGCAAGAGCCCTCATCAAGAAACAGTGAGAGCCTTGTGCTTTTTATGATGCACCAAATCCTGCCTTATTGAGAGAACGACATTCCTCAGCAACTGAGGCCAAAGAAAAGGGCCCCAGATCTATGGCATGCCACTCATTCAAGGCAATCTTGTGATTAATCTACACAATTTTATTGCAAGCCCCTCTGGCTATTTTCTATTGCTGTCTGGTTTTATATTTTCACTCCAGCTGTTAGCAGAGGTTTATGCTACTACTGGAAAAGGCTCACATAGCCAACACTCAGTGTGAGGACAGGATTCCCGTTATATGCACCACCTCAGAGTTTGATTTGTCCTGCTTTATGTAACAGAAATGTGACAGAAACAATCCAACTTGACCAATGACAACATAATATTAGGTCAGTATGTAGCTTTCTGGGTAAAATGTTAAAAATCTTTGTTATCTGTCTCCTTCCCTAGGCAGAAGTATTGCAAAGGCCAGAAACAATACTGGCAATTCATGAAATATTCAGGTGTACAGTTGCAATTCTTTAATAAATGGAAGTGACCTTCAAAACAGACATCCCAAAGATTAAGAGAACTTCTCAAAAGATGGCATTTGTCACTAATCAATGACTTACACTCTTCCTAGCAATGAATACAAAAAAAAGACCTTTCAGAATTATTCGACTTTAAAAGCAAATAATTCATAAAACCTACACAAAAGAACATTAATGAGCTAGCAAAACAACAGATAGAAAACATCAAACAAGGAAATTGAAAGGATAAATCCCCTATGCCTATCAGTCTCCATGTCTGGAGTGCTGGGAAGCCACTGGCACATCCAGCTGCTGTTTCCAGGCCCTGGGTGATGCTGCCTGCACTAACTACATATCTTTTATTATGATATTGTACATCAAAATATTTATAACATTTTACAAATGGGTTTCCTTTGTCACAGTCACACAGGTGTCTTGGCTCTAACTGGGTCACTGTATGGGAACAGATGTAATCTCAGCAGAATACAGTGGGAAATCTGGGCTACATTAATAACTGATCCAATTATAGTGGAAATCTCCAGAAAACCCAGATTTATTAAGAACCTGGAGATAATTACAATGTACTTCTAGGGATGACCAGATGGACAAGCCAGTCTCAAACTCTTTAAGGGCAGTGGAGCTGAACAAGAGGTGCCAATGCCATTGCCTACGTAGCTGGAGAAATTCCCATTGTGAGGATGTGGTGAGAAAGCTGCAGATGAGACTCACTGCAGACACCTGGGCAGAATGAGTTTAGACCCGAGTCCAAACACATCCTAGGCCAGCAGCATGGCTCACCTGCTGCTCTGAGGGCAGGGGGACAGAGGAAAACGTTTCCAGGACAGAGTGTAGCAGGAATGAAGAAACCCCAGGCAGCTTTTTGTCCAAGGAGACTATTTACACAAAAGAGCTCCTCATGATTTAATATCAGGGCCTCTTGATGAGCTACATTTTCTCTCCTGAGTTGGAAATAAGTGCCATCTCCCAGGCAGCAATCTGATCTCACACTTAAAGAAACCCAAGCATCTTCCACAGAATTGCACCCAAGAAAAGAGAATGAAATACACTTGAGAAATCTGAGTATAAACATCTCTTTTTACCAATGCAAAGGTAGATAAAATTTCATAGCAACCTCTGTGATCTTGATAACATGCTTCATCACAGGGGCCTGCCCTTGTCTCTAATAAAACTGCATCTGTGAGTAGTCCCATTAAGGTAATTTGGATCTAAGAGGATGGCTGACTTTTAGCATTTGGTTAATTAGGAACTTTGCTGACTCAAGATTTTTTTTTTCAGCTTAATATTTTATCTAAGAAGATAAATTAAGTACTAGAAGATAATATTTCTTATTTCTAGTACTTCCTGCCAGCTTCAAACTAGTAAATATTTACGTTTCAGCCACTGATAGATAATGTGACCTTTCTGTTGCACACTACACCCATGCTATATTTTCCTCTCATGATTAACATTCTTTCCAGTCCATCTTTCATTAACAAGCAGTATTTAAATATATGCAAATTTCCTATTTTAGCTGATGTTTTAGGAACATTTTTAAGGTCACCTTGTTTGATCTATCATACAGACATAGCAAATTTATGCACCATATATCCTATCTCTACTTGTTTTTTACCTACATCTGTCTTCTCTGATTGCATTTGAACAGAGTTATTTTCTATTTTAAATAAAAGATTTATGCCTTAGCTGTCAGTTTGCCTTTATTTGAAAATTTAATTTTGTTTCTAGAAGTCTAGATTAAGTTATTAGATTTAACTGTCCCTTGTGCATTGCAGCAATAGCAGAAGTATATTTTCCCTGGTGGATAGAGAACATAAACAAAACACTCTCAACTTAAAAATAAAGAATGTTATTACTAAGACCAATATAACACAGTCCAAGATACAAAAACTGGTGGTGTCATTTTTAATAATGATGGTGAGGAATGGGAATTGACTAATAAATATGACAAATCACAAATCCAGCAGCCTCTAAAACCTGGAAAATGCTTTGCAGAAAAGGCGTGTTCCCCCAAAGTGTCCCCTGCACTTAGGCTAGTAAATATCCCTTTGCACCACAGCACCACTGGGACACACAACTTGATCTCTGATACTGAAGGGTTTATTTAAATGAGGCAGAAATGAGAATCAGCACCAGTTTCCAGTTGGTCAGAGGGCTATTTATTGATCCAGTGTGATGTATCTCAGCTTCAGTGTGACATCTTCTTTAGCATCTCTCAGCAGTGCTACATTGGTTATGTTTTCTCTCAATTTTAGGGCTTTCCCAAAGCCATAACCATGTCACTGCAGTTGCAGCCTTGCAATGCCCAAACCAGCTGAGCTCTCTGGGGCAGAGCAGGGGGTGGGGTTTGGGGGAGTGTGATCTTATCAAATGTGTTCACATGTTTTCAGTCTTTTTCTCCATTTTCATTTCTAGAAGTACCTGGGCTTCTAATCAGTTCTGTTATCTTCTCCTCACATGGTAACATCCATATAGACCCAGTCAGAATCTGGTCTTAATCAACCTCTGCACCTCTTATAAACACTCAGACCCTACATCTTGTGATTCTGTGCTCTCAATGTGCAGTGTGAACAGAGAAAACAAAGAGCTGAAGGATAAATATTTACCTGGCTATATCAGTAAATCTTCAGTCACATAGGGGAAACCTTGCACTGATTCCATTTTTTAAATACTGAATATCATGAAAACAGGTCCTTTGAGGAGAAAGGAGGAATTCCTTATACAAAGAAAACAAATGCTAGCACAGGATGCCTTCTGTCATTCACAAAGCATCAACTAAAGGTTGAATGGCCCATATAGCTACAAATTCCCCCTCTCTCCCAATTGAGGACAACACAACAGCTATTTAATATCAACAGTGAGGAAGAACAGTGTGGCCACCTCATGTTGAGGGAGGCAGGACAGGGCAAAGCTAAACCTCTTTAGAAACCTTCAGTCAATGCACCTGTATGCATAAAGTGCTATCAAAGGCAAGCAGTCCCAGCAGTAACTAGTCAGTCTTGACATCAGCTCAGTAAAAAATAAGCAAAAATACCACAAGGCACTATGGCCAGGCAGAGAGCACCATCAACATGAAAGTGGAACCTTCCTCAGGATTTGCTTGGAAAATCTTGTCAGCTCAGAAATACTCTAAGATACACATTCTAGACACAGTTATGAATATGAGCCTCCTGCTGCCACATCCTGGTAAAGAATTCACACAACCTGTATGACAACACTGTGGCACAGGATGACCACACCAGTGGGGCACTGGGCAAGGAACCATCCAGGCTCACTGTCACCTCCTCTCTTGGTAGCAGGTCCCTTTGCTGGGAGCATGAGCCAACTGCTTCTGCTCTGATAGCAAAAATTCACCAAAGATGTGTTACATTAACCCTTATGTCAATGACCTTTCAAAACATCATACAAGAAGAAAGTAAAAGGCTAAGACCTGCAAGGAAGTAAACTCTGCACTACACACTAAGTAGAATATATTATCATGACAATTACTTTGTTACAGAAAGCACCTTCAAATACCAAATAAATTGCACAAATCAGTGCTCTAATGCAGCTGAAAAGACTGCTCCTCCTCTCTTTGATTTAACAAGTAATTAATGAATACATAAACCCTGAACAAAACTTTAATCTATCTCAGTGTCAAATAATTAATCATTCGTTCCACGTTTAATCCTGTTCTGATAAAGGTAATTAATATTTCACCATGACACTGCAGAATAGAACAGTACCTGGGAGCAGAGAAGGCAGCCTTCCATTTCTCCTTTGTTGTAATGCTGAAGTGATAGGTGCTTGCTCCCACTGACAGGTAATCCAGAACACAGCTGTAAATTAAGGTTTATGCTTGTCATCTATTGTGATTGTAATGAAGCTTTTCTTGTTCTAACCAATTATTAAAAAAAAAAAAAAACAAAAAACAAAAAACCCCCCAACAAACTAATAACAATAACCCAAAACCCAACAATATGAAAAATAGGCCACCTGAACTTGGTCAATCATTTTTCTGACCTGACAGCATTTGGGAAACCAGAGCTTGCACAAATGTTTTGGCCTATACAATGTCACTGAACATATGCCAGGGATGTGGATAGAGAACAAAGCATGTGCACATTGTCTGCTTCTGTCCACAGAGAGCTGTGCTGTGAGAAAAAGCAACTGGATGAAGATTTAAATCCTAATTTTACTGCAGGAAAACAGTGACATCTTTTTTGAAACCTTGAAGTCTAATCAAGAAATGTGTTGATGTGCACAAAATTAAACTGAAGGAAATACTATGTTGATTTTTCACAGGGTGACACATCTCAGGTATCCACATATTTCAGCAAAGAGTTTCACAAGGAAGATTCTATAAGAAACAAATTGCCTTGGGAGCCTGCTACCCAATTACTCAAAAACAGAAAAGAGAGGCATACCTTCAGAGTCATCTCCTTGCTCAGCATTCTCCAGTAGGACCACAAATCCTTCTCCCTAAACAAATGCTAAATATACTGTCATAATTTATTCTCATTCAAATGCAAGAAAAAAAACTAAACCCCAATCCTTGATTGAGAATACCAATTGTACTGACAAGTTTTCACAAGAAATCCAGCTTGTGACACAAATCCCTCCCAGAGTCATGTAGTGATACCCATGAGCTGTAGTGTCTCCTTTTCCTAACATGCTATATCAATGCTACTACCCCAGCTGTCATTAATCTAATTCTCCATTATGTCCCAAATCAATAAAGAAAAACTTTCAGGTGGGGGTCTCTGGTGGAGTAGGGCTAAATAAACCCACATGAAATCAGGCAGTTTTAATTTTGGGACCTGTCAAGAGCTATTTTATCTGCAAACTAATTTGCACACCTCATAACAGCTTATCTGAGGTGACTGATATTTTTAACACTTAGATAGCAATTCTAGCCAATTATGCTGGACAGAATTTGCACAGTTACAGAGAACTTTGATTTAGGATCATGGTTCTATCAGCCGAGATGAATTTCAAAAGACTCTGTTTTCCATTAGCTCAAAATACTTTGAAGATGCACCTAACTTCTCACTGCTTGAATAGAAACTACAGCTGCTAGGAACCTGAGTCATACTCCTTTCTCAGAGCACTTCTCAATGCTAAAATAAAACCTAAGTATCTGGTAAAGTGCTGGTTTTAGGTTTATAAGGAACACCTGACCTGATTAGGGGCAATGAATCATTGAGGCAAATGTCCTGTTCCTGGCAGGAGCAGCTTCAAAGGAATGCTCTGGCCCCACAATAAAGCCTTAGCAATAGATTTTATTTTTGTGTTTCTTGATTGAGTCAACAGTTCTTTTGCACAGGAGACAACTTAAAAACTGATTGTCTATGCCACATCTTTAACTTGTGCTTGCAGCAGTGGGTGATATTTATTGCCTTGTACCAATAGTCACACGGATTTGTTGGCCAGCTGCTGCACTGTCACTTCATTTCTGACTCCCACAAGGAAACCTTTTCCATATTCATGAACACTGCATTAATTTCTAAGATCCTGGAAACTCTCATTGAAGCTGTGTGTTATAATCCAATTGATTTTTTATTGCTTAAGATCAACAAAGCCTTAATTCACTGCAGGAACCGTGTTGTGTGATATTTTGTATACATGCACACATAACATTACATCTTTGCTATCACTTGGATTTTATTTCTACTCATTTATGCTAATTATTTTAAATGGGAAGGATTAAATTATTGATATATGTAAATGTACTGTTCTACATTAGATTTGATGAGATTGCATTAGGAAGGGTTACTCTTGTAGAAAAAACATATTTCTACTCTATTAGAAAACCAATGCTAAATTGCAGTGGTAGCTATCAGGCAAGGCTAGACCCATTCATGCTAATATGACCTTCAATTAGTGAAGCAGACATCTCAAGACCCAGCTATTTTATCAGACACACAGTAGAGGATGAGGAAATGTTGGTATCCTTGAAAAATTCTACTTTGAGGTGACCTTCTACTTAGCCAGGCTCATTATGCAAAACAAAAATAATTGTGCATCTTCTTCCTAGTCTCTCTTAAGGAGGTTTTTGGCAAATTTCAAATTACAAATAATGATTTAACCCATAGATTTATGCTAATACATAGCAGCTCAGGCAGCACATGCATCCTGTACAATTCCCCAGAGACACTGGTTTACAGTGTTTTCTTTTTCTTAGCAGCAACAGACACAAGCTTTTACTTGAAAAAAAAACCACTACACATCTACTTAGGTCCAGATTTTTAAAATAATAAATACCATTGTGACATCCTTAGATATCAAAGGACTCGGTGGCCCCCACAGTAGTTTTCTCACTGCAAATAGTTGCAAAGTTATGCTGAAAATCTGGCTCACTTCAGTGCTTAAGTAGTTCAGATTTCTTTCATTCTTATTCACAAATATGGCACCTTTGACATGGCAAACAAGTGAATATATCACATTCAATTTGTAAGCTGTAATATACACAAAGACTTTTAAGGCTACTAAAAGTAGGTTTATTCTAGTCAGAAGGAAAAATCAATGAAATCACATGTGGAATATTCTCTAATTTTTATATGAGCCTTTTCAGCAACACACTGTGGGCAGAAAAGAAGTTCCATACAATGTTTATTTAATGAACAGTCACATTTCTTTTAAGTTAGGTATTAGAATACAGAGAATTAAATTAGAGAGAGATGCTTAAGTACCTAAATAGAAACAACAAGTACAGGTAAAAGATTTTAAGGTTAATGGTTTTAAAGGTTAAAAGTTGACTGTTAGGAACCTACCACCAGGAATATGAACAGTGCAAAGTTCATGAGACTGGAAAGGATGGTAAATCTTCATAGGTAAATCCATTGAAAGAGAGAAGAACCAGTCAAATAAACGGGGGCTTCCCAAAAAGGTCAAAGAATTGACAGGAGTGGAGGGGAATATGTAAAGAGACACAGCTGGTATATATTGCCATTACTTACTGAAGCCAGGTAAGAAATAACAACCTAGATAATAGCTAAGGATTTGGCTGTGCAAAGCCATAGACAGGATGAGATAATAGACAGGTACAATGGGATCATGTTCTATTCTTGGTACAGGAGAGAGAATCTAAATAAACTTTCTTCTACAATATCTATACAAATCCCTTTAGTTTGCTGTCATATTCTGGGCACTGAAATATGTCACAATGCTTACTTTTTTCTTTCCAAACTTGCCTTCTCTTCTGAAACTATTTTATATGTATTATTCTTTGGCTGTGCCTATCATCATGTATATATATATATATATATATATATATACACACACACATTTTTCCAGCACTCCTGCAGTCAGATGAGGATGGAGACATTCCCAAGTCTTTCAGGACTTTCATGCAGGTCTTAGACAAGGGGTTTTGTTTGTTTGTTTGTTGGTTTTTTCTGTTTGTTTTGCGGGGGAGAGGGTGGAAGAACTTTTTCTGATTGGTTGGATTCGGGGCGGGGGTTTGTTTATTTGTTTGGGTTTATTTCCTTTCGCTCTTTATTTGTCATTTTCTGCTTAGCTAAGTTATTTGCAAACAAAGAGAGTTTTGAGCACTACCTTATGTGGGTGGGCTTAGCCAAGCTGTTAGGCACACAGTCTGCTAGTTTTGAGTGGTTCTTAATATTGCCCACTTTCTTTTTCCCTAAACGAGACTAACAGCCAGAGAAACGAGTCCTTGGAAACACTCTTGGTTTTGCTCCCTGTTTTGCGTGAACCAATGCTAACAGGCAGCCTGAGAAATGCCCCTTTTCCCACGGCTGGGGGATCCCCCTTTTGGCCAGTCTGGAAGATCCCCTTTCCCCGGCTGGTGGATCCCCCTTTTCTCTCCTAGGGGATTCCCTTTCCTCCTGCCTGGGGGATCCCTCCTTTCCCCTTTCCGATCTGTCCCGGGGCATCCCCGTTTCCCCGTTTCCCGTTCTGTCCCGGGACCCGGGGCAGTAGGCAGCTCGAGGGATCCCTGTTTCCCCCTTTCCCTCCTTTCCCGTTCCCCGTTCCCGCTGTGTCCCGGTGCAATAGGCAGCCCGGGGGACCCCCATTCCCCCTTTCCCGCTGTGTCCCGGTGCAATAGGCAGCCCGGGGGATCCCTGTTTCCCCGTTTCCCGTTCTCGCTGTGTCCCGGTGCCGGTGCAGCGCTCTGCGGGCCGGGCGCGGCCGTTCCTGCAGCAGCAGCGCCACCTGCTGTCCCTTCCCGGCGCTGCACCGGCCGCCGCCGTGCCCGCCCCGCGCCGGAGTTTCTCACCCAAGTGTCCAAATAGCAGCAAGGAAATGTTTTATTTTATTGTATTTTTTTTCTTTTTTCTTTCTTTTTTTTTTTTTTTTTTCAATCGGGGGACAGGCCGATCCCTCAGCGTACCCTGCAAAGCTCCTGCTGGCCGCGCGGGTCAGTAACATTTACGTGACATTTTCCAGCAGAGCTGTTGTAAAATCCTCACTTTCTTCACATTAGCGGAAAAGGATAAAACCAACAAAGGAGAAAGCCTGGTACGATTGTGATTAAGTGCAGCCACAAAGGTAAACACTGAAGTGGAGGCTGTCAGCTTGCTCCCCAGAAACACCCCCAACACTTCTGTTTGAGTGTCTCAGGGGCAGCAGGGCTGTGGTACAGGCAGGGTAGCAGACCAGGACAGCAAATTCACAAATGTGTAGCTGCATTTCCTTCAACATCGTTTCTAAATCTTGTCTTTAAAGAAATAACTTATCTTCCAAGGTCATGTTCTGTCAATAGTTTAATTTACAACCAATTAAGCCACAATCACTGTTAATTTTACATGCACATACACAATTTGCTTGCTTGTATTAGTGGGAATATGTTTAGGGGGGTTTTTTAAAAGGAGCTCTTTTTTTTTTTCTCTTCACCACTGTTTGACAGAAGTCCTTCTGATGGCTTACAGAGCAGTGGTGGCCCACAAGAGCAGAACCTGAGAGGCAGCCTCACAAATGAAGCTGCAGGGATCTTTCATATATCAAAGGTTTGATTTATTTGATGGGGGCCATTACTTGCTCTTGGCATTGCTCTTTTTGCTCTTTTTTGTTATTGTTGTTGTTATGGTTGAGGTTTTGGGGGTTTTTGGCCTTTTTTCTTAAATTTAGCTTGTTCTCCTAACATCTGTAGTACATTTTGTTTTTGCATAAAAACAAAATCATACCTTGTGCACAGGTAGTGAAAGCACTGATCTACTAGTGCAAGTATTTCTCAAAGTAGTTGGGTTCATTCTGGCAAAGTACTTTATCAAAGCTGTATTATAGCCACAGCCAAATAAACTGTGAGCTGTTACAGAGGAAAAATTATTTTTCATATTAAAATGTGGCTCATTTAAAATGGCAGCTCATTGTATCCATTAAACATTACCTATTCTTCAGGCTGGAATCAAGACTGCTTTCAGAGAGTATTCAGCTTGCTACTGAAATGATTTAAACAGATCTAGTGGAACACTGTAAATATGATCAAGGCAAAAAGCCAGTCAATAAAACTGTCAGTTTTACCCTAATAAAGGAGGAAGGCCTTTGCTATTTCTCTGTAGCAGACAGTTTATTGTTCAGCTGTATGCAATGGCTTCAGGACATCTGGCCACTTAATCATTGAATACCAAGTCCAGAGCACCAAAGGAGCCATAAGCAAAATAATCAGTGGTCTAATTCACTTCTGTACTAAAGACCCTGCACACAGCTCTGACATCAACAGACTGTATGATCTTAGTCTAAAATGCAGTTAAACATTCCTGGTAGCTGTTAGAACACAACAAAGAGCCTTGATGAAAAGACAAGTATGTCTGAAAGCCTCATACCACCCAGGCTAGGTCATACTGTTTATATGGTGTTTATATGAGTCTGGGAAATGCAGGAGCTCCTTGAACCAGCCTGGAGCTGCTGGGGCCTTGTCCCAGTGCCTGCCTTAACCAGCTGGAAGCAGCAAGAGCATCAGTGCCCCCAGCTGGGAGGCAGAACAACCCCCTGAGCTGAGACTGGGTGGCTGTCAGCTGTTCTGCTTTGAAACAAAGTACCTTCGACCTAATCCAGAGGCTTCAAGGATGGGCTCCAGACTCTGCTAAAATGGTGTGGCTAATGCTTGGTGCTGCTGGTAAGGCAGTGACATTCTTTGCTCTTGTCACCCTAAAAGCAGTTCCTGCCCAAACTGAAACATCCACCAAACTACACAACCAACTGAACCAGCTGCTTCCCCCTGCCAACCCTTCTGTAAGGCCTCAGGTAACCTGTGCACACTGAAATCCCCTTGCTTTAGCAAACACATCAATCTCTCATTTTCATTGCTACAGATTAAGGCTTAAAAATACACTTGATATCTGGATTTTCTCTGTTTAATTTTCTGGAATCAACAGAGTTAAATTTCAATATATTGATAGGAGCTGTAAGGCTTATTTCCTTCAGGGTGCAATCAAAGCATGTGGATTTCCACAGTTCCAAGTGCACAGCTTTGGTCTGACTGCAGCTACAGAAGCTGCTGTGGAAGCCCACAGGCATCTGATGCAGAATAGACTGAGACCATGTTGGTGGGCAGTGCTGGCCTATCTGTGTGTTTCCACTTCTGAAAGTGATCCTGCATGCTGTGCTTTAACAAACTTCCTCCAGGATGGTTCTGGGAAGTGATTACACATCATGATGGTACCTGCCCTCATCTCCCCTTTCTCAGGAAGCATTGTTTGTCCCTGTCTGATGAGTCTAATAGGGATCTGTGTTATCTCACAAAAAGGATGGACAAGAGGCTCAAGTGATCCTCTTCCCACACCTGTGCACCCAGAGGGTCACTCACAAAGAGGCTGGGCTAGCACAGACTGAATTTGCTGAAGAACTGGCAGGAAGTTGTAATCAGCTCATTTGATTTGATTGAGCTGTTGTAGTAAATGGTCACTAAACTCCCAGGCACCCTCAGACTGTGGAGGTTTGAAAGGTAGGAAGGAAACATTAACACATTACATAGAGGAGGGACACAAGAGAAGGACACAAGGAGTTAAGGGTGAAAAAAAGGAACAAATGCCAAATAGCCCTTCTTTCCAGGTGTGTTCCTTCTCTACTGAAATACAGAGCTGTCCTCTATTACCTACCATTCTCTTTGTGCTTGTTCAGTTGGGGAGAAATCTGTCTGCTGAAATGAAACACCTCATCCCAGAAATGAGGTAGCTGCTAAGTGAGAGCACTGGCTTCACACAGTCATCAAGGCAAATGCCTTAGGACTGAGCTGTTCAACCTGCAATGGAAAACAATTCTGTTTTTTTCTTCCCACTGGGCATAAGTCTTCCCTGTCTCTCTATTGTGCTAGTGAAAGCAAATTTCACTGGAAACCGAATCTATTTACAAATATTTTGACAGATTGAGACAGTTGCTCAGGAAAAAATGATTAAATGTATGCAGATAAAATACAGTGTCATGTGAACAGCTGCTGCACAGACCCACAGCCTGCGTGGATACAATTTTATTTATGCTTTTTAAAGGCTATGTGGGTGTCCCTGTAAAACAGAAACAAAGAGAACATTACTCCTGCTGGTGATAAATTAGAGAAAAATCTCAGATGATTAATCCTCCAAAATGTGCAGTCTTGACTTTTTTTTTTAACTTTTTGGCAGGAAGATATACATGCAAAATTGTACCAGCACTGCTCTTGTATACACTCACACGTCCCATTCCATAGATCTCATCGGCAACTCCCTTTGAGGCTGTCTCAGCTCCTGACTGGAACAGGTCATTATGTGTGTGCCTCAATCCATCATTTCTGAAGTATCCTACAAAGAGATTGCCATTAGAAGCCAGTGCAGTGAAACCAACTAGCTTCCATCTAGAGCATGACTTGCATTTTTTTATCACATCTTATTTTTCTATTTCTAACGTTATATTACCTATCTATATTGTTACTTTTCTGTAGGGACAGAGATCATGCTGTACCTGCTTTTCCTGCACCAATTACCACTATTTTAAGACTGTGTAGAGATGTCTACAAATAAACATTAGCTGGAAGTTCCTGATGCTTTCCCCTGGCACTGTCATTGGAACATTATGACCATAAACACCCTTGCCTATAGCAGTTATAATTGATTTTGTTTCAAATTCTGGACTCCTGAGCAATGAAACACTCAAAGTGTTCCAAATACCAGGATCAGTCTATAAACAAAGGGCAACAAATTTCAGATGCAGCTGTTGCACAGAGTGACATGAACAGACAAACTGCTTCTCCATAAATGCCAGCACCTGCTAAAACCTGTCTTGCCCAGCACTAGATAGAGTGCTCACAGTCTGCACAAGGCTGTGATCCTGACTGCAAACACAGACTTCCTCACCTTTACAGAACCTGAGATTCATGTTTGGACACCCAAATTCACGTCCTCAATCCAACACCAGAAAACAAAACATCGGTGGGGGAGAAATAATTCAAAGGGCCTTGCTCTCTGAGAGTTCAAATAATCTTTTCATCCAGTGAGACTGCAATACCCAGATAAAAACATGCTAGTTCAGCTAGAAAAGGGAAGCGCAGGGTGCTCAGGCAGCAGCCATGAAGCAGCCTGGCACAGCCAGAGCCGCTGTGCACATGAGCTGCCCCCAGCAGGACAGAATCCTGCCATGGCAGGGCAGGCTCAGCTCGTCTGCTGGCTCCTGCCCAGCCCCAGCAGGGCAGATGATGTCCTGGAGCCTCACAGTGCCAAACCTGCTCCTGCTCTCACACAATCAGCCTCTACTCATAAACACAAGAACCCCCACGGAACCCAGCATGAGGTCATAAAGAACTTAGAGGTGAAGGGGATATGCTCACCCAAAGGTAAATCTTGTAAGAATATCTTGGAATAATGCTGAGGGTTTTAAAGAGTGAACCACCCCATAGGAAAAAAGTGGTAATAGAAATAATCTATAAATGCTGTATTCAAATGTAGAAGATGTCTCCAGCTGTTTATCATTCTTTGAGCACTTCCCTTGTCAAATCCTACTTTGCAACTGATGAAAAAAAATACCCACAGTGTTTCATAATGACATGGCACAGATACTTTAAGGCTGCTGATGAATAAGGAGGCCTTGAAAACTGCTATGACCATGCTGTTCTTTGTTTGCCACATAAGAAAACAAATGCCAAACCTCTTCATTCAGGGTCTTCTATTCATCAATCTGAAAAAAAAAATTACAGGAAAAAGACTGGCTCTAGAAATAAAACTGTGTTGAAAATTATTCTCAAGGCCAGTGCCAGCTTCCTGAGGAGCTGCTGCTTGTGAGCTGGTACCCCAGATTGCCACCATGCACTGCTCAGGGGAAAGGAACTATTTGGCTCAAATTTTCTTTTACCTTGAAAATTTGGTGAGCAGTAGCTGAGCACGCACTCGAGAAATGCACTCATAGCATTGGCCATCAACAGCTGGATTATATCTTTGTATTGTTTGTCTTTTGAAACTGTGGTGCATTTGCTAACCCCCAATTAAAACGCATTTTTTGGACAAGGGTCAAAAGACAAAAAATACCTACAAATACCTACAGGATGATAGGAAAACCTGTCACATCACAGCAGGGAGAACTGCCTGCATACCTGGGGAAGCTGACACTATACCAGCACATACTAGTGTCTGCCAGGTGTGAGGATGGGGCTCAGGAACTCTCAGAGGTCTGTGAACCACAAAGCAGAGTTCAACATTTGGTCCCTTGAGAGGAAAATACAGCAACTTCTAACCTTGCACTAACATTTTCAAGTTAATATTAAAAATAAAGCTTTCTGAACCATAACAATTTTTTTCATCACTTTTTTTAGAAATAATAAGCAGGTGCCTATGAAACTTCTTCATGATAAAATGTATTCCAACTTTATGAAGAAGCTTATACCACTGTTAATTAAGATGAATAGTTTCAGGAGATTGTGAGAAAAATAACGCCTATACTCATAAAACTTGATGACAAAATCTGATGTGTTAGAGAGAAAAGTGATTACTCTAATGCATTATAATGCTTGATACATAGTCTCACAGCTCTCCCCTGCTGTGTTTTGTATAAACTATGAAGTCAACAAAGCACTGATAAAGAAACAAATTAAAGGTAGGATTCACATGATTCATATTTCAATAGAGAGGAATTAAAATAGATAATGGCTCCCAGACAAAGAGAAAAAAACAGCATTTCTTATAGTATTTCATCCCTGACCCCATTAGAACTTTGTGATACTGCAGGTCTATCCTCTCTCTAATTAGTACATACATTAACTGTTAAGTCACCACATTTCAATTTATGATTTATATCTACAACACAAAAACATGGTACTGTATTTGAAAAACATGACATCCCTGGTATAAACTGTTTGATGAATGTTTGAGAATCTCTACCTTTTATCAGAAATCTGCAGTCTGAGCAAGCCTGAACCGTTGTCTTTAAGCTCCTCCTCATGTCATGAAACAGCGAAGTGACCTCATTGAAAATTTCTTTCCATGGACTATTTTCATCTGCATCCTTCCAAACTCATGTTTTTCAATTTCAACGAAGCCAGAAACCGAATAAGTGCTTAAAGGAGTAGATGAAAAGCAGAATGTGCCCATATTAGCAATGCAGCACAGCAAGAGGAGTCACATCTGTAGTTTTTTGTTTCTGGTAGCACACTGCACCTGCCCCGCTGATGGCAGCAGTGCCTTGCCACAGCTGCAGTGGCACCAACAGCCTTCAGTGGGACACAGAAGCACAAACACTTCTGTGAGAGACCTTGACAGTGCTGCCCAGGAGCCCAGGCTTTGCCTACCATGAGGAACAGCTTGCTGCTTTTTTGTACAACCCACATATTCAGGGCTGATAAGCATTTGTCAAAGACATCGACTTCATTATTTAGGCAAGACACTGGAAATGCCACAGCAAACTTTTCAAGGGCCTTTCTGACCTGACTCTTCATAATTATGAGTAAATATACTAAAAAAGTCATAATTGTGCTTAAACATATAATTTTTGATATAGAATCCTGAGCCTAGTTGTACCTTTTATTTCTCCTGTGGTCAGCATAACAAACCAGGATATATTTTAACTTAGTTCACTGTGTGTGCATCCATGGCTTGACTACAGGATTCTGCTGAATATGTTCTGCATTGCTTAGCTGGGCACAAAAGAGAATAATTGTTCAGAATGTACTCTCCTACTCCAAGGTAAACACCAAAAACTGATTTTAGTAAATATTTGTACTGTGTTATACCTGTTGAGTATATGCTCTGTGTTAGGCAAATGAGCTGCCCCAGGGTATTATCTTCATGGACTGTTTGCAGTTCTATCAAGCTCTCATCATATCTACTCACTCAAATAATTTGGGATATTGAATATCAAAAAGGGCTCTGCAATGCAAACAAGTCAGTCTCCATTGTGCTGCTTGTATAGTTAGACAGTTATGAGAACACTTAAAGGAATTAAACTGAGTATGAGCAGGTGCTCTGTCTTTGCCTTGTGTGCTGAGTACTGACTGTGAGGTGTGCACATGATCTTGGGACAAAACAGAAACCTGAAACTCTTACAGGCAACCAGCAACTGGAGGCAGCAGCTTTGATGTGCCATTAGTTTCAGTTGCAAAGGGAAAGACAAACTTTACACAATTGCTCAGTGATGTCACTTTGGTGATACAGGCACTTTTTTTCCTCACTCTATATCTCTTCCTGGGCCTTTCAGGCTAATTTCTAAAATAATAATGGCAAAGTCACCTTTCCCTGCTTGCCCCATCTCTTTCATGCAGGGAAATCCTAAAACTAGCCAAATGAAAAATTGCTGCCAGAAAATTGAAGGAGCCAGGAGTAGAGCTGGGGACACTTAATGGGGCAGCCTGCTGCAGGTCCTGGGGCTTGCTCTGGCTCTCCTGCCAGGACTCCCTGGTGACAGCAGCATTCTCCCAGTCTGTAGGAACTGAACTGAGAGCTTGGCTGGGGACAGCAAAATGAATGCTTCAGTCAAACTCTGCTGAGAAACATGTTCCCTGTCCCAGGCTGCCCACAGAGGAGACTCCACTCACTCCTTTTCACTAAGTATATAGCTCTCCCAAATAGCACACAGCACCTCCACTCCAATCTTCTGATGTAAAGGAACAGAAAATGTAGAGAACTATTGTTCAGCTGGAGCCTCATGTCCTCTCTCCTCAAGGCTTGCCAGTGACTTCAGCAGCCAGCTAAAGACAGTTGTGTTTCTGGGAAAACCTGTTGGTAATATATATAAGCAGGAGATGGCCTTTGGAATCTGCAGCACTCCAAATCCTAGGAAATAGACGCCCAATCCAAAAAGTAACTGCAACACTTTTAGAGTCAATGTTCAAGTGCCAAATGAGAAATAATGGATGATTTCTCTGCAATGATATCTCTTTTCCAGATACAAAGAGGGCACTACTAATTTCTCTCTGAACAATGAATAATTTTGTGCAGGAAAAGAATCCCTCATTGCTCCCATGAATCACATTGTCAAGAATCTCAGAGAAAAGGAAACGGACCCTTTAATAAAAAAAAATAATTTCTGATACTTGAGATGTGTAGGTGGCTGGTGCAAAAAACCACTCAAGAAACTAAATATCAGATGACAAAATCAACTAGGAGGACACAATGGCATGCTGGTGTGCTCATATCCAACAGCCTGAAAGGCAAATCTCGAATTTCTACAAAGTATTCTACCTTGTGCATTCTTGCTGAGGAAAAGAGACACTTACCATTATCTCCATGTAGAGGTAACCCTCCACCTCTCATGGAGACAGTGCTGCAGGAGGGAAGCAGCCAGCCCTGTTGGTGGGGTGAAAAGAAGAGCTATTGCTTCCACAGCCCAGATCTCCATGTGCAAATCTGTTTCTGGTTCAGAATCCTTTACCCTGCAGATGATAAAGAACAGAGCAGCAAAGGATAAAGAACTTTCATGGCAACAAACAAAAATACACAAGGACTCAATATTCAGGTCAGAATCTAACTCTGCCCAAAGTTCAGCAACATTCAGCTCTAGGGTTTTCTTCAAGGCCAAATCTGGGAAAAGGAGAGAATGAAAGATCTCATTATGTGTGTCCATTGCATGGAAAAACCTCTTCAACACACCATGTGAAATGCTTTGTATTTTAGAAATCTATCAACCAGATCTAGTGCACATTGAAGTTAACAGAAAGCTTCCCACAGGCTTTACTGGGCTTTGGTTTAGGTTACATGTTTTAATTCTTTTTTTCCCTACAACAGAGAAGCACAGTAAATTATAGAGGTTCTCCTTGCTCTGTTCCCCTCCAGGCTACAGGCAGCATGCACAGACGCTTCCCTCCATCTTCTTCCATGTTCATCTTTGATGAGGGCTCCATTAAACTCTCCCAGTTGTTACTGCTCAGAAGGATTTAATGACTGGTGTTCAACCCTGATAGCACTTAATAATAGCATTTAAGTAAGGAATTTATGCTAAAATGATTTTATGGCTTGCATGAGAATGCAGGAATAATAATAATAATAATAATAAACCAGACACAATGTATTTTTTAATTCAAACTCTAAGGCAAACATCACTATTCTTAACAGTTAAGATGTGAAAATACAATATTGAATCATGAGCTCTCATAACATCATTTTCACAACTACAATTCAGAGATTAAAAAAGGTCATTACCCTGTGCTTACTGTTACAGAGATTATAGAAACATAAATGTGCTGTTTAATTTTTTTGTAAGTTTTAGTGAATACCAGAAGAAATCAATGCAAGCAGTGTTCTGTTATCAAACCTCAACCTTTCCAAACTTCTGTGTAACACCCTGGGGGCTATGACTCCTGAATGTATGCAATCAAGCATTTTAAAAGGCCAAAGACCAAAGCTTTGGTGATTAAATACCCTACTTAGCCCTGGGAGAAGCATTTAACATATGCTTCTTCAGTGACATAATACATTAATTTTATATTATCACATCCATAGCATGTTTTATCTCTTTTAAGCAGCATCCCCTAATGTACACAATTGCCAGAGAGAAACCCTGAAAATGAGAACTGATGTTTGCTGGGAGGAGACATCAAAAAGATAATTTACTGTTTTACAGTGCAGTAGATGGATGACCAATGAAAACATCCATTCCAAGGCAGTTTCTTCTTTTACTGCTGAAAGCTTTCATTGCCTTGGATGAGGCACTCAGTTAAAAAAAGATGCAGTCAGTTCTTCATGATGATGCATTAAACAAGGTTTGGGGTTTTGTGTGTTTGTGTTTTAAAACATTTGAGCATTACCAGGTTTCTAAGCCAGAGATAGAAAAAGTTTCCTTCTGAGTCGCATTTTCAGGGAAGAAGTAGAGACAGTTCCTTTGTTTTCTTACTGTCACAAGGTTTAGTATGATTAAAATGCAAAAGTGCTTCAAGTAGTCCCATAAAGCATGTCCAGTCTCATCAGCATTAGGAACATTGCTCAAATCAAGCTTATTTAGGTGTCCTCATTCAGCTCTTTCCACCCCATCTCTCAGTGATCTCTTCAGCATCATGGGACATCCTATCAGCTCTGTTCCATGTTTTGACCGTTTTCAAAAACCTCTTGCCAACACTCCCTTGCTTCAAATTCATCTCTACCCAACTGCTCAACCAAATGCTGCCTTCCTCTCCTGCTCCATCTCATCTGCCACTGTCCCCACTCTTTTTCCTCCTGCTCAGGGCTGCTGGCTGCTGCCACAGCTGTTCATCCAGCCAGGGAGCAGCACCACTGAATTTTGCAGGAGAAGAGCAAGTGCAGCCCCTCGCTTTGTTAAGGGACCCTCTGCATTATTTGCTTCAGAGGCAGCCACCTTCACTCTCACATTTCTAAATGGGAGAGGGGAATTAGGCAAGCAGGCAGGCAGATGCCTGTGTAAAAAGCCCTTTCTTATAAATAAATCTCCCAGAATTTAGTGTACAAACTAGATTAATAATGCAACTACTGGATAGAATTCAGGGAAATTTTGAACAATGCTTTACAAAAATAAAGTAATTAATCCTATAGCATATGAAAACACCCTGTCAGTATTATTGAGTGACTCTCACCTTGGCAACAGGAAGAAGTTTTTTTTTCATTTTGAACGTACCAAATTCCCATAAATGTGGACTACCACACTCCCTAGCTGTGGCAAGGTTTATGCCCTCTAAACATCGAAGCATCTGCGAGGTACTTAAGGATTTATTCACAGGCTGCCACGATGAGGCAGTAGTAAGTTGTAGTGAATTCAGCATTTACAGCACAAATGATGCTGCTGAAGTGCTAATTAGTGCTAATTTGACTTGGCCCATTTTGGACCTCTGACAATCGCAGCTCTTCAAAAGCAAGCAAGTCTGGCATGTGCACATCTAAGGAAAACTTCCACCTCTCTATTTCCACATTATGATATTTCTAAGGCCAAACATTAAGAAATTTAAAATATCTGTGTTTTCCTAAAGTAGTAGCCCAGGCTAGCTGCTGCTACAGATTGATTTCCAGAAGAGAATGTTATAAGATATTTGACTTAATGGGGAGTGTCAAAAGTATTAAAGCAAAGCTAGGAAGAAAACATGTCACTGAGCATAGATTTGAGTGTAGAGTTACTTGTTCAGAAGTTAATGAAGAAAATAACTTTTTTTTTTCCTTCAGATAAGCAAAAGCTGTTTCCCAAAGAGAGGGTCATGAAGAGAGAAGCCAATTTTTCTACTTTCATCCTCTGCCTTTGGGCCCTGATAACTGTACTTGCCTCCCTCCATTTTCACTAGATGAATCAGGCAAGTGAAGAAAAACAGCTTAGAGATGCAGTAGGTTCATCCTTTGAGAAACCTGATGCAGTAAACTGTCTTGATCAGAAATATTTTTTCTACTAAGGTGAGCTACATAATTTGGTTCCTTAAAAAAGGGGACTTTGAAGCTACACTCTGCCTCCAAATACTTGTCATTTGACCCAGAAGGCAATAAGTGAAAAATTTTGAACAAATAAATCAAAAAAGCTGACACACTTTTCCAGGTGGCAAAGCTTTCGTGTGCTAACAAAAGCCTTGATTCTCAGGGCTTTTGATCTCTGCAGAATGACAGGCCAACAAAGGCAGCCTCAGTGATCGACAGTGCAGCAGAATGAGGCCAGCAGAGTCAATACTCAAAAGAAGAGAGTAACTACTTCAGGGATTTCTCAGGTGGGTGAAACTCTGGGCACTGAACATTTTCTAAAAATTACATTTTAATAATAGTTTTTAAAATGCACTAAAATACTTTGAAGAACTAAGTAACAAAATACCTAAATAATCCTGGTTTGTGTTTGATGCAGTGCTTTTGTGCTTTAGGTCTCTATTATAACAAAAGGAATAGCAAAAATATTAGATCATTTCTGATGGCTGCTCATTTGATCAAACTATTGGCACTAAAAATGAGTGGCTCTGGCATCTTTAGAGTGCAGTGGGAAGTGGTGGCAGGCAGGAAATAAATAAATAAATAAAATCACAGGATGGGGCATTGCAACTTCAAATACATGATAAGCAGAAAAATATTTTTGTTGATTAAAAACCTTCAGATCAAGAGTTTGAGAAGAAATAATAAATATACACTGAATTGAAGCAAAAATCATTCAAAAGACTGGGAAAAATTAGCATTAGGAATTATAGAAGGCTCTTACCCCATTTTTTACTGCTAAACCTACCAGAAAATTAAAAAACAAACAAACAAACAAAAAATTAACCCCCAAAACTATGAAAGATGCAACAGAAGTGGTGTTGTGAATAGATCCTAAAAGATCATTATGTGGACATATTAATCCAGGTCCCTGTGGTTTTCACATTTGAACTCTGCTCACAGGAAGTTGCAGCCTGCACTCACAGGTGAGCAAAGCACAGCCACCCCCTGTCACACCTCAGCAGGGACCACCCCAGGCCTGCAGGGAAGGGGAACAAACAGGGCAGGACACAACCTTCTCTTTTCCCTTGATGGTTTCAAAGATTACTTATGCAATAGGTCAGGAACTGGCCAAAGACCATCTGATGAAATATTTCAGGAAATGCATGAATATAAACATAAAAGCATGCATTTACTTGAATTTTATTCTCTCCATCCTTCCTATATTAATGTCATTACTGTTGAATTTTCTCTCTCTTTTTTTTTTTTTTTTTAATGAGAACTGCAAAAATACTGATAGAGGAAGAATTGCACTGGAAATATAATGATATTCTGAGGTTTCTCTTTGTGTAGTGGCTTTCTACATTTTTGTTTCCTTGAAAAACCAATGCCTCCTAATGCCATGCAAGATAAAGTCACACAGCCTGGAAACTTCTTTGTAAGGGGCATTTCAGTAATTCTCCTTGTTTTGCTCTATTCCAGATTTCTCAATTCTTGTATTATCTATTTCCATGGTATAATTATACCTGTGTAATTCCCTGATAGCAGCCAAGGGTAGTGTTTATTCATAATAATATCCTTTCTCTCTGGTTTCTAAAGGATGAGGGACCACATTTTAGTGACTCCAAAATCAATCAAATCTCCTCAAAAAGCAGACAAATCCTGCAACAGTAGAAAATCTTAGAAGAAAAATGGGTTGTCACGTGTCTTTCAATGATCACAGAAGACTGCTAAATTAATTTCCTTTATGTATTTGATGGAAAGCAAATTTTTGAAGCTCTCATTTTAAGTTTGCAGCTTTGAGGGTTCAGTTGCAGCACCAATGACTGTTACCACAGGCAGCCAAGAGCAGCAGCAAAGGCAAAGTTCTTGAGAAGACTTCTACAAAAAAAACACCCATCACTATCTACTGTTAGTGCTCCTAATAGCATGGGAACTATTGGCCTAATTGGCCTTAGAGTTGGCCTGTGCAAAGCAGCATTGCTGGGACTTGTGTAAGGAAAGTGGTTTTAACTTGCAAAATTCCTGTTGTGACTTAGGGACAGGCTCTTCATCCCTCTCAGCACCAGGGGGCTCCTGGAAGTGAGAAACTGGAACCCACTGACTTCTCTGGAAAACACATTTCCAGTGTGTTCTCTGCACAAAGCCTGTGGTGCTGTTTGTCTCTGCACTGCAGGAGAGGCACTCTGAGATCAGGGCTCTGAACACTGGCCCAAAGTTTTCATCATTAACTAAATTCACTCACTGTGCCCTACTGCAATGAGCAAAGCTCTTTCTATGCACACCTGAATAAATTATCTTTTCATCTTCAAATTGGACAGTTCAGCAAAATGCCACTTTTAATTAGAACTAAAACTTTAATTGATAAATATCTTGCATTTACAACATGAGACAAATTTACTGTGCTGCTGCTTGTACCCATACATCCTCAACCCCCTTTCTGCTTTTCACTGGTATCTTTTCCCCAGCAGTGCTGTGTGTTTGGACAGGTCACACCTGTTTCTAACCCTGCTGATGAGAACTGCAGAGATGCTGCATAGGTGCACTACACTCACAAATGCTGCCAGCACTGAATGCAGAGGGAGTTGAGTATTGGTTGTCAGACTATTAAGAGCTGTGTGCAACTCAAGTCAGGCAAATAATAAGCAGCTCTAAAACTGCCTCCATGGCAAACTAAGCTTTAGAAAGGGCTGATAAATGGACATTATTCATAAACAAAAACTACTTGAATTTTGAGGATGTTTTGTTAATAGATTTTTGAATAAGGACAATTAACTGTGAGGATACAGAAGTAGCCCAGACAATTCTTAATCCAGGGTGTAGCAATCCATTTGCATAAGTAACTAACCATTTTCATGCTCAATTACCTTATTATTCAAAATATATTTATGATTGCAATGCATTTATGGTGAAATTGAATGCTCAGCTTTGGATGGTCCAGAGCTATTAAACATTATTTTGCTGAGGTGTTCAGTGATACATTTCTTAATCGATGAATTTTGCTAGAGTCAAGTATTATCCTTGATGCAGCTCCAGGTTGATCAGCCCAGGAAAAGGGCTGCTTGTAATACAGAATAAAGAATATTTCTAGAGATGAAACCTAGTCACTGTTTCAAATGGTTGGGGTTTTTTTAAAACCTACATTTTTAATTCCTTTTGTGTGTGAGTGCATTTTCCCTCAAAATATTAAATAAGCATAATGATGCTTTTGGTCTCTCTTGCTACAGTAAACTTATGGCTGAATAATTTCACTGACCTCTTCAAAATGTGAGTTTTGCTTTCATAAGTATTAAAGAACTAGTTTTTGACAGGTCTTGAATTAACTGCCAAAAAAATAAGAAAGCTGTTAGGGCAAAATATATTCAAAATTTCCAATATTTGACACATGCATCAAACAGGTTTCCCTAAAACAGTCTGTGTATTCCAGCACCAGCAGTACTGGCTCGAGGCCAGACTTACCAACACTGGGGAAAAAAAGTGGATCTTAACACAATAAAAATATTGTTAAATAATTTTAAGCTAAACATCTTGTGCTTGGATTTTTAAAGAGCTTAGAGTGTGTGTCAGATGGGGGATGATACAGTTAAAGTGCAGTTTCAGGATGACCTGCCTCCACATCTCTCTCCACTAGAGCAACTTTTCTCTTAAGCTGTCCCCTCTGGTTCTCAAATGCTTTTGAAGAAAGAAGACTGAAAGTTCTTGACAGTGCTATTAAGGCAAGAAACTTGTGCTTCCCACTCCCCTCTCCTCATGCCAGTAGCCTGACTCACCCCAGATATAGATGTACACAGGGAGAAGTGGTTTTGCTGCTTTCTCCTTCTCAAGTACCTCCATCCACATCCTCACAGATATGTCCATTGACCTTCATGGCTGACATGACTGCCAGATCTGTCTGTCCATGCTCTGTGTAAAATGAAGCAACAAAGCTGTGTTACTGCAATTCTAAACCAGTTCCAATAAGTAGCTGAGAGAGCAGAATGTTAAGCTGGGCAAGCTGATCATGGCTTACTTTTTCTGCAAGCCTGGACAAATCATAGGCAGATTTTACTCAAGCAGGGCAGGGTTCAAGAGACCTTTTGGACATACCTGTGCACAAGTGATATACCTTGCCTTTGCAGCCTGGTAAAGAAGCATTCCCCATTTGACACATGGGAAGGGAAGTACAGCCAAATTCAAGGATGGATCCAGGTGCCATGGGAAACCTCTGGGAAAGCTCTCACTCAGCCTTCTAGCAGTCACACTGCAGTGCCTCCTTGTTCTTCAAGTATTTTCTGACTGCTCTGTAGTATTACAAGCAATACCATGTATTTCTTCAAAAACAGCAGTGGAGATTAAGCTGAGAGCTGTTGATAATTTCCCTTTGTACTGTTTCTTGCCTGGAAAAAGAAACCCGAATACTGATGGCAGCACTCTTCCACTGCCTCCTTTCCCTTCTGAGGACAGCTCCTGACTGCTGTGTGCAGGCTCAAGGGAAACCCAAACCGTTTGCATCTCTGAGTGTGAACACACTATTCAGTCACTAATTATGAGACCAGCTGTGGCATGGAAGCATGGTGAAAGAGTTAACTGGAAAGCCTCTCTCTCTGGAGGATCTCCACTGCAGTAATCTGTTACACCAGCTCCATTTTGTAGCTAATGTTTAATTTGTCCATAACTTTGACAATAAACCTGATTTGTGAATATGCGTGAACACACCTTAGTATGGGCAATTTGTATTTACATTATAACATTACTTGCTTAAATAAAAAAGAATGGTAGACTTCATGGAAGTTTGGAAATGTTCCTGTAAAACCAAGAGGGGCTTGAACCAAGGGTACAGGCAGTGCTGGTTCTGTGTGGAAGGCTGTATGCAGTCATGAATTTTGATTTGTTTCCCTGCTCTCACCTGTTGAACAGATGCCTCAGACCCATCCACTTCCTTTCTCCTTCTTGTTCATCTATTTGGATTGCAGACCCATGAGGCAAAATCTTTTATCCAATAGCAGTAAAACACCTTGCACAATGCAAACCGTTTACCTGAAACCTGAAGACCCACCTCAGATATACAAAAATGTACAGGAGTGAAGCTGCTTGACATGACAGCTGAATGGATTATAGAAAGAAATGCCAAAGGCTTTAAATATCCTTCAATTAATGAAGGAAATTCCTCTCCTCCAAAAGTAATGCATAAAGGAGTTCATAAAATAGCCCTCACATCATTAGAAGAACTCTCATTCAGCTGTCACAGTATTGTGCATCCTTAAATGGCTTTTTTCCCCATGAATTCAGAGAATTTTCTTTTGGATCCATGTGTAATTTTAAATAATTACACATGAATAAATAAATGAAAATCAAAGAAATTGTCTCTGCTTAGAAAACCAGCTTAATTTGGCATGCTCTGCTGCACACTTCTAAATGCTCAGAATCTTTCAGGCCTTGCTTAAACCAAATGCCTCCACACTGTGCAAGTAATCTGTATAAAAATGTATTAAATTAAATTTGGCATCAAGTGAGGTGTAAAATTCTTAAATTGTCTGCTGAAAAAGAAGTCATCAGGTTCAGATAGGGATGACCATCCTTGTTGCCTCCAAGCACACATTTATTTAGAAAATAAAACTCCCCCCAAAACAACAAGTTAGGTGAAAAATATTGCCACAAGTCCCCCATGCTCCCTGCCAGAGTCCCAGTACGCTTAGTAAATGTGCTTATGAAATGCACTCATGGCATGGCTTGCACTGATTCAGCTGAGCTATTCCTGCTCATCCCCTTCCTGGAGCAGGCTGCTCTCCACAGTGCCTGTGCTGACTTCTGTTACTTTGTGCATCCCCAGACCCTGCTGTGCCTTTTGTATTGCCCACTCTGCAAATAGAAAGTGTCACATTTTACTGACCACCCCACCCAGTTCCTTTTAGCAGCTGCCACTGGAATTTTTGTGACAGGGCAGTACCTGTGCCCTAACCAGGACAATGTACAGAGGGAGCAAAGCCTCTCCTCCCTACAGCCTGAGCCTGCTAATCAAGGGAACCAGTGCTGAGTCCTGGGGACTCACTTGCTCAGTTTGCCCCTCTGGGAGGGTGTCTCACAGGTGTTCACTGTGACAATAATGCCAACTCTTTGGAACAATAACCAAACACAAAGGAGCCAAATCAAACCCCAAAACAAACAATCCCCCAAATATACCCATAAAAGGAAAGGGAAAGTAGTCTAATTTATATAAAAGCACACAATTTCTTGCAAATAGGAATGTGTAGAGCCTGATTTTACCTAAAATCAAGTATTTTAAAAATGCATTCTAATAAAGGATATAATTAGCAACTGTCAGTAATCAAATCTATCTAAACACCAGAAATAATGAGTTTTGAAACATTATAAACACACATTATAATGGAGACATGAAGCTCAGAAGTTTTAAAGTTCTACCACTTTCAGGACAGCACTTTCAGAGCAGTCTGAACTGCATTGATTAACATTTCAAACCCACGTGAGCCTCCCTGGGGCCCATGGAATCAGCTCTCCGTCTGTACAGGGTTTTCTACTTACAGGAACTGAGGATCTGAGGGCCAGACGCTGCATTGGCATGTCCACTTCATTTCAGGAGGAGTCTGACTGTGGTATCACTTAAATAATGAAGCACACATCTGGCAGGAGATTGCTGAGGTTGGCTAAGTTTGTACAAGGTCAACTCATCCTCTAAGCTTCTCTATGCTGAAAATGAAGCAAGAAGTTTACATGGCAATCAGCAGAATCCACCAACTGATTTCAGGGTTTGTTTTCCAGGTAGCACGACTTTCTTTGTAAATCAGTTTTGATTGTATAAAAAGAAAAGGGAGTGGTATTGTATTGCTCTGGGATGGACTTTCTGAAATGTTTCAGTAACTAATGCATACCTATTCAAAAATATGATGCTTTTTCTTTTGTAAGGAACTAGAAAAACTACAATGCACCAGACATGACAAATGGAAAAGCATATTTATCTCTCAGATCTACCCCACTATCCTGAATTGCAAGTTCTAGGCTATTTTTACAAAAAGTGGAAAATCCTTAAAGTAAAAATAATACTGGATCAGGATTTAAAAAAATTATTTATTTAGTATTACCACTAATTTTCCCAGAAGACCGATACCTGCTCAATAAGAAATGTGAAATCCAGTACCCTAACATACTGTTATCCACTTGCTTTACAGAACAGGCATTAGTACTGATAAAAAGCTTCATTTTTAAATCGTTCCCATGTTAAAAGAAAGAGCTGACATTATTATAAAGTCAGTGTAACATAGAAATGAGACAAACATAATGAAAAATTACTTTTATCTTTCAATAGTCCACAACATTAAAAAAACAACTTAGTGAGTAAGTGTTGTAGATTAAATCTCAGATGTCAATGATTTTTCTCATTTTAACAATTATACATAGAATCCTTTCTCCAGAGGTCATGGAAATCAGCTCCTTGCAGCCCAGCTCAGTGCTCTCACTGCAAGCAATCTTTTCATACCAGTCTCTGGCATTTATAACACAAAAACCAAAAAAAAAACCCCAAAAAAACCCAAAACCCAAATATTTTTGCAAGTTTGCTTATTTTCCATAACCTGAAGATACTAACTTCAACATTTTTGTTGTTGCTGTTGATTTTTAATTTATTGTTGTTGATTTAATGTTGTTGCTGTGACTTTTTAAATGTCTCCATTTGGCACGCATTGATTTTTCATCAATGCTGCAAATCAGAGCATGGGCCAGCTGCTGTGGAAGCGACAGAGAGAAGAGCTCACCCTCACATGGGTGCACATACAGACCCTGATCAGCAAGATCACCACACCCTCTGTCTCTGTCCCCCTCCTTCTGACAGCTTGTTTGTCTTGGAAGGGACAATGTCAAGTAAATACCAAGGGAAGGGGGCAGAAAATGCCATCAGAACTCTCCTTCTGATGGCCCACCACTGCTGTGCCAGCAAACATCAGGGCTCCATAGCTGAGCTCATGTTGATGCCTCTCCCTGGTTTTCAAAACTTGAGAGCCAGCCACAGTTAAGGGATAAGGGGTTTTTGCCTTGGTGTTTCAATAAGGATCCTTGTGGTGCACTGTTTGGCCAAGGTGGGATGTGCCACCAATGCACTCCCCCAATAGGTTGTGTGTACAATTTATAGACCTTACAAATTAGCAGATCTAACAAGGGCGCCCCAATGGCAGGCCTGGATGGATGGTGTGATATCCCCCCATCTGAGGATGGGGCCAAATCTCCACTTTACAGGATTTGTTCTAGAGGGCACCTTGGTTTCCCAAAATATTGTAGGGTTTTCTGGCCTCCTTCTAGGAGGCCTTTAGGATGTTTGGTCTCCTGGCCTAACAGAGTACTGGGACTGTGCTAAATTATCAGACTTAAGGAATTACAAGTATGCATGCTAAGAGTACTGAGGATACATAAAAGTTGTACAAAATGTATATAAAAGGCAAAAACTCATCCTGGTATCAGTGTGACTGGGGCTGGCTCCTTCCACAGAGCAACTCAGTGCTTCAGCCACCACTAGTGATGCTTTCTGCTTGTGTTGTTTCTTGGCATTTCTTTCCTGGGCTTTTGTCCTGAAGTGACTGAAAACCTAGAGAATCTTATCAGAGAAATCTGAAAAAAAGATAAATATTTTTCTTTCATGGCTTTTCCCACTGGTCTCAGTTTTATATTGCTGTCCTGTGACAAAGGTCAGCCTTCCCTACACCCAGGATACTGTAATAGGCACTTCAACACTGGAACTTCTCATTAAAACAGTGGTCTTTTCAATGAGCTGCCTTTTAAAAAGTAACATAAGTTTTTATGAGCCTTTTTTTTTTTTAAAGTAGAAAGACCATGGGAAATTCTGATATGTTGGCACCAGTCCATTAGGATGCCAAAGTAACACCACAGAACCCAAATATTATTTTAAGTATTTTAAGTATTTCTCATCTATGATGTGCTTATTTATCCCAGAGAAGGCACAGAGAGACAATTGAGATGTTTCTTTCCTGTGGGGCTCAAGAGCTTCCCACTTGCCTTATCACCAAAAAGATATTATTCATGTAACATGTTACCATGGAGAGGAGCCACTTCAGGCTTTGCTCATGTTGTACTTCATCCCTTTGTTTTTCTGCCTTGAAAACAAGGCCAGTACATTCTTCTATACGTGGAAAGCACTGAGCACATTCACTTTAGCAACACTTCTGTTCATTGTTTTTTTCTGTTCAGATCAGTTTGTGCTATTATTTGATTTCCTTCTTTCCTCTAACTTGGTCAGTCACTATTACTTTGTTTTCTTAACAGATAGACAACTTCTCTTGGCAAGCTTGTTGACAGGTCCATCTCCTCTGATCTCTTTCTTCACTATTACTTGGATGGAGAAAAACAGGTACTATTCCTTTCAAAAAAGGGGTGCCCAAATCTGGAGATACATGCACCAACCATACACTTCCACAGAAGTCCAGCAACATTCCCACTCCAAAGGCACATAGCCATCCTATAGCCTTGCAGCCATGGAGACTCCCCTTTTCTGACAGGGTCTGGAAGCAGCTTTACTTTGGCAATGACTGTCCTGGATTCATCATTAGCTTAGGTACTTTGTATTGGCTCCTCCATAGTGCAGCCAGAAACCTGAAACTGAAAAATCAGGGATTTTGACAGGTGTCTTATCTTTTTGGGCTTTTGCATTGTGGCCAACAATCCCTGGGTGCCCTGTCCATGTGTTCCAGTCAGCACATGCAAATCTCTGGGACAAGGTCTCAGCTCTGCACAGTTACATGCCAGCAGTCACAAGGTGACATGCAGAGCAAAACAAATTTGTCCTGTCTGTGGTAGCACCAGAAAACTGCAGTAGTGCCATGAGGACACAGAAAGATATCTGGACTTTACCCAGATACCAAGGAACTGGACCTCTACTTGACACCTTTACCTCCTGTGCCTGGTCTGCAGCTCATGGCTCATCTGACTGCTGGAGCAGTCAGAGCTGCAGGACTGGGCAAACACAGCATAAAGGGTTATCAGGGTGATGGAGGGACCCAGACCCTGTCTGATGAGAATGTGGGCTGAATGGCTGCTGCCACCACAGAGGCACCAGCCAGTCTTATTGTTCCACCTACTGCCTGAAAAAGAAAAGCTGGTTGCTTATACTTCCAAAGGCTTTGCTTTGGGAAAAGCTAATTTTGCACCGAAACACATAACATGCACACCAGCTGGCCATGGCAAAAGCTGGAAGTAATAAACCCTGTTTTTTTCCTGAATTAGACCTAACTGCCAGGAAGAAAACCACGTTCAAGCTGTACCAAGAGAATAAGCCCAGTTTGCCTTGGTTTTGGGTGGGATACCCTGCTCCAGTCAAAAATCTCTTGTGCGTAGTGTATGTGCAAAATTAATTCAAGCATCTCTTCCCATGTTGGATTCTGCTACCCACAAATCTGAGGAGCAAGGAGATAGAGGCTGAGTATCCTGCACTTGCAGCCTGTGTGAGTCAGGAGCAGGACCCAGGCATCCTCACAGCCAGCGCTTCACTACTGGTGAAAGTAGCAGGTTTATATTGCCAAACATGATCACCCAGGAGCAATTATCTTTGGCAATCTCTAACAATAATTTTAAAATGTTCTCTTCAGTATCATCACTGAATTGAAATGGTAATTTTTTTTTAATCCACTGTCATTCTTCTTTCTAGCTCTAATTATCTGGACTGCATCCACACCATGAAGCAGAATTGTGACAAGAAAGCAATCACCCCAGAGATTTCTCAGAAATTTGCTTTCTAATTGGGTTGAAAATGCCTCAGCTTCCTGCATTGAATTTTGCACATAACTAGATTTTCTGTGATCACAATCTATGAAATGCAGAGATGCAATATCGTGATTATTTGTGTTGTCACACCACGGGACCTTATAGTACTAGGTGTTGTACATAAATCCAGGCAAAAAGACAGCTCCTGTGCAAAATAATTGAATACTTGAGGGTAAAATTAAAAGGAATAAAATATTGGAAAAAGTGGTAAAGAAAATAAAATCACTTGAAATGAATAGGTGTTACACTGTAAGCATGACTCTGTAATTTTACTGCAAAAAACTCAGAAACACCATCAGTTGCTGAATATCTAGAACATTCCAGACTGTTATTTACAGATATGTCACTTATGATGTGTAATCTCTCTCTCCCTTATTTACTCATGGTAGAATGGAAATATTACTTACTGCACCTTCCTCATGAAGTCTGATTAAATGTTCACAGTGCTTTGCCATCACTTGCTTGACAACATGGCTGTGAAATACCATTGCTAAAGACACACTGTGTTATATGTACAGCAGGTACAGAGTTGACTAAGCTCATCTTTTCTGTTTTTAAAGTTTTAACTAAGCAATGCTTAATGAAATTTGCCAGCCTAACTGCTCCTGTTGTCTCTGCTGGTGATGCAAAAGCAAACGGCTGTAAGTACGGTACCCTGAAGGCAGACATTAGGAGTTTCTCTGTTGAATCCAGCAGAGAAGTTTCTTGCATCTCCGTTGAATGCCATCACGCTGTGATTAGTTAATCATTAAGTACATAGTGCTTTTAATTAACTGCCAACTCTGCTTGGGCATCTGTTCTGAAAATCACATCCGATCATGCTTTTCCCAGTCTGTGGCTATGGAGCTCTTCAATAATACGGTTGTTGCTCCATTCTCCAGCTCTCTCTGCTACAAGACAGCTCAAGTCCAGAGTGTCCTACATGAAATGAAATATAAATTAACTATCCTTCCAAGGGAATAAAAGTAAATGGGAATTAAATAAATTTATTTGCCTCAATAGGTAATAAACGCCACTATTAAAAAGCAGAGCAGGCCAATTAGCATTTTTTCTGGAAGAAAGAAGAGACTAGAACAGCATTTTTTCTCTTCAGTGTCATCACATAATTTTAACAAATATCCATTCAAAAAAACCCCTAACCACTAATCTTTAACTGCAGAATATAATCTTTTCTATTTTATAAAGGGCAGTGAAATTGAGAATAAATACAACAGATTCTGCAAAACATTTCATTTGACTTCAAGTGCACAAAAGATGCACAGTGTGTAAACATTCCCTTAAAAACACTTTTCTCCATCTATGTAGCTCAAGTTCTGTTGGCTTCAAAAAGCTCAATCTTAAGAGTATTTTAAAATGAATCCTAGAATGGCTTAGGCTGAAAGGGATCTAAAAGATCATCTTGTTCCAACCTCTCTGCCATGGGCAGGGACACCTTTCCTTATCCCAGGTTGCTCCAGGCCCCATCCAACCTGGCCTTGAGCACTTCCAGGCATGGTGAAGCCACAACTTCTCTGGGCATCCTGTGCCAGTGCCCCATCACCCTCACAGCTAAGCAAATAATTTCTTCCTAAGATGAAATCAACACCTTTGCAGCATGCACTGGGGATAAAAATTAGATTACAAAATATCTTAGGTAGCAGATTCTGTTTTAAAGGAGATAGGAAAAAAAACCAACAGCATTCGAGCAAGACCACACAGTAGGCAGGGCAGCTTCTGCTGGTGCTGCAAATCTTGTTGAAAACCAGGTCAAACAAGATCAGAGGATGACTGGGGCCATATGATGGCACAAAATGAAATAAGGGCAGACACTTAGATCAGGTGGGGTCCTGGTTGTGTGACACAGGTTTAGCAGTTTCAGACTAAGAATTTCCTGGGTTCCCCACCCTAGGTAGGCACAGAGGGCTGGACCCCTCAAGAGCTGTGGCCCACAGAAGAACTGACTGACCCACCAGGCTAACAACAGAGCAGGTGTTTTATGGCATGAGAAATAGCTGTGCTGGGTCCATTATCCCTGCTGGAACTCATACAGCCTGCCAGAAAGCAACAGTCTCAGCAAACACTCTGGTCCAGGTGAGATGCTTGGTCATTCTGCATGTGCATGTGCCATGCAGAGGCTCCTGGATTCATGGCAATGCACTGGCAAAACTGTAAGAGTGGTTATGTGGCTTGTTCTACTCAAAACTTAGGATGAGACATGCAGAAACTCAGTGTGCAGGACAGAGCACAAAAAACAACAACTTTCCTTGCTGCCACTCCCACACCAGTGTGCACCATCTCAGAGCTGTTACTTATCACGTAGTAATACAAGCAAGAAAAAAGGTAGAATTCACAGAGTGCCAATTATTTCTATACAGAAATATATGTCAAGGAAAAGGCCACTCTTTGTCAAGTGCTGAGAACAGAGAAGAATACCATCACGAAGCTTTAAACTTGTAGTTCTTTCAGGAACAGAACTAAGAAACTGGAATGAACTTTGTGACACAGAATAAAACACTCCAGTTAAACAATAGCCAGTCTATAGCAGACAGGCACGTAGCCACTATGGTTAATGTAAAAACCACTCACCATCAGATACACATTTTACATAATAACCCTTCTTCAACAAGTTCAAAGCAATTCTCCTGTTTTCTTCAAAAATTCCACACAGATGTCAAGATGTGCCAGCACATAGGAAAGAAATATTTCATAACAATATAAAAACATGCATTTCTAATTGTTTCCATACTGAACTACACTGAGGGCAGCACTCTTCTATATGGAGTTCAAGGTATTCCTGGGAACAGGCTGTTTCCTGATGACATCATAAGAACACTATTGCTCAGGCAACAACTTGCTACTATGGCAACCACATCTTTTACAGATGCTGAATGCCAGAGAGGTTAAAAACACCATTTAGAGGTTTTTTAGTTAAAAGTTTGCCAATATTTGATGTGAGTAGTAACAGAGAGTCCCCTGCAGATGCACAGCATTGTGCAGTTCTCTACCCATAACTGGAAATCTGAGAACATTCAGTTATATCTTCCAGCCAAGGAGCTCCTGGGGTAATTGCACTTTTAGATGTATCCTTATATGCCACAGCAAATAGAAAGACACCTGAACACTAACTTTGTGATTTGGGGGCAGCTGGAAGATAAGGACTGCTACTTCATGCCTAAAAATGTAGAGATTTGAACGTCTGGAGTTTTAATGCTCTCAGACCAGAGACCACACAGACTGTGAAGACAGCCTGTTATTATATGAAGACATATCTCTGGGAAAGTGGATTATTTATTTTCCCTCCTGACTGCAAAGAATTATAGAATATGAGATAAAAACATCTGGTTTTGTAAACAATTGCTATCTGTTCTGAAACTACTGTCAGATGAAATCAGTTACAAAATGCTTTAAAACTAAAAGCCACATGTTAGTCTTCTAGAATTTTATGCATTTTACTAACTGCAAGCAAATCTCAGAGGTACTAGAAAGCTGTCAAATTAAAGATATCAACCTGGCCAGTAACCTGCCCTCTGCAGGACATTGTACAATTTCCTAACTTCAATCACAGGTTTGTTCAGCAGGCTTTGTCCACAACCAGTACAGCAGAGACTTGTAATCAACATTTCCAGTAAATCAGATTTCCTGAATTATAAGGGGTCATAAGCATTCTTAAGGCCCAGAAACCCCTCTTAAGCTTGACTGCATACCAGCAGAGTATTTTTAATTTTGCAGTAGCAAACCTCAACTCACTTAGATCCTTTTTAGAATCCTTAGATTCTCTGCCAGGCTGGAGAGCTGCTTGGGGTGGCCTGGTATGAAAATGAAGAACAGGACCAAGAGAGGAGTGTACAGACTTTCCCTTGAAGCTTCTTTTCTTGGCAATACCTTACAGTGAAACTCTTTAACAAAAGCTATTAAAAAGGGAAATTTAAACATGCATGTTAAAAATGCAAAACCTAAGGTATACTGTTTGTCAGAAGTTTGTTGCCACATTTGAACTAACTGGCCACTACTGGCAGTCTCAGAGGAATACTTAAAGCCAAGTTATAATACTTTGGGGGTGATCTCAACAATGGGATATTGAGATGCAACTGCAAGCTTTGAGAGTTGCTCCTGTTCTGGGTCTGTATGAAAGTCATTTAACTCCAGCATGGTGAAGACAACTTTCAATACACCCACCTACTGAACTCCGGCATTTTTTCCCATATTTATCCTATTGGGCATTTTTAGTGTCCAGGATATTTCCTTTTTAGTGCAGAATATTAAGGCCATTGCTGGGTTTCTTTTCCACACATCAACCAGCAATCCTGGCTCCTATTGGCAGCAAGCACCCTCTCCACACAATTCTCCCCCATCATCTGTGAGAAAAGAGATGTGGAAGAGGCCAATTACCTTTTGGAGAGAAGAAAATTACTTGCTTATAATTGAGTTCTCTGAGCATGGTGTCCGCTATTAGAGCCACACTCATCCTCTCACTTCCCCCTGAGAGATGGGGTTTTATTCCTATTTAAGTTCTAATTATTATAATTAGTCTGAAAAGGATTTGGGAGTTAGGGGCTATGATATGCCATATAGACCCCTCAAGGCATCTTTTTGTACTAACTCATTATGACCAGTTCTAAACTTTACCATTTAATCTAGTCATTCAGTACCCAAGGTCACAACAGCTGAGACCCCCTGAGCATCAATCCATAGAGACTCCCACCTTCAGAGAACTACAATTAAAAGGTAAATAATTCCCTTGCTGCCTTCTCTGTGAGGCAATGCTATAAGTCAGAGAATGGGATCCAACCTCAGCCTAATTACTACTTCGGCAATTCACGCAGTTGCAATGAAAAAGTTGGTGAAGGCTTTTGCATTTATCCAAACAGAAACACAAGGCCAGTTACAGCTCATTCCAAACTGGACAACACTCTGGCTTACAACAGCCAAGTTTCAAACTTTGTGTGTATCACCCAAACTCCAAGAAATTCAGAAGATCTTTGCTCCAAGAAAGCCAAATCATTGTCACAACACGCAGGCCGTGTTTCCCACCATGCCAATGAGAGATGCAATCCTTTTCTTTGTTTATGTCACCACAAAACTCCTATGGAATCAATACAGCCCTAGTTTGAAATTATTTGAATCAGTCTGTGCTTAAAACAATTTGAAACACTCAAAGCTGAGTTGAAGCTTGAGGGAATACAAATTCTTAAAAATAGGAAAGCCTGAGCTGACAGACTCCAAGAGATTCCACAGATGCTGGTATTCCTGAATGACAGCAGCCTACAGGCCTAAAAACTATAAAGCAAACCAGTTTGTTACAGGGCCAGCAGCTGGAGTCACAGCTCCCAGAATGGTTTGGGCTGAAAGGGCTCTTCAGTATCATCTCATTCCAACTCCCTGCCGTGTGTACTTTCTGCTAGACCAGATTGCTTAAAGCCCTGTCCAACGGGGCCTTGAGCACTCCCAGGAATGGGACAGCCCCAGTGCACAGTGCCAGTATGTGGAGGACAGAGTTTCAAACAATTCTAGTGCAGATTTTTAGAAAGATAAATGCATCCACAATTTTACCCACAAAATACACTGCACAACAATATAGTACTTGACAATTTAACATGCTCTTAACCACAACTACAAACTTCAATGGCTGTATTGAATTCCTAGTGAAACAGTGTCTCTCTGAACCCAAATTTGGAAAGTGCAAATAATAATGCACATCTATTTCTAAGTAAATAAATAGAAGTTGAGTACATGAAAAAGTATATTGATAAATGAATTATCTTCTCAATACATTCTTAGTGAGCAAATAACATCTTGGTACTTTATTATAAATCAGTTGCAATGTAGCATGTGATGTGTCCATACTGGTTTGGTTGTACACACTAACATCACACTTGAATACTGCACAACTCTAAATCTTTGATTGCAAGCAAGTGCATCCGGGGAGAGGTGTTGTTATATTTATTCTCATTTTCTGCAAGAACTATGAGTGTTGTTCCTTCATCCTGAAAGCAAGCTCAATTTCTACCCTGGGATCACAGGTGTAGCACCTTCAGCACTGTTCCCAGCCATACCACATCCTCCTAAGCAGGCACACAATTAAGCACAATAGGTAATCCTTTCTCTAAAGCAGGGTTCACAAAATGAATTCTCTTCCTCCCAGACAACATTAGTATCACACTAGGGACCAACATGAAGAAGTTTGCGCTGTTGCTGTCTGAGCTCTGTGTTTGCAGGTGACAAATAGACTTCAATTTCTTATGTTGCTGGGTGAGAAATAGCCTTCTAATTTTCCTAAATTAAATAATAGGCTAGTGCCATTTTTGTAGCCAAGTACATTAACTACAGAAGCAGTATTTCAGCTGCTCCTAT
The DNA here is from genome assembly GCF_027579445.1 of Ammospiza nelsoni. Classification (NCBI taxonomy): domain Eukaryota; kingdom Metazoa; phylum Chordata; class Aves; order Passeriformes; family Passerellidae; genus Ammospiza; species Ammospiza nelsoni. The sequence continues at coordinate 9,411,517 of NC_080645.1, forward strand.
TTCTTCTTGTAAGAAAAAGTGGGGGACAACATTGAGGGACAGAGGTGGGGAGTAGGTGAGATATTGATACCCTAATCTGGACATGGTCTTGTAGCTGTTCAAATGGCTGAAGTCCCATATAAGAATTGTGGCAAGACTAAAAATTAGTTCCAACCATCATATTACTTACAGTTCCTGAAAGTCATTTTTTGCTGGTGGCCATTCAGCTTTAACTACGTTGTTAGAGGCTCACAGATCTCTGGGTGCAGCATTTTGGGGACTAAAAACACTTATTTCCTTTTATTAACTGAGATGGTTGTATGTCATATGCTGCTCAGAGCTTTCCAGCACCACAGACAGAAGTTAATTTCCCCTCCTAAAAGAGGAGGAACAAAATAATATATTTTGTATTTACCACTGGCAGCAGCAAAACTCCACACAAGGGTGCAGGAGCCTGGGAGGCCATGCAGCAGCAGCAGCAAAGCTCCAGGGGGACTTGTCACCTCTCTCATCGCTCTAAGCTGCTTCCCTCCTGCTGCTAAGGACACCAACCTGAGAAATTCAAAGCCCAGGGATAAGAGCTGAAAGGTGTCCAGGCAGGAACCACGCTGCCCTGTGCCTGGGATGTGAGGACATGATCCCCAATCCCTTCAGGAGTTTTGTTTTTCTCTTACACCACCAGTGCCCAGAGAGATGCCTGCTCCTCTTGCCCGACTCTCATCCAATCCTTCCACACTTCCACCCTCTTCCCCCCTCAAGAAAGGCACAAATCCCTTTAGCCCCTCTTCCTCTTCTCATGTCTCTTCTCTACAAGACGCAGAACCCACTCTTCTCCCAGGACACAGAGGCTTGTGCTGGCAGCCATCTCATCCCACCCTGCTTGCTTCCATCCTTCCATCCTTCCGTTCCCCTTGAACAGCACCAAAATCATGAACTTGAGGAATATCTTGGCTCACTTTCCTCCACTCAGCCCAGCTCTTGGGGCAAGCCAGCTGGACAGAGGCTACAGAGCCACAGCTTTCCCAGGGGCTGGAGGGAGCACCCTGCCCATGCCTGCTCTCTGGGGCCACACACTGCCCTTCACATCAGTGACTGCCTGAAAGGAAAGGGCTGCTTCCCTCCAGAAGTTGTATCTGAAATGCCCAACACATACAATTCAAGCAGGCTACAATTACAAATTAAAGCAGAAAATTAAGGTGCCAAGGCTTTGATTTGTATTCCTGTCAGCAAATGGTCAATTACATAAAAAGCTGTATTTTGGGGTTTTTTTTTCCCTTATGTGGCTTTTACAGAATGTTTTACTTTAAACCAGAGACAAACATGGAGAAAAATCTTCATACTGAAGCTTGTTTAGAGTGTGTTTTTCCATCTGTCATCCCCTCTTGTACTTAAAGGTCACCTCAATCAAAACTTCACAGATTCACTCCTAGGTCTTCTTGTGAAGTGTTAAGAGGAATCTACACCATGTAAGATCATAAAAATACTGCCTCCCTCTAGCAGTGTGGGTTAAGTTCTCATTTAATAACAAATATATTATTTAATCTCTCCAGTCTGATATCTAGCATATCCTATCATCATTAAAAGCCACAAGTCTGTCCCATAAAGCTGCTCTCAGTACATCATATCCCACAATTGTTAGTTTTTTGATCTTCCAATAGCTCTGTGAAAAGTCCATTGCTATAGATATCTCCATCCCAGAGGAAGCACTTTTCTTTGAGCTACTCTGTTTCATCAAGCTATTAGATGACCTGAAGTCCCTGGGAGCACCAGATTAGTGAATCTAGACTTTTGTGTGAGTGTTTTATTTCTGACATTCCACCTTCTGAGAGGTTGTAGGTGAATAATTCCTCTACTCTGTCAAAAGATATATTGGTTTAATTGAATGCATTTCTGCAAACAGATTCCCATTTGCCACCCCACCTGCAGTGCTGCACCCAGCTCTGGGACCCCCAGCACAAGAGGGACGTGGAGCTGTGGGTGCAGAGGAGACCCATGAGGGGGCTCACAGGGCTGGAACCCCTCTCCCATGGAGACAGGCTGAGACAGCTGGGCTTGCTCAGCCTGCAGAAGGCTTCAGGGGGACTTTGCAGCACCTTCTAGTGCTAAATGAGGCCTACAGGAAAGACCCAGAGGGAAGAGCATGCAATCACAGGACAAGGGAGAATGGCTTTAAGCTGAAACCAGCAGGTTTAGGCTAGATAGATATAAAGAATAAATTCTTCACTTAAGAGAGTGATGAGGTACTGGAAGCCCAGAAAATCTGTGGCTGCTTAAAGAAAAGCATCACTGACTGGACATGAAAGAAGCTCCACCTTCTGCTTTCAGAAGAGAAGAATACTCTACTATAAATCTTCCACACCTAAAATTTAGCCAGTTTTTCTCCTCTAGTCAATGGGGGTTCAGTTCTGACACAAAAATTACCTGTGCTGTGCCTTTGGTCCCAGTCATATTCGTAAGAAGTCTCCAAAGCCTGCCATTGGTAGTCCACTCTGAACATACAGAGATTAAACATAAATCATCCTGAACATTTGAAAACTTCTCATTTGTGCAATTTTAAAGACCTCCCTGAAAACAGGACTCTAAAAATGCAGAAAATATCACTTTAATCATGGCCAACAGCCACATGCTATTTTCTAAACACCAAACCACAGGCAGGAAAAAAATCTGTTATGTACCCCATGGTAGTGAAATTCTTCCATCAAAATGCTGGTTTATGGTGATTCAGCTGCAGATAAGGAGATACTACATTTATCTGTCCATATAAAAAGTGAAAAATTTCTTTCAAGAAAGGATTAAAAGTATAAAAAGAATTTGCAATATAAATTTGTTTTGAAAAAGTGTTATAATCTAGTATGTTCACTGAAGGCTTTTATAGCTCCTCAAGTTTTCAGTGTGGAGAGCACACACTGGGAACCTTTATGAGACAACACAAACAGAAATGTAGCTGATTAAATCATTCCCCTGTTCAAAATGCTTTTCTACAGTAAACAGTTTTACAATTGCCCTCAATTTAATTAAGCTTAATTTAATGGTTAAGCTACTGCTCCAGTTGGAGCAAGCTGGCCTTGCCCTGATACAGTGGCACTGCTCAGTTCATATTCTCTGTCTGGTTGCCAGGACATGGCTCTGGGGCACAGCACAGTGACAGCCAGTGTGCTTCTTCTGCATCCTGTAACTATCCAACACCCTCTCCAGAACCAACCACAATTAGACAGTTTAATATAGGACTGATAATACTAAATTTGATATAACAATGTTACCATTAGGTAGAATCACCACAGTTCAGTTTCCAGTCACCAGCAGCACCAGGACCTGTTGGCCTCAGCAGCCCAGCTGCCTTTGGAAGCAGCACCCTTTTCTTCTCATCTCTTTGAAATCTGGCTGGCAGGACCTGGAATAATGTTGTCAGCAACGTTGCAGGTCAGCTGGACAGTAAAAGTGCTAAAGTATGGAGAGTATTCAATACCAGTGAGTTATTCCAAGCACAGAGTGAGAAAAAAATGGGTACTTTATCTTTTCAATATATTAACTGGAGGGAAAAGAGGGGAAGAGAGAAAAAAAAGAATTAACTACATTTCTCATATATATAAGATCTAATGGAAGAGAAAATCTAACTAGCCATAATACATTTGGAATTGTCTTAGTCACAGAAATGATACTGGTTATACCTTCAATTACCTAAACAACAGAGAAATCTATTTCTTCTCAAAAAGTAATAGACTACCACAAGTAATTGAAGAATGTTTACTTAGCTAAAAGTTAACACTTGTTAGTTTAAAAAATTTAGTTTAAAAAATGTAACTGAGTCTTTGACAATATTAAGGAGCTTGAATGACAAGCTGATAAAACAGAAGGAAAGAAAAATGAAATGATTCCTTAAAAAAACAAGTAAACATTTACCTTTATTGACATTTCTGAAAAAAACTACTGCCTTGCATGTCTGTCCTTTTATTAAGGACAGACTATCATAAGTTCAGTTTTCACCAGTGTAGTAGGGCAAAACACAGGCTACTATTTTAAAAACCCTTCCCATTGGGAACCAGCCTGAACCTCCACCATGCCTCCTTTTACCCCAGTTCCTAAGTCCAAAGAAATATCAAGGGTGAGCAGTAACTTCTGGGTCTCAGCTGAGTCTCACTTGGAGCAGGGATAAACTGTGAAGAGTATATTCCAATGTAAACCACAATCATTTACTTTGTGTAGTGACTATTTTAAAAAGAGACAGTCCTTCAACAACTTCCTCAGAGAATCTCTCCCTCTTCTAAATCCATTAATAGCTCAGACTCCAAGGCTTTAGGGACAGGTTTCCTATGTCTGAGGAAAGTAAAAGCTAGAGAATTGAGGCTTCTCAAAGTTTGACTGGGGTCTGAGTTGGAGTCCATTGCTCTAGATTTTTGATTCATTTTTACAAGGATAAAATTTCACAAGAAAATTGTGAGTGGAATCAAAACACAAATGCAGAAGAATAAACATCTTTAGTTCAAAGATTTTCTGAGACAGAGGTGATTTCATTCATGGGTGAGGACATTTGGGGGCTGTGTTCTGCTTTCCTTAAGTAGCAGATCTGCATTCCTTGGGAAACAATTGCACCCCCTGGCATTTATACATGAAGGAGTGAATTTAAAAATAAAGGAGAAAAATCCAGTGAAACTAGTGTATCTGCCCTCCTTTTGCTGATGTAAACAGCAGCACTATAGATGGACAGCCTATTTATTTTGCTTTCGGTAGGAAATACCTACTAAGGATTAGTAGGTATCTTATATTTGTGCTTATCTCAGCTGATACTAGCAAGATGCTAAGTGCTGTTATAATGTATTTAAAATATTTTAAAAGTCACCTAAACTTTATTATGACCACTGTCACCTGACTATATTTTGATCACTCAAACCATTCCACTTTGACAACTCTGGATACCCCAAATGATGAATACCTGCAACAAATGGCTACTAAAGACCACAATTTCCTCCCTCTCTCCCTGTGCTTCACACACCATAAATTCCTACCCCACATCACAGACTTGTCTCAGGACCCCTTGACTTCTGGCACCCTGAGAGGATGTTTAGTTACATAGGGCCTGCCTAAGAACACATTTCCAATGAATGTAAAGATACATCAATATTAGACTAAAATTATTAGGGATGTGCTGGATATCACTGTAAGAACCCCTAGGGCTATTAACACCCAAACTGCAGAATTAGTCTTAAACTACAAATAAACAGCCTTCACCAGCATGGAAATGAAGTGGTTTGACTCACAGAGAATATTAACTAAGTCCAAAAGTGTGGGTTAAAATTTTGGGGCCATTAGTGTTGAAACAGAGTTGGTAGCTGTTTCGAAAAATGGTGTCTGTTAAAAACAAAAAAAAAAACCCAAAAAATAAACCCCCACCCAAAACTTTTTCATCCTCACTCATTTTTCAAACCCGACCAGAGGGAGATGGCAGACAGCAGAGAGTTTAGAGGAAAGTATTTTTATATAAAATTATGTGAGAAAAGAATTCTAGTAATTAAAACTGTGTAGAAGATGAAATCTTCACCTATTGGGGCAATCCAAAGTTATGTCCTTTGTTCCCTGCAGAGCTAATAAATATTGTTATTTTACACAAAACAGACTACAGGCTTCTGTCCTTAGAGCTAAGATCAAGTCTGTGAGGACAGAAAACCATTTGACTTGGGGAACTAAATGTTTTGAAAAATGTGCACTTAAATAATTTTAAACCTGTAATCTGAATTAAGTCTCTCTTTAAAGGGTGTGTTTTGGAATTATGAAAACACAGTATTATTCACAACTAGAAGAGAGATTGGTCAACCTCAATTTACATGTAAAACTCAATTCATTCCTAACTATGAGACCATGATCAGCTCTTCAATAAAGTATTTTCTCCCACCCCTGATTCCAGTACACCCTTGTAGCATTTGTTTCTTCAAAGAAATTAATGCAAACTCCTTCTTGTTTGCACTTAACAGCAACTAAAAGGATGGCTGCTTTCAGACACTGCCAGTAATGAGCAGGATTTAAAAGACAGGAATAGGGAAAAAATCAATTTCATCACAACTGCCCAGTAGTTAAAACTACAGGAGAGGTCTGTACTTTGACCAAGTAATTAATATCACTGTTTGGCACAGGTTAACTTAATTCCAAATTTTGTTCTATTTTTTTTCCTATTTGATATTTAAATTCCTTGGAAGAGCTATCCCAAATACTTTGTTTGTAATTGTAGGAACTGCTGGAAACTGATTAGTCTATAAAAAATAGTCAGTGTGTTCCTCTGACTTGTATTGGCAGTGGAAAGTAATGCAAGGTGTCCCCTTAGTGAATCAAGAGGCCAAAGCACCATACCTGGCCCCAGGGAGGTTCCAGTGAAGGCACTCCAGGGTCCATGTGCCCAGCCTGCTCAGCTTGCTGCAGCCACCAAAGGAGCAGCTTCAGACAGGGGAGATCACAACACTCATGCCATATTTATGAGAATTGATTTACCAGACTGACCCAATCCAATTACACAGAATCTGAAGAGCATGCTCCCTCTGCTTTATTGACACAGTTGTCTAAATATAAATTATAGTTTTAGAAATTATTCTTGAACAGTAAAATTCTGTCTTTCATTTTAATATAATTAAGAGATAATGTCAATGGAACAGAACCTTGCCAGGAGATAATGAGCTCATGCTGACAGACAAATATTAAGGTGAAAAAAGCATTTAGTGAAAGCATATTTTTTTGATCCAGTAATTGAAATTCCTGCTATACCAACTGATCAGTGTCTAAGAACAACAGAGCAGCAGACAAGTGTAGTGACAAAACTGGTACCATAAATGTTTGTCAATCCACATTCTCATTGTCTTTGGAGATTGTTTGTAGCCAAGAATAATGGTTTCCTCCACCCTGATGGAACATTGTTCCTCTGTACATGGAGGCATCCTTTAGGACACCCCCTTCTGGAAACCTGGCAAATATCAGTAAAAGATCACCCAGCTCAGTGCTCACTATCATTCCTCTTACAGGGTCAGTTCTCCTGCAGCAGCTGATCGACAGTACTGTCTGATCAATACCAGCAGGATATTTTTTAATATCCTGGTGGAAGAAAGACTCCAAGACCACCAGCATCACAGAAAATCAGGTCTTTACATTGAATATTCAGCTACTGTCATAAAGGAGCTAGCAGATTATAGAAAGCAATGATTCATTCCTCTATCTTCAGCCTTTTGTGCATAGCTTGCAATGGCAATATCTACTCCTCAATTTATCAAACCTGTGGTCAAAGCAATGGTTTGGCAGGTGAATTCTTAGGTACCATATTTGATATTTTTGATAAAATTGGTCTTGATTTTGAGAAAAGTGATGTTTATTAGTCACTACACAGATCACCTTTCAGTATCTGCATACATAGTGGATCCTACATATTGTCCACATTTAGGCAGGCACAAGATGGCCTAAAACACTGATGGCTAAGGTCAACTAAAAAATTTTTACAAATAAACAAAATTGTATAAAAAGAAAATTGAGACCAGTAAGAAAAAAAATGTTCAAAGAATAAAGCAAGAAATGTAACTATAAAAGTAGAACTAAAAAGCACTGGCACTTTGCTAAGACACCCACAAAAGCAGAAGAAAAAATTTACCACTTGGCAGTAGTACACAAAATGGAAGCATATAATACTATGAGCAAGGGTGCAAACTAGAATTAGTCTTGGATGAGTTACAGGAAAAGTGAATATTTAGCAGGCATTAATAGCATTGCCCTGCTTAGCAAAGCACTACAGCTGGCTCAGGTGCTCGGAGTTTAGGAAAAGTGTTTAAAATATTAGAAGAAATACAGAGAGGCAATAGAGGAATTAGAGGGTAAGATGTGTGAGGAGAGACTTCGGGAGCTAAACTTACAGTGTCTCAAAGAAAGAAGACTCAGGGGGCCTCAATCACAGTCTATAAATACCTTCAAGGTAATAATATAAATGAAGGAAGGGAATTCTCGGGTCTCAGAAGATGGCAGGACAAGGAGCAATGGCCTGGAGCTAAGGAAGCAGGAGCACAGGGTAGGTTCCAGGGAACAGTTCCTCACTCTGGCCTCCGCTGTGCTGGATGAATCCACTGCAGGGAGGAGGAATCGCTCTCCCTCCCCTGGCTCGCGGGCACGGTGCCCACACACAGGCACACGCTGCAGCTGAGACTGCTCCAATCAGCCACAGCCCCCAGCCTGGGCAGCTCCCAGCGTCTGCATGGACCCACAGGTCTGCTCACAAACACACTGTGATTCCAGAGCGGAGGCTTCCATTAACCCAGCACCACTGCCATGAGCAGAGGAGGGACATTGTGTTTCTCCACGGCTCTATTTCACATTGTACCCTGGGATGTTTCTGGTCTTACAGCATTGTTACAAAGGCTGGTTTTGCACATTCTGCAAAGGGTGACAAAGCTCAAATCACAATATTAGCACCACTTCCATTTATCCACGTGGTTTGGTGGAGAACAAAAACTCACAACATTTCACTAGTTAAACAGAATGAAACCTTGTGGTATCCATGGCCTCAAACAGTAAAAAACTTCCCTCCTCCATCTCTCAAAAAATTCTTCTTGCCAGGAGAAAAGATTGTCCCAAGATTTTGACCTCTTGTGCTAGTTCACAACCAAATCCAGCTTCAACTTCTCTAGCAATTTTCTTATCCTCCAATTCACCTGAAATTGTGGTGGTGGCAATTCAGAAGCCCCAAAGCAAAAAAAAAAAAAAAAAACAAAAAAACAAAACAAAAACCTGTGAATTCTGCAGATGCAGAGAGGTACCTGCATCCAGCAGAAGTCAAAGCACTTAGAATGAGGAAGGATTAGAGCAACTGAGACAATAACTTGAAGTTTCTGAAGTGGCTTGACTGGCTGACATGGCTGGTGGCAGAAGAACACAAGCAAAGCACAGTAAAAAAATAATCATAGCAGCAGTTCCAAGGACTGTACAAAGGGTTCAAACCAGAAGAGTAAATGGACACACCTCTTACTCCAATAACCCATAAAGAAGGGTCACTGTTGTTCTTGTATATGAAAGAATGGCTTCCCAAAATATCAGCTAATCAGCTCCTCTTCCAGGGACAGGAGAAATAAAGTTACTTCACTTTACAGAAAAATCCTTTCAGTTTTACTGTTGTCCTAACATAACCTTTAAACACAGAACAAAACAAAGGCTCTGACACTTCATGACATCTTGACTGTCCAATCAGTGTATGTTGCCCTTGCTCTGATCACAGCAAAGTATTTCAAGGGAAGGGATGTGATGTGTATGCTGAAAGCACTAAGAATAACGATTTTATTTAACAAGCATTTTTCTGGTTCAGAAAACACCATCCCTCCTGCATCAAGCTCCCCATCTACTAAACTAGAATGTTAGCTGGGTGCCAAAGAGGAATCCAGGTTGCAGCTGCATCATGACTTTCTAAAGAACCAAATCACCCACTTGTAACCTGGTAAGATATGTTCCTCTTTAAATTGACAGTAGAAAGAGGTCAGGAAATGCTTTGGATTTATATCAAGCTGGCTTTTCAAGCTTGTCTACATTTTCTAATCCAATATGCCCTGAAATGGTGCTTTATGTTTGCAACCTTGCTGGGAGCTTGCATCTTGCCTCAGCCCAAAAGCCACCATGCCTGTTAGCACAGATTTATGTTTGAAACCACCTAAGCTGTTATTAACATCAGACAACTTAATTACAATTGGACACTTCACATATGGTGCTTGGCACCTCTAGAAAAAACAGACCTCTCAGCAGGGCACTGACATACGTGTAAAAACTCCACAGACAGACTGTCCTGAAATGGTAACCTGTGAAAGACTCATTGCCTTGTTAAACATAATCACCTCCTTCCAAAAGGAAGTCAGAAGAGAACTCCTGTACAGAGATCTATTGGTTTTAAAAGGTGGTGTTTGTGCTACTGTAGCCCCCAGCAAATACTGTTATCATAAAAAAGATTTTAGCTGCTGTTAAGACAGATATGTTTGAGGGTTTCAAAAACTGTTTTCTACATTTATAATTGAACATACAAAGCAGTATCAGCTCCAGTGAGGGCTCCTCAACTCATATTTGCATCTTAAGTGAGTTACAGCTTAAATGTACTAAAGCATATATTTGTGTAAGCTACCATACCACATATTGACTGAAAGGCTAGGCAGCTTTGTAAATACATACTCCAAAAATTATCTGTCTTATTTGTATGTTGTCAAGAGACTGGAACCACTTCTGGGTACATAAGATACATTTTTAAAACTATCTAATTATGTACAGTATTTAACTTGAAAGACCTGTAGCCATTTTGGCCTCTTAGGAAAAAAGAGCATACATGTTTTATTACTCTAAAATAATGATTTCTAATGGAATATTGGAAAGTATTGAAGCCTTAAAAATTACACAGTCCAAATTAGTCTACATCAAGCAAGGCATACATAGCATCTATAGGAATTTAGTTGGTGACACTAGTTTGCACTGTGAATTGCTTCCGTACTAGCAATTCTTTCACCCTGACTTTGTTTCCTTTTAAAGGTAGCAAGTAAAGCAAAGTAACTTTTGCTTTATATGTACAAAAACAGTGAAAGAAAGTGTCTACTTGAGTATCTATCAGAACATAGTATCAGTGACCACAGTTAACACTTACGCTCAGCAAGCTCAACCCACAACTCAGTGGTAGTTCTTAACAAAGGGCAATTTTATTTTTCCCACATACCAACCAGTGAATACTTGTCTGTCTTAGGCAGGTGTTCTGGAAAAAAGACAGCAAGAAAGCAAGCACACATTTTTAAGGTGAAAAACTTGGACTCAGTATTAGAGTTCTTTGCTTTACTATTATGCAATCCTGCTTCCTAACAGCAGGGATCCAGAGGCTACTGTGTGATGCAAACTGATGCAAAACTTTGTCACTGTCCTTTGACACCCATTTCCATCCATCCTCCTCCTTGGAGTGGTATCCTCTGTGTATCCAGATTGGATTTTTATTTAAGACATATTTTTAAATTGACATTTATAGTCAGAGACTATCTGTGTCTACTGTCTACAGTGCAGGGCACATTTCTGAAAACTGAGGGGCAGGGTAAAAAAGAAAAAGGAGAGGAACAAAAGGGGGGAAAGGGAGACACAGAGGAAAAGAATATGGCCCAGTAAGTACTGAGGGAATCTCAAGCTCTGGAGAGATGCGTTCAACTCTCTGCTCTGCCAAATTCCCTGCATAATGCGAGGAAATCAATTAGTACCTTATCTGTGAAATGGGGATACTCAATTACACACAAGGGGATTATGAAACTAAATAAATAGTCACAAATTTCAAGTGATTTAGTCAGTATAGAAGTAAAAGACAAACAGTACCAAGAGAGAAACATATTACGATTTCTATTCTACACACATACACATAACAAAATTACTCCAGTGATTCTTCCCCTGCAACAGAAACAAACTCCTCTGCACCACCAGTTTCAGGCAGCATTTCCAGTGGCCCAGCAAGCAGCTCTCACATTGTGTCCCAAATGACCTGCATCTCCAGGATGGGTATCACCATCAACCAGTTTGAACATGGGCAAGAGTAGCTTACCCAAGCAAGAAGCTACAGCAGTGTTTCCTTCCTTGCAAGCATCACCAGAAATGGGGCAGAAGCTGTCCTCACCTCAGCTTCCTAGGCATGAGCAAGCCTGCATCTCCAGCTGATGAAAGCTGGAAGATTACCTCTGAAAGTGCTTGCAGTGAAGAAAAATTTCACCAAAGACTGCAATCTGACCTGGAGAACTGCAGATTAGATTATTGTTTCTGTACAAGAACTTCTCAAAGATTTATAGAGAAAAAATAGGTATAAGGGGGGTCATTAACGACTCATGAGCTCCTAACTGAGCATACAGTGCCACATGAGCTACTGTGTTTAGCTTCTGGAGTTAGCCTGGGAGCCAACCCACACAGTGCCATGTGCTGCTGCTGGCAAATGATCTTTTAATGGCAGCAGCTATATGGGGTTGCTTCCACTCAGCTACTTCATTCCAAGATGATGATTAATGATAATGAGAAATTATTACAACTATCAGAAGTATTAGTAAATATTCCTACTGCTTGGTATTATAAATCTAGAGAGGTCTTGGAGACTGATGTCAAACCACATGATGCACACCAGGCACTTAATTTTACATTTGATAACTTGAATTTTGGGAGTAAATTCAGCCCTACTGGAAGAGGAATCTATTAATTCTTTAGAAGGCCATAACAATATTTAAGTTATCAATGAGTTAAGTGGGGCAATTTATCTTTCAAACAATTTCTGTCCCCTTGTTCTGTCACTCCCCCTCTGATGGCAGAAGCACACCTGTATTTTCAGGAACAGCTTTTAAAACCTTGGATAATTTAGGTTAGAATGGAACCCTAAAGAACATCTGCAGGCAGACAAAGAATAAGCACATGATCTCCCGAAAAGATTAAAAACAACAAATGAAGCACTTTCTCAACCCTTGAATTCAGCTCATGAATTTTAGGGAGGCACAATGAGGAGCTGGTCTAGCCAGTGCTGCAGCAGAGCCATGGAGAGAGCGCTGGCCCTGGGCTTGCCCTGCCTCTGCTCACACCCTGTGCTCCTGGGGCACACGTGGGATGCTGTGAGAACACTTTCCAGATGGCTGAAAATTGTTTCCCTTAATAGTGTTGTCACTATGGTCTTAAATCCAAAGAGTCTCTGTACAGGATTTTTTACCTGCCAAGTAAGGTCATTTATTAGAAAGAAATCAAGTTATTATATTGAGTTTTACTGAGTGTTTTTAAGAAGGTGCCAAATACTGTTGACAAAATGTTTTTCCCTTTTTATTTGTGGTGGGCTTTTCTTTTTCTTTTTTTTTTTTCAGTCACCTAGTAAATTTTGCAGGCTTTGGGGTTTTTTTTTTGTAATCTGAATACTCATATTAAAATAATATTAAAATATAAACCAGCATTTTTGAGCACAAATAATTCAATCCAGGCATATTAATAGGTTACCTTTTTCTCCAAATACTGCTGAGCATGCTGTAGGCAGTCATCAACTTGAAATTATTTTTATTAAAGAAGGATGTGTGTGCCTACAGCCCACAACTCAAGAAATCTCTCTAATGAGGCAATATGAAACCATTTAGTGACAACTACATTTGAAAAAGCAAAGTAAAAATTAAAAACCACTTGCAAGACACTTTATGGTATTTTCTTGAATGCAAATATCTGGACCTATCTCAGAGCAGTATTAACAACACTATTCTCTTTCCTCCATACCTAGTATGACTCTAAGAACTTAAATTCTCTCAATTGGCATTTGCTGTCTTTAGATCAGCTTTTAATTATCTGAAATTATGACAACATATTAAATGAATTCACATCTCGTTTGAGCCTTGAAAGAAACTCATGTTTTGATTGCTCTGTTATTTTAAGAGTGATTACCTCTCAGTCCATTCCTACAGGGCTCTGTAATCATTCTTTTAATCAGAAGAAGCTGATAAATTATATATTTGGAAAACACTATTCCTACAATCTAAATTTTCAACAGGTATTCAAATACTATTATAATTATTGAAAAAGGACAATGTCCATTTAGATTGGGATATGATAAAATTAGACAAAATTAGAAATACTTTTTTAAAGACTGTTTTCCATTTACCCCACATATTTAAAAATAGTTCTTGAAATTGTAACAAATTTGAAATCAGAAAAATATTTGGATTTGTTTATACTTCTTTTTCCCCTCCATAAAAAAACCCAAACAACAGCCACCATCAAAAACATATGGGTTTGTGGAAATTTTTGATTTCAATAAAACTTGTATTTTCCCACATAATACAGTTTTGATGAAAATCATCTTGCAGGGAACAATTGAGAAAAGCTAGGGAGTACACAAGGATAAACAGCCAAACTTAGCCATCCCTCTGTATACGGCATAATTTGCATAATTATATAAGATAATCTGCATAATTTGTCAAAGTTTTCATAAACTCATTCTGGTGACACTCAAAATCTTCTAAGCCAATGACTTCCTCTGTGTGAAGGTGCTTTATTCAAACTTCAGTGCCCACTATAAGGCATCAGTGAGGTCTGTGTCTGTTAATGCTTCTGTAATATTTCCCTTGTTCTCAAAAATCTTACTCTATCAAAGAATAATTTATCCTGCCTGAAAGATGACATGGTAATTCAAGTTCAAATATTTTTATAACATTTCCTAAACCCCACCTTCCCTTTCCCTTGGTTTAGTTCTTTTCCTGCTAACATAACATCCATCATTTAAGTAGTTATTTCTTCTCTTATATTTGTTTGCACCCACCCTACTACTGCCCACCCATAAAATTACTTTAAATCATGGCAGTTGCCTCTGCAAAGCAACATTAATTCCTTCTGTCCACCTCCCTCTTCTAATTTCAAATTTTCTCTTTGCCATGGGTTACAACCACCTGGTGTTTCACAGCTCTTTGCTGTTACCAAGGCCAGCTCCAATTTCAACTGCTATCAATTATGGATTTAGAGGCAAACTACAGCTTCATACACCACTGATGCATTTACCTAAGTCTGAACCAGAAGTGGTCAACTTTGACCCCTAGGAAAGACATTGGTGTTATTTTTATTTTTAGGCCTAAAATACTAATGAACAGCAGCTTTGACTACACAGTTGTAAGTGCCACAATTAACAGTTCATAAGCAAATCCATTATATAAAGAACACTGAAAAACTTCCATTTTCATTGCAATTGTGTTGGGCTTGCTTGGCAAGGTTAAAAGAGAATGGTAAATACTGACACGGAAACAAGTCTCCGTGAGAAATGCTGAGTATTGCAGTGTGAAATCATTTCACTCAGCCTAGTCAGAATTGAAATCACAGCCTCCACAGCCCTCCAGCAAAGTGGGAAAAGGGTTAAGTTTACACAATTTGTACAGTGCAGGAAGGTAGTGCTGAAGGGAAAAGAAGGATCTCATAAAATCCCCATACACAAAGCTTCATGAAATAGCTTCTCTGCAGAGATTCACAGCAAATTCACAGCACCAGACAGCATTAAATGGACTAAATATTAGTTCAGGTGGGGGAGTGAAAGCCATAACGCAACTTTAACTTAGCCATAACTCCATTTCTCAGCTTTTTAAGATGTTCTCACAGAAAAGCACTTCCAAGTTTTTCAGAAGAACATCATGTGCACTGGAAGAGGTCCTCAATTTAGTGTTATAATTAATAGGAAAAGCTGAAAGCCATGCAGGCCATTAACAAAAATTAGAAAAGAAAAATGTGACTTAGCAAGAGCTAACAGAACTATAACAGAAGATCTAAAAAAAAGGAGCAGTTATCACATTACTGATTAACCAGTAATGCCCAGAAGATTTCCCAAATGTTGTTATACAGAATTCAAGTACACAAAATCCATTTCCTCTTTGCTACAGGAATTCAGCCACACCTCTCCCTCTGTAGTTCTCTCTAAAACACCAGGGGTAAACACAAAAGAAAAGAAAAACTCTGAAATAGTCAGGCTCAGAAGAAAGGATGCCATATTGAAACAAGCAAAACCATGAGTGCAATGTTAACTTACACCTGGTGAAAGAGGCACAACAGACTAACAGCACCCACAGTCCCATTCAGGAGGGGGAAGGCCCCCACAGCACCTGCCCTTCATCCCAGCGTTGATCACACTGCCACAGTTCAGGCACTCCCTGACTCGACAGAACTCCCTGTCACGACAGAACAAACTGCTTACAAATACCGGAGCACTCATAATTACAATAAACTTACCAATTGCATTTATGAAAACACCAAATATAATAATTTTACATTAGGCAGCATTAAAACCAATGTGGGTCATACAAAGCTGTGTAGGATGTACAGAGCTAGAAACATCTGAACTCAAAGAAGAATATAAAAATATGCATATTTTGATAAATTAATAAGAATTAAACCCCTACCAGTGGAATAATAAAGAACTGAAATTGATTATTTTGGATGCTTAATCTTAACTCAGTTCTTTGCGCAGCTAGAGAAGCTGGAGTACAAGAACTCCTAAACCTCACACACCTGAAGTTTGTTCCTATATCCATTCCAGCCTTGCTCATCCACTGGTTTAAGACAGGAATGTGCTGACCTCGCTGAGCAGGCAGACTGCTCTCCAAAACCTGCCTACAGAGAGAGTGCCTGGTTTTAGTCTACAAGCAAGAAAAGGCCTTTGGGACCTGACTCAGGCTGGTGTGGGTGCGTGCCAAGGGGCACAGGGGGCTCACGGTGCCACCCAGCAGTCCCCTTTGTCCAGCTGCCCCAGCAGCTCTGTGCTAGCTCAGCCCAGTGCACCCAGGACAGCTCCTGGGAACTGCACCTCACCCAGCTCTTGCTCAGATGGGGAGTCCATGCAAAGGTGGAAACCAAAATGTTTGCCAAAACCCACCAAAGCAGAGCCCTGGAGTGCCACCACTGCAGAGCCAGCCCTTAACTCTGTAACAATCCCTACAAGCCTTGAGAGCAAATCAACCTCGACCAACACCAGAGCAGAAATACAATGGAAATGCCCAATTTGAATTTCATACATATAGAGGCTGTCAGGGCTTCCCTTCTAATTATTCTCCTTGTTCTCATTAGCTGGTGCACTGCTACTGCCTTGCACAACAAAACCAGAGGAGTTTGTGATAATTAAGTTTTTTCCTGGAAGTGTTTGATGCCGCAAAAGAAAAAGCCAATTTAATATAGTTTTTCTAAACTGAAGAAATGATTGATCTTTATTTGAATCAGAAATGTGGAAAAGTTAGACCACAAGAATTTGCAATAAAATTCAATCTTCACAAAGGACAAAAGACCAACCTGTCTCCAAACTTTCCAAAAATACTTTTTTTTTCATTTTTTTATTAAGATAAAGTTATTAGTTCATGCTGAAGAGCTGAGTATTTTAAAGAAGCATCGTGATTAGATTGCACCTAAATGCATATATATAATTGATATACTTAAGGCCTTGATCTTTTGCAAAGAGTTTCAGAGTTTTTTGTGCATCTTTTCTCTGCAGTTACAACTTTAGTTGTTTCTTTACATCACCAGCAGATGGGGCTCATTTATAGCTGAAATCACTGGACATTACACAATTTTATATTACAGACACAAATTATGTTGTACACACACATATTTCCACCGCATGCACTTTCATTTTCATGGTATATTTGCACACTTTTCATCTCATAAGAAAAATCTATATTTTTAATTTAGATTTGATACAACTGGTTATGGATTTTTAAAGTTATTTTTAATAACTGCATTAATCTCAGAACTATTTTTACACTGTAAGCCCAGTTTAGATCAAGTTGTAGTAGCAAGAAGAGGGAATCTATTGCTAGATAATTAAAGTGCCAGCTTTCTAACTAGTTACAGGTTCATGGGAGCTGATGGGGACTATCTCATTGCATGCCTTAGAATCACAGAACGCTTTAAAGCCAGCTGCATCCAGTTCCAGTGTAATCAACAGCAGCAAAATCAAATACCATTTTTTTGGGCAGTGCTTCAATCTATTAAGAAACCTCCAATATTGTTTTGATGTACCAACATCCTTCCCTCCCCTTTTATTTTTTTAAGGTCAAAAAAGGAGGAGTGAAGCCTCTCGCTGTACAGCCTGGAAATTCAGTCAGGGAAATGCCCTATTTTTATCACCTACTTTCTCTCTTTCTGAAGGCTTTCCTCACTACATTATTTTCTCCCCCTTCCCAGTAATACATGAGCAGTAATTCCCCTAGAAAATAACTGAGCTTCCATTTCAGCTATTCAAATTTCTCAGGATGGATTTTGTGAGTGCAGGAGGGCTTTAGCCTGTTCTCTCAGTCCAAGTAAGCAGCACTGGGAACTCTCTGGTTGATGTCAATCAGAAACATACTGTGCTCAGGTTAAGCAGCAGCAGGGACCCTCAACTGCCTATTTGATAGAAAGATTCCATAATGGAAGACAAATAAAGGAGATAAGAATTGCAAAATGCAAGAGAATGACTTTGAGTCCATCAAATGCTCACCACCACAGTGGTAAGAAAATAAAACTAAAGTTAAAACAAATGCAAGTCTATTTCATTATTCATTCTTTAGAGCCATAGACAATATATTTTAAAAATTCTGTGACTTCATCTTTGAGGACTCCAGGGGGCTTATCAGACCTGGCTTCTGCACAGGCTAATCCTAATTCTGCATTAAAAACTGTATCCCAAACAAGAGCACCTCTGACTACATGGTTTGGCAGCACCCACTTGATTTACATGGTGCCTACTGCTGTAGTGCTCCATCGATATTTTTCCACAAACATAATCACAAGAGTATCTTTTCAGACAGTGAAATTTCAGACAGCAATTGATTAGCTCTCAAGACTCATCAGGTTTTAAATAAAACTTGTATGCAGAGTTCTTTCACACATCACCAGAACACAGTGACAAAAGTCAGCCCCAAACAACAAATGTTGTGATGCCAGTTCATTTCTCTAAATGGGTGCCAGGACTGAAAATCCCTCAGTCCTAAGACAGGACTCAATGGAAATACACAGGGTTTGAAAAACACATAACTTCTTAAGTAGTCTGAAAAGCTAATTGTGCAGATAATTAGGTATTTTTAAAATATTAGCCTGCTTCTGCAACATTTTCTTTTATTGGATGCTGAATTTAACCCTGATATTTTGAATTTAATTTCACACTAGCATACTTCTGAGATCCTTCTAAAACTCTAATTATGGAAAGCAAATTAAGAATTTGTGGTGATGCTTCCAAATTTCTACCTTTCACAGAATGTTGTTAGAGTTGCCACATTTTTAGAGATCTTTTTTTTCCTTCTTGATACTGAAGAGACTTTTCTGGCTGCTGATCTAGGAGGGAGGTGAAGCAGTTTGCCTGGGCAGCCACTGGTCCCATAGCCCAAGCCCTGCCTATGGGTGGGATTGCACAGCCCCAAGGAGGAGGAACGGGAGCAGGGAGGCCCAAAGTCACCAGGGAGAGGAAGCAGAGAACAGAACAGGCACGGTCTGTCACAAACATCACCCACTCTCAGTCCAGGGCTGCAACTACAGCTGAGCAGAGAGACAAAAACGGAAAATGAGAAACCAAATTTCTTAGGGAGAAAAGAAGGGAAATATGGTCTGATCATCCAAAAGATAAGAGAAGGAGGAAGAAAAGGATTTACCTCCTGTTTAGTCAATTCTCTCCCAGAAGGCTGAAGAAGTAAACCCAGCTATTTTCACACAAAGAGAGAACAAGAGCAATGAAGTGCTGGGACTTGTGTGAAAAAGTAACAGACATCACCATGTACAGTGCTGAAAGATATTCAGAAGTTTCAAGTCACGTGGATTACACCTGTTTTTTAGATGTTTATATGAACCAGTCTCAGTTTTCCAAATCTTTCAGGTTCTTCCACTATATGAACAATACCTGGTTTTGTAGGGTAATGTTTGTGCTAACACTGACTCACAAATATTCTGTTTCTTCCAAAACTCCAGGGTAAGGAGCAGAATGATCTTAAATTAGAAACATGGTCAAAAGTTCCTGTATAATTTCTTGAGAGACTGATTTCCATCACATTTCAACTCAACACAAAAAAGTGGTTAAAAAAGGTTAACAGTGACTGTCTCTTTCACTAGCAACACCATTTTAATTAATACATTGTTATTAGAGTGGATTTGGATGGAAAAAACCAAAGTTATTCTGCAGCCAGTACAGTAACAGAGAAAGCTGAACACAACCAGTATTTAATATTCAAAACTGAGACTAGCACTGAAAGAGCTGCCATTGAGCAACTCGAGAAGTTGGGTGAATTCACTCCACTGAACACCTTCTATACATAGCCCAGCTGATTTACTTCTGACTTCAACTACTGAGTCCAGCAGCAGAAGTACATTTTTTTTCCTTTTATGCTCCAGACTGGCACAAAACAAACCCAAAGGCACATCCTTGAAATGTAGCTTTCGCGTGTTACTGGAATATGCCTACATGACCATCAGATCAAATTGTTCCTAATTTTTATTACATATATTATCAGCATGTTTTTCAGTTTTTTCATGCTGATTCTATCGGTTCCTTAACCCTATAAACAATCAAAACCATTGCATACAATGCAATCTGTCACAAATCTTTGTTTCACATATGCATGACCAAGATATTATTTCTGTCTCTAAAGGCTGCAGAGTCCTGGTCGACTGGGTGAGATCCAGACAGCCCCATCTGTGGCTTTCAGAGTAAGGCCTGTGACCCAAATGCATCTGAAAATGTGTTGTCTTCTGCTGTAACAGCCCTTTGGTAAGGTGACCACCAGGAAAATGTCAAAACACTGCTGTAATAGTTTTACATTGCATTCATAATTTGGCAGTTAAAGCATTGACATAAACCTTTGAATTTGCTCATTCTTGTGGCTCCAAAATGCAGAAGAGTTTTGGCACATCAAATAAACTTTAGTAGCCTGACCTTGAACATTCATTTATTCTTACAGTACTCCAGCAGCTATAGAGAAACATATTTAAACATAAAGCCCTTCCCTGAAGAGCTTCCATTTGAATGCTTGACAAGACCATGACAAGCAGTAGGAATGCAGAGGGATCCACACTGAGAAAAGGAAGAGTCACTGTAATAGGATCACAAGACAAGTTCACTTAGCAAGGGTATAGTTTGCAGATTTGTGAGCTTTCCAAGAACTAATTGCTGCTCTTGTGGGTGAAAAAAATAAAAGTGAACACTTAACAGTTTGAAATGGAGCTGAATAAATGTGGAGGAAGAAATAATGTTTGATGCAAAGTGTGAAAAGAAAAAGGTCTCAAGGCTCATATAATTTACAGAGGAGGCAAACAAGAATTGACAGGTCACAGAGCTAGGCCAGGGCAGAAGTGTAAACAGGTCTGGAGAAGCAAGAACAAGCTTCAGCATTTCTCTTGAAACACAATCTAAAAGGGTGAAGAAAGAAAGGGTAAAAAGTTAATTTCAAGACAACATAATAAAATATTAAAAAGTCAAGTACTGTAATGTGGCATTTGTACTGAACACACTTGGTTGTCAATGCAAATGCCATAAAGTTTAACATTTTAGTTTGAACAGATGCTTAATTGTATGCACTTAATGAACCATCATAAACCAAGAAGATTCCTGATATGGTTGTAAGCAATGTGTTACACTGCATAATTGCAGGGACAGATATAGGAATCTCAGCCTGATTACAGTGAATGGGGTACAGCAGACACAACTAACAGAGCTGACAAGGTCCTGATTTTTAAAAAGCCTTTAAAAGTTTAAGCAGGCAAAATAATTTTGTCTGGAAATGACAGCAAAAGTCCTACAGTTCAGAAGGCAGCACTGGCCTTCACCAAGGCAAGAAATGGGCCCTGTGTTACCAGGGATAGTTACGGCACAGCAGAGTGGTGCATAAAAAGCAGTAACCCTAGAAAGAATTCTCTAATGATGAGGAAATTATTTTTATTTCTATCCCTTTCACAATGAGATTCATAAAAAAGGCTAATGACATTTAGAAAGAGAACTAGAAGATTGTCAGAAAAATACCCTTTATCACAGATTATATCAAGTTCTTTTCATTTACAGAAGAAATTTGGCACAAAACTCTTTCATTACTGTGAAGTGTCCTTAGTGTCCTCTGAAAATTTCTCATTCAAATGTAGCAACAAAAAGTATGCACTTCAGCTTTATCCATTTTACATTCTTATCCCTATCAACTTTTGGAGCAGTTTGTTAAGCTAAGATCAAAAGCATGGAAGGAAAAATAAGAGAGCCAAAAGGTGCTGCAAACAAGAAAATAATGGAAAACACAAAAATCAGCTGCTATCAGGGTATGAAAAAACTGGTACTAGAAATTTTCAGGGGACTTGAGGCACTGTGCATCACAACACTATTAATTCTGTGAACCAGGTGTTAATAAGTTTCAAGGGCAATGGATGAGTGTAGTCATCTCCAGCTTTTTCTTTCCCTTGTTGTCTACACCAGAGGAGTCAGAACCTGTTCTAGAAGTTCTTGCCATGTCACAGACAGACAGGAAGGAACCTGCCTGCTCTGTCTCTCTCTTGTGCACAGCCCCTGTATCCCAGCACAGCTTGTCCTCTCCACACACAGCTCTGCTCAGGTGCTTTGTACAGGAGATGTCTCAGCAGCCAGCCAGGAGGAGAAAGAGTGCAAGCTGGGACACCAAACACCGCAGTCCCAAAGGCTCCACTGGCCCTCAAAAGTATGTGGAGAACTGGTGGGCTCTGTCCATCACCCCTTTTCCTTCCTCTACCAAAGGACAGGCCATGCTCTGGGGAAGAGGGATGCACAAGGAGCACAACATTTGGGGATACAGAGTAATGCTAAAGCTCAAAGAGTCAACTCACAGGTTTCCAGGACCAGCAGCTACTACTTTTGGTGTCACCTAGAAGCTGTTGTGATATCAATATATTGCAAATTGCTGCATGAGGACATTACACAGCACCTCTGGGCTCCATCAGCAAGACTTTGATTTTTTCAACCTCTGTTACAGAAAGTATTAGATTTGTATCGTGAACAGAAGCACATTATGAATAACTACATTAATTTTCTGAAGAGAAGTTAATCGAAAGGTTACACACCATGCTCTCACTGACATTGTTTAATTTTTATGTGCAATGTGCATACTAAACAAATCTACAGCTCCCACAACCAAACAGTCTGAAACCCAGGACTCTAAACACAAGATTGCTGAAGTAAGATAATTCCTCATACTTAAGGTTCAGCATCTGTGCATTTTCTGAAATCTTCTATTTTTTTTTTTTTTTTAAGAATCCAGCTATGGAAACACAGTTTGTCAAAGGGCTATTGATCTGTATGTACACCCCTCCTCCCACTTAAATGAGCTTCAAGGGGGAGCTGGGGTGCCTGTTAAACCTAAAGCACTTACATCTATTTAAAGGTAGCTTGTGACACGCACTTGAAGGAGGGCTGCTCTGCATGTTCCCCGGCCCGCAGCTCCTTGATGCTCCCGGCCCTGCTGCAGGAGGCATCCAATCAGAGCGGCTGCCACTGGGGCCAGGGAGGCGGCCGCGAGTTTGATTTTCTATTCCAGCGGCAGTGCAGGGGATGTAAGGAAGCGAGTGTGTACGGCACGAATAATGACTTGTACTAATTCACAGAAATTCACTTTTTTCCCTGTCACATACTGCTCCTTTTTCTATAGACCAAGACTTTGAAAGTTCATTTTTATGTGTCATTTACTTCCCCAGGGTGTAGAGCCTGCTAAAAATATCACAATTTCTTCTCCTCTGATAACAGATTATTTATGCAAAGGCAGAATAATTATTCTTGACACTGGAAGACTCCCCCCAGCTAAGGTAGTTTTAAATGATACCTTCATGGAATACAGCAAAGGTCAATATTATCAGCTAAAGCTCAACATTGAACATGAGTCTTCCGAACTCAGGATGCTGGAAGGCTTGTTAAAGAAAAAAATTATTTTGCAGTTGTATAGGACATTTGATGTGAAAGCATGAAGGGAACATGACTGGGACAATGAGGTTTCTGTAACCAGTTACCCCATTCAACCCTGAAGAAAATGAAATAAGATCTGTGTGGTGTAGAAATATAGTAGCAATTAAACTAGGCAGAAATATATGTGGGGGAAATCCTGACAACTGGCATCAAGAGGTTAACTCTTCTTTTCTTTTTAATCAGTAACTAGTTCTGTCATCTTTTGGTTCAGTGCAAAATCTCCCCAGAGAAGCGCCTCCATTCTTTGAATGTCCATAAGGCAATTAGGTTTTACATTTTTAAAACTGAAGGGTTTTACAGGATGAGCCAATTTATATGTTTCCATAATAAGAAAAGACTCAGGGCTACTGAAGTATCTATTTCAAAATGGCTTAGGTGGTGCATTATTGAATCCTACAAAGCCAAGGGGCTTCCAGGTCCCAGAGTCTTTAACAGTCATTTTGAAAGAACTACCTGGGCAGAATACAGAACATCTTCATTTTTGGAAACCTGTAAAGCAGCTATTTGCTATTTAGAATTCTTTCAACATGGGCAGTACAGAGTACTGTGAAGAGAGGCCCTGGCTTGAACACAGGAACCCAGAGGTGCAAGGGTGCTCCCACAGCACTGGGAGGTTACATTTCTTTGCTCAAGAGGTTTTTTATTGTCTCAATAAATGCTGGTCAAATCCCAATCATAAAAAACAATTGGGTGGATATAGCTGTGAGCAAAAATGGGTGATAGCTTTCAAACTGGAATAGTGTAACAGCTCTATCTACCAATTAAAGCCATTCAGTGAACAAATCTGATGATTAACTGGATATGTAATTAAGCCTTTATTATTAGTCTAATTGGATGGTTAGGGGAATTATTAAAGCTGTTAAGATTCTGTATAGCAAGCTGACTGTGCAGTATAGGCAATATGAAATTCAGCTCATTACAAGCAAGGCCAAATGAACATATTTGAGTGGAAATTTGAGACAGCTGCATCCAAGTCTTTCAAAACAAACCTTAAAGTCATGAGTTCAGCTCAGCAGAGAGATATGTCCCACTCAAAGATGCATGGCAACAAGCCAAGCACAGCCCCATTTCCAGGAGGCTAAGGAGAGGGGGATCTTCCCTTGCCTCAACACCCATTCCCATCATTCCTGACACCAGGATAAGGAGGATGCTTTGCAACAGAGGCATCTGACCAGCCAGGGAGCTGGAGTACAACTCCTGAAGTGTTATGAGGAACAGAAGACTGATTCCATAAGGAACCTGGTGCTCCAAAATCTGGTCTTGGGAACTTGAAAGAATAAGAGGGAAGGAATGTGCAGAGCACTGCATAGCAAAACACTGAGATTTCTATGAGCACATTGTCCACGTTCCACCTGTCCCAGGTCAAAGTCTGCACTCAGCAACAGTAACATGCTGAGCTGAGAGTTGGGAACCAGCCCTTTCATGTCCCTTACCAGCAGCAAAAGTCACCCATCCTCACCTATCCTTACCAAAATAATTAGTAACAAAGAAACTAATATGGAAATTGCCAGGTTTACGTGGTGACTGAAAGGCAATTTAAGAAGCATGAAGGCAAGAGCAATGATGGTTTTTGATGAGTTATCTCCATTGGCTGGTGCAGGTTGTGCCAAGAGAAGCCCCTCAGTCCTGTGTATCAGCAGCCAAAACACACAGCAAAATTCCAAAGACAACAAAGATATAGCCACATCTTCTGCCTGCAATTAACATCAGTGGAGAACCCCACCACCACGCTCCAGTTGCCATCAAGCTGCTTTAAAACTGGCAAAAGAAAGAGGACACATCATCACAATGCTGTTGCATGCACCCAGAATATATCTAACTCTCTGTGGAAACTGGTGATAGATCTGATATGCCTGAACACTCTGGATAAGATAAATCTTGTGACTGTAAAAATTACACAAAATGTTACAGAATTCACAGCGTGTGTTTTGAGTCTGATTTAAGTTCTTCTCTTCCCCAGTATGAGCTACACACTATAATTGCTATGAAAAAATTTCATTCAGGGGTAGTTTCCTCAACTCAAAATTGTATAACAAATACTATTCTGTGTGACAAAGTCTGGTATGGATCAGGCACCCTCCTCCAATTAAATAAACATAAGTGAAGGATTACAACATATGATTTTATTACTTCTTATCTGACCTCATGTGAGGTCATTTTTGTGCTGGTAATGGGCTCTTAAACCAAAATAAAATAGCAATGTATAAATAATTTAAAATAAAATGGCACATTAGATTAAAAAACCAACAAAATTTCAATTTCACTTTGCTATAGAGTTGTATGGCTAAAGATCTTAAAAGAAAACACCTTCTGTTTGTTAAATTACACCACTTTCTACTTTCAGATGTCAAAATGTTTCCTTATTCTGTAGGGTATTAGGTCAATGTTTAATTAATAACCAAATAAACAAAAAAAATTTAAAAATTTGAAATAATTTACTTCATGGATTTAAAAGCACCCTAAGAGCAAACAATCTAAAGATTTTCTCAAAAACTCCATACAACTGAGTTCTTTAATTCAATTCAACATAAATAAAATTAAATCTTCCACTTTGAAACCAGAACCCTGTGATGTAAGAAAATGTGGAAGGAAGTTCATTACAGAAAGGCACTTAGCCACAAAAATATACATTAAGAACACATATTAGAAAGGACTTTGGGGTAGCTGCAGTTAGAAGAGCAAACCAAGAGAATGTGGTTGCAGGACCACATGGACAGAGCATTGTTTAAACAGAAAGAAACCCTAAAGTATCTCACGCACTCAACTAAATGAACACAAAGTTCTTCAAAGGTATGTTCCTGCTGCTGCCATTGATAAAACCTGGTGCACACAAAAGAGGTGGAAAGACCCTACTGCCCACAGCCTTAAACAGGGGAGAGAGCTCATCTGGGCCAGATGTACCTTGTGTTACCTATTTTCTCAGAAAACATTGGGAAAAATATCTCATCCAAGTTATTGCAATATTTCAATTTTATTTGTTTTTCCAGTAGTTAAACATTTCATGTTTATAAAAGCCTTTGAAGTTCATATAAAATAAGCAATAGACTTGTGTGAAAACCACTGTCACAATGTTAATTATAAGCAGGCACTGAGCTTTTCCACAAACAAAATTGTTTGCAGCTCTTTTAGGTTTTGACAGGAAAATTGTAGGCTGATGAAAACCAGTTGGTAGCTCATAATCCCTTATTCCAAAAACTAGGTGTGGAGATCTGTACTGGTGTGTCTTCACAGACCACAGTGCCTCTGCCCACAGCAAACTGCCAAAACTGAACCTTAAACAGCTCAGAGAAAAACACCATCTTGTAGAATGAAAAAAAAAACAAAGGAAAAACAAACAAACTGATCAACCTCACTAATATTTACATTTTGGTGGTAATTCATCCTCTCTGGGTTGAGGTGAGTGTTTCTGAGCTAAACCTTCCAGGGCATTAAAGCAAATAGGAAGACTTACATATATTTTCATAGGTTGCCACATAAACCGCGTGAGGAGAAAAAACAAAAAGAAAAATCCAAGATCATTGGAAAAAGAAAATACCACTGGTATAAAGATGGCATTGCAACTTATTGAATTTATTGCAACATCCTTCAAGAAAAAGGTGAATCACACCTGCAATTTCACTTCTTTCTTCTCCTAGAAGGAAGATGAAGACCTGTCATTCATCAAGGTAGGCTACTTGATTTTAAAGGAAAGTAGAAAAAATTTCTACCAAAACAAGAAACCTTTTGAGTGTCATCAAGAGTATTTTCCGAGGATCATCCTCCCCTTTAATAGAAAGCACAGACAATACATTGGTTTAACAACAGAAGCCACCCCTTGGCATCCCTGCACAGAAAGGGCCCTGCAGTGCCTGGTTCTGGGACGAGCCCACACTCTCCAAGCTGAGCAAGGGCCCACAGGCATGGACAGCTGTGTGCTCCAGATCCAGAAAGAATTTTGCACTGGGCTGCTGTAAGTGGCACCCACACATCATGGACAAGCCTGGGTGAGTTTGTTCTGCCCCTCTATTCAATAGCATATAAGGGACTGAGTCTCCTTAGTAAACAACAGGTTAATTAATTCTATCATCATCATTTGGGAAATAAGGATTTTAAATTCCATTGTGCATATTTTGACTTAAACCTGATTTTTAATATTACACAAAATCTTTCTGAATTGGAAAATAATTGCATAAAAATAATATAATATCTTCAATGAGTTAATAAAATTTAATTCTCAATAGAGTCTCTAAAAATACCTTCAGTGATGCAAATATCCACAGAAAATAAAGCATACAGAACCAAAATTTCCAAGGCTGCAAAATATTAGACAGGGTAGAGGGCCAGCTGAAGAATGTCATTCATTAAAAAATATATGTGAAAATTCCCTGTCCCAAAGGCTTCTCATAGCACTTCTAATTTTATTGAAGTTAAAACAGATTTCATTCATCTCAAGTTTTGGAAGAAAGCTGTAGATGGAAGCAGTTCCTTAAAAGAAAAAGAAAGAAAATATCTTAAAAACCTATTTTCATCCATTCATACTAATTCATCTTTTTCCACATAGGAGCCTTGGAAAATCCAAGAACAAAGAGTGACATCCACTGTATATTGTTCCACTTTTCTTCCTACACATAGATATGGTCTTTAACTGATTCCAAACCTGCTCCTTTAATTATTCCCAATAAAGCCTAATTTCAAAGTTTTGCTGCAATGCTTTGAGAACTACATTAAATATCTTTTTCAAGCAGCTTGCCTGTATTTGTCCCTTTACACTGCAAGGACAGCACCAGCCATTATTGTCAGATATACAGGGCTCAAAAATAGAAGTATCTCAAGTACACAAAATAAAGTTATTTCATCAATGCACGCGGTTTCCGATATTCCACGAAGTCTGACCCGCACGGTGTGATACAGAAAAAGGCATTAATATTTGAACTCCAAAATGACAAAACAAGACCTGGCTGAATGAAATCCTCCTCTCTTTGGTAACAATGCTTTGAGAGTATAAAGAAACAGCATTGACATTGGGAAATTTTGCTATTTGGTATGCAAGAGCAAGGCACTCCTCAAAAAGCCTTCCTTAAAACCCTCAAGGAGTTTAACCAGAGAAAAAGTAAATTTTCCTTCTCTGTTAATTTTATCTACTTGACTAGTAGGCTACTAGAACTTTTTGTATTTGGAAATCACTATTTGCAGCAATAAAAAAATCATAAATCTTACAGAGCAACAAAAAAGTTGAACGAGACACGATAACCTAACAAGGATCCTGAGGCACTGAAGGTCTGGGACACTGATGAGAGCTGCTTCCAAGATCATACCCTTTATACAGCCCAGTCTCTGTGCAGGACAGATATCAGAGTTCCCAGCTCCCTATTCTTCCCCAAAAAGCATGAGAAAGTGGGTAGTGAGAAAGCAAAACCAAGCCTGAAACAGGAATGCACAATTCTTAAAATAAAATAACATCTTAAAAACTGATGAAGAATTTGATTTTTTTTATAAAATAACAGAATTACAAAAGAAGAAGTATGAAATATTAATATATTTTAGCTGTCCCTCAAATATATTTAGAGCACTGTTTCCCCCTACACCCATAAAAATAGGTAGCAACCACTGTAGTAAAAGATGAAAATACAACTACTGAAATACAATTATGTTGTTGAGACACTATTAAACCCGTTAACATTCTTCACATAAGGGAGGACCTTCTTCAAAAAAATGTGTATGCATGAACGATGTGCTATAAAGAAGAAGACAGTAGTAAATGCATCTACATGTAACATTGAGCTTGAGCTTCTATTAAGCAGAGTTTAGAAACAAGGTAATTGAGAACTGCTATATAGACAATATAATCTATGATTTTGAGGGACTAGAGCAGATCCTTTCAGCTTACAAGAAATATGTGCTGGTATATAAAAACACAGAGAGGCTACTCAGAAAAGTGTCAATGCTCAGGATATCCAAGAGTCTCAGAAAAAGGAAAACACATGTGGAATTACTAAAAATCCAGATAGGGCTTCTAATGACTAGATTTGTATCTAAATTTGTATCATCATTTGTAAAAGGATGATAAACTAGTGGTCCTTGCCATAGATACCTCCTGGGAGTTGTGACCTACATTGGCAGGAGTAGCAAAGCCTCCTAAGTCATGTGTCTGCTGGTAGCTGAAAAAGCTCTCATCACATCCCTAAAATCAACAACAAAACTAGGCAGCCAGAGTAAGACTGAAGAAGGGTATGACAATCCAACCAGTTTAGAGATATTTTGCAGAGGAGAAATTGAAAAACCTTTTCCAAAATAGCCCATTGAATGCTGGTAGCTCTGGAAAGCTAAAGGTAGGGTTCTCTACCATGCCTCTGGTTTGACTGTGTCATTCTCATCCCACTCTCTGCATCCAGCAGTCTTCCCAATAATTTTCTTCTCAGGCTGAACTCTGGAAGTAATTATACCTTACCCTTTCTCTCCAGGGTCTTTACTGACTAAAGCTAGAGAAGTCTCTGCCCTCATCTCTCTTCCATATCAGTTTTTCAATCCATGAGCATCTGATGGCCATTCCTGCAAGAACATGTCAGTGGAAGATCTAAAGTGAGCACATTATTAATTAGACCAAACCACAATAACCCTCGGGAACACAGTTCAAGAATTTTGATCAAACCTTTTCAGCTCTTACTTGCCCATCTCCTAATTCAAATATTCAGCCAATATGTCAGAGATTGAAAAACAGTCTATAAGAAGAGATGTGTACTGAAAAGTTTCTGTTCTGCAGTGTGGGGTGAATACTTTGGAGGAGCTGTTGGAATAAATAGCTGTAATTCTGACAACATGTAAAAGTGTTTCTGCTCTTCTGGCATGGATTTGTAAATCATGTGTTTATTGCAGCTGTTACTGACACATGAACAACAGCTCTCAGGATAAACATTTCTGTAGGAGTTTGGTCTTCAAGCCTTTAGTGTGAAAGAAAGACCTTGCAAGGTCAACTGTAGAGCAAGGGCAGAGCCAGCAGCTCCAGGCAGAGGCATCAAGCTGCAGTATGAGTGGCTCACATGCAGGACTCCAAGGAAACTTTGAAAACAGCGGGTCAAAGGAGAAAAAGGAAGAAGCATTACAGCATCAGCTGGGTCATGGTCTTAGCAGCTGAGCAGCAACAGATACGTGAGGACTGCTGTGAGTGAGGGGGAAAAAAACCACAACAAAAGACACAAAAAACAAGCTTGCTTTCAGCTTTTGAATACAGTCTCAAACCCATCAGTGGCCTGTGACTGATTTTTAAAGAAGGAGCTAAATGTGCTTAGCAACCACAAGCACCAAACACAGCACTGAAAGGTCAAGAAACATAGCATAAAAATAATAATCTAAATGTAAAGGGCAAATTCTCACTTGTGGTTTTTCTGCTGAACAGACCTACCCCTTAATCAAAACAGTTCAAATAAATGTACAGATTAGCCTCGATTATCCAGTCTTGACTTATTTGAAATTCCAGGATATCCAGGATATATTGCCTTACTTATCCACTGAAACTATTTTTTCTAAGAAATCTATTTTCCTTAAAGATTTTAAGAAATGTGGTATGCAAAGGCAAAACAGAAGCTGGGGATATCCTCTAGTGTTTAGCAATGACATTACATAATATTTCTACGTAATG
The DNA here is from genome assembly GCF_027579445.1 of Ammospiza nelsoni. Classification (NCBI taxonomy): domain Eukaryota; kingdom Metazoa; phylum Chordata; class Aves; order Passeriformes; family Passerellidae; genus Ammospiza; species Ammospiza nelsoni. Next base: position 9,442,527 of record NC_080645.1, read on the forward strand.
ATTTCCAGATCTGTGCCAATGTGCTTAGAGAAAGGCAATGAAGGGCAGAACTATTGTGATATGAGAAACATGCAAAAGGCCAAACAGAGCCCTCAGATCTCCTAATTTTAAGTGTAGTGTTGAGTAGATCATTTCTAAGCTGTGCAAGGAAGGACAAAGTCTTCAAATGAGTACAGAACAAGCTGGCTCCAAGCACAGGACAAGAGCAGCAGCTTGTCCTGAATGAGGCAGCACGGTGCCCATGGGGTCAGTGCTGTGCTGGCTCACCTGGGCTGCTTTGGGACTGGATCTACATGGCACCAGGCAGACACAGGATGCTGGGAGCCCACCCCAGCCACACTGCATCAAACCTTGCTGATGGTCCCCACCTCCTTGCTGCCCAACAGAGCCACTGCCTGCACTGTTCACACAGCTACAGCAGTTACTAGCCATGGCCAACGCTCAAAATATGAAACAAGCGCCCCTAAGAGTCTCCATTTAGAAAACCTAAGCTAAATAGGTTAATTTTTAATAAATTACAAAGTGCTTCACCATTCTTGATGACTTCAACACTAACTTATTCATTCAGCAACAATTATAGCAGATATTTCAATTCACAGGGAGCTTTATGCCCTGCAAATTTGGGTTTTCTAGGTTTTGGTCATCTTCCTCCCTAGCCTTTGAGGTTAAACAGCTTAAATGCAGCCGTTAATCATCTCCCTTGATGAAGTTAATGAGGACATCACACCCTCATGTGAATCCTACCTATTGGGAAAGAATCCAAAACAGCACCTAATTTAAGGCTGCCAGTGTAAAACTACCAGATTTCAGACTCATGTTAAAGTTCGTGTTTCAGTCTATATACTCAATCTTTGCCTTTTCACGTTCTTAATTTTTGCTACACAATTATCTGTGCAGATATGAGCTACCTGAATAAATCTGCAAGGCTCCTTCCACATACAGAATTATATTCCTCCTAAACCTCTATCCTTTCCAGGGAGAACTTACTCCATTTATATAATTTATCCTTACTTGTTCATCCAAAAATACCTGAATTCTGGTTACATGTTTAGTTGTGAGCTCAAAAAGCAGACAGTCCTTTCACATGAGTCTGAAAATACTCCAAAAATCCTAAATAAACAAGTACTTTTTTTTTTTTAATTCAGAAACAGCTTAAAGAAGTTTAAATTCACATCAAAGTAGATAATTCATTTCATTGTGACATTAGGGCTAAATAAAAATTTAAATTGTTTGCATTATGAAGCTGGTATAAAATATGTGCATTAATTCCATATCTCAGCAGCTTGATTCTCAATTATAACTTGGTAGCCATATTAAAGGAGGGGGTTTATCACACAGGTAAACAAAAATCAGTTTTGAAACCATAATCTGTAAACATAAATGCACACAAATGCACACAAAGCTGTCTATGGTATGATGCAAATTATTGTTTTTTAGGTGGGAGGGCCAGTGAGGATGTTTTCACAAGCAAGACACACATATTGTTTGCTTGCATAAATCTCACACAGTACAGTCATGGCCCTCATATCTGTTATCACATTTCATTTGGTGACAGAAATGGGTACATATTTGTAACAAACAGATTTGGAAGCCCTGGGGTTTTGTGTTAATTTATAAATCATGTTACATGAGGTCAGAATTCCTCAAACATGTAACAAGTCCTTCCTCAAGTCCTCTGAAACTAAACAGATTCATATGTGGTACTTTGATGATCTGATTAAGTGCCAGAGCTCACATACAAACACAGACACAACCAAAATGAAGATAAGGTAGATTCTTTTGTCAAAGATGTATTTGAGATTAATGGCAAGCTGACAGCCTGAATGGGTTCCACTGCACAGAGGCAATTACTGCAGTAGGTAAAGCAAGTGATAAAGATTTATTTAGTACAAGGCTGATATTCATTAATCTCTTTAAACCCCACGTTAATGTTGTTTAAAGTACTGTAGTTCTTCTCTGGAAAGGTCTGTTGAATCTATGACAGAAAAGGCAGACCTGCATAAATGCAGTGCAGGTCTCCACAGACTATGACATTTCTATACCTCCACAGGGAGGCAAGTATTTTAGATTAGTTTGGTTAGCACTGCAGATGCAGCATGCTGATTTACTAAACTCTGATGCAAGTTCCAAAAATAATTAGCTTATCAAAGATCCACTTTCCTTCCTCTCTTTTATTAGTGTGCTAAATATGGCATTGTTGCAAGGAAATCATTTCACGAGTATTCAAACACTAAGCACTGACTTGTCAAAACTGAATCCTTTTAAAAAGAGCTCATTTTCAGTGCTCTCTTCTTTTAAAAGATATTCATATTACATGACTATCTAAACAAATGTCATTCAGCTGTGTAACTCCTTCCATGCTATTAGGGAAAAAAGGAATTAGTAAGTGCTTCTGAAAGTCAAGTTATTTAATTGATCCAATATCATCAGAGCCAGCAACAAAACAAACAATTAAACAGACTCATGGCCCACAAGCTTTTCATGAACCAGCTTTGAGGTGCCACGTAAGAAACTTGTTGAATGGAGAAGAAGCTAAAATTTTGGACTTCAGTGCTAAATTTTCTTTGTTGCAGATATTCATTTAGAAGGGCATTTTTTTTCTCCCAAGGAAAAAAATATCATTTTGATTTGTCATACAGAAAATACTCCCTTTGAGATAGGTTAGTTCCTTCATTTTGTGAGCAAGAGTTGTTTCTCAACACATCAGTAAGAAAGAATATTGTTTCAAAAACCACAGTCAAGGTTCCCAGTTACTACTGGTATACTGCATATAAATAATCAGCAAGACACCCACTGCCCCTCCTAATTTTTTATCTTCAGAAAGCATATTAAAATGATTTATTTCCAGCCTGCTACTCATAGCGAATGCAAGTCAACCTCTCCTTACCTTGCCAGTGACAGGGATATCAACAGAACCCCAGGTACCAACTCCCTAGTGAACTGTGCCTGGGGCAAAATCAGCTGCAATAATTCCAGCAACTGGAAATAAAAAGGAATGTTAACAGTAGAAGCTAATCCAGCACACATTGAAGTTACATGAACGGCTTACACTATGTAGATAAAAATAAAAATCACCAATGCTAAATGCAAAAATGTATTCTATGAGACCACACAAAAACAGTGAAACATATTCTAATCAATTTCAATTAGAAGGTATTTCAAGCCTGTATTAAAACTTTCTTAAACTAGTAGAATCATGCAGAAATGAAATTATAAAAAACAGATTTGCACATAAAAGGAAAGCAAGTCAGCAGGTGCCATCTTCATTTCAATAGCAATATATTAAACATTTTTTGTTACTGCTTTTTTGTGGTATTTTTTCAATAAGTTTTCATACTGTAGGGTTGCTTAACCCAAGTTAGCACAAAAATAGTGGGGTTGGCCCACTGTCTCTCTAGCATTTTTCACCCACACACTTCCTTATTTCTTCCTTGCTCTCCCTCTCTCTATGTGGCCTCTACAGTTTCGTATCTTCATTGAAATGCCTTCCAGAAATGCCTTTGTGCTGACAGAGCCGCCTTTTCCAAAAGAGCAAAATTCTCCAGAGACTGGGGTTTCCAGATCTGAATGCTTAATTTCATATTCCAGCCCAGCAAGGGCAAGGATTCAAAAATACTGGATCAGGTGATCAAACTACGAGGGCTAGTTATGTTGAAATATTCCCTTATTTTCCAATGCTATTTCAATATTAACATGTATCAAAATATTTTGAAGAGCTGTATTAACATTTCATAAGTCTGATATCCAGTCTATCAGTAAATCTACCCACAGAACTCTGTGCCAGTTATTAAATAAAACTAAAAATAAAGAATATTTTTCTCATGGCAAATATCTATTTTCCAAAATAATAAAACCCAATAACCCACAACACTTAAATCATAAAAGAAGCAAGTCCCATTGAAACACCAACACTTCTACCCCCCCCAAAACCAAACCCAAGATCTCCACACTTCGCCTGTCAAACGGCAGCAAATATTTAGTACCCACCAGTTTCTTTCACCTCATTTGTTACATGCTTTCCTTTCTTTGCCTATGAGGTAAACAAACTACTTTTTCAACACACAAAATTATAAAAACACAACAAACAAACAAAAAACCCCAAACAAAAAATAAACTTAAATAACTTTGCTCAGAACTTAAAGGAAAAAATATCTTTGCATAAAATACATCACACCAGCGTTACACCTAAATTTCATTGCAACTTCAGTTGGCATTCAGCTTGGAGCAGTTCTAATAATGACATTTCCTCAAGTCCTCTGTGCTGATTCTCATATTTGAGAGGTGTCCAAAATCTAGAAACCTATGTATGTGGCTGAACCAGACTTGTATAAAAGAACCATTAGGTCTCTAACAGGCAAAATATTTCCTCCTCTTTCAGGTCATTAAGTGCTCAAATATGGAGTATTTCCACAGGAGAATTCTGTCTTTCATGTCCTCTATCTTCAATTTCAAACTGTCTCCAAGAAAATTATAATATAAATGTAATTTCATATTTAATTTTATACTACGGGATTGTTACTAATTCTCAAAATCTGTTGTTATAAGTAACCTGCTTGTCAGTAACAATCAACACATTTAAAACTCTCAGTCATCATTAACTTCTACCAAACAATATAAAATCAAATTTCTGTGTGATCTGCACAACTTGGATTTCTTTCAATACCTGCCTTTTCAATACCAATCACAGAGCCCCTTTATTACTTGAAATATCTCTAATATCATAATTGATTAAAAGTAAAAACATCAAGGCCAAAGAAAACCAAAATTAAAAAAAAAAAAAGTCAAGTAGGAAAGATTTTGGTTAACACCAACACCAAACCAAAACCCAAAACCCCAAAAGAATGTATTTTGCCCTTCAACAATGCTTTCAGCATCTGGTATGAACAGATAGATATGCCAACAAAATTATTTCCTAGCGTTGCACCCTCTCCTGACAGGTATTCTCCCCAACATCTCAGCACTGACAAGTTTGTCCTTGCAAAGGAATGTGGGAGGGCTCTCCTTTGGCTCAGTGTCACAGGAAAGGTGTTGAAGGGGATTGCCAGGGAATGCACACAGTATGGCAGTGTGGCTTTGCTCTCTCCAGGGTTCTAAGACACAGGAATGAGACTGGGATGGTGGAATCAGCTGCAGGCCTTGGGCAGCAGCTCCTGAGCCCTCAGGCCATTTCCTCCCCCTGAGCCCAGCAGAGCCCTTGTTCCCCCAGCAAGGCCTAGTGCTGCAGGACAGGAGGAGCACAGCAAGGCCAAAGGGGCTGCACTGCAGCTCCTGTGTGCAGAGCAGTGTTTAAGCCTGGCTAACAAGGAAGGAGGACTAGATCTAGGCTATCTGCACCTGGGTACAGAGCAAAGAGCAAAACCAGGACATTGCTTCTTGTCCTGTCACAGGAGACCAGCAAAAAGAGCCTTGCCCTGATTTCTTTACACCTTTCCTTGAAGGTACACTGATAAAATCCCCTGAACTCTCTCTTCTCCAGTCCCCTCTGTCTCAGACTTTCCTGTGGGAATAGATGATACAAAGATAATGCCTTAATCATCCTTGTGGCCCTTCTCTGGACTGTGTCCACCAGCTCCATGTCTCTCCTGCCTACACTACTGGCTAACACAAGAAGGGGAGGATTCATGATGCTGGAAAAGTTGCTATGACAATTTAAACCATGGTCATGTTACTCATAAAAGGTGAAATCACCTGTGAATTTATTCATATTCATCACTAGTGCTTGCCAAACCACAGCACCAGACAATCATTTTTTCTATGTGAACCAAATCATTTACAGAAAAGCTATTTTAAACACTGCTTATAAGAATTTCCAATATTTTCATGTCCCAATACCTCTCAAGTCAGGCTCCCTCAGTGCCCTTAGTCAAATGATATCAGCCTCAGAATGAGAGAAAGATTTTAACAAATACATTTTAGAAATCTCAAAGTGATTAAAGTAGTTTTTCTATGCATAGTAATGAGGTGGTTTTCAGGTTTGTTCTTAAAGGGCTCAAAGCAAGTCTGAAGATGTGATCTCAGAGCTAAAAGTGACAGGCTCACTGGAAAGCTAGTAGTGTCCCCTTTACATTATTATGCACAAGTCTAATGTTTCTGACAGATTGGATTTCAAAACACCTAGCATTTATCTCATCATTATCACTAAAACTGACCTCATCTTCAGGCCAAGGTACTCCAGCTAGAAATTCCATTTAGGGGAAGTGGAAAATACTAAAAGGGGGATTTAAAAAGACTAAATAAAAATTATTCATTTAAAGGCAGAACTGAAGGTTAAGAATAATTCTAAACAAGAACAGCAAAGTCATCTCTCACTAAAGACACAGAAAGTATTTGACAGTAATTTTTCCATGTGGCTATGTAATTAGCTCTATTTGTCTGCTACAAGGGATTTAAGAATTATGCTAGAGAGAGGTATCACTGTGCAACTTTATGTAAAATATGCTCAGTCCAAAGATTCAAAGGAATTGCAAAAATTCTGGTTGCTTAGAATTAGTTATACCTTCTTGGTAGAATTTTTGATACCCTATATTTAAAATGGATTTCTTGAAATTGCTGAAAAACTAAAATAAGAAAAACCAAACTAAGAAAAATCTAAAAGATCCTAAAAAAACAGGACAACCACAGGCTTTTAGGTCTAGCTGTCAAGGTCAACTGATATCATTAGACTTACATGAATGAGTTACAGTAGGGAAATCATGTTAGGAAATATGGGTCAAGTCATCATGCAGTAATAAAGCTGTTACCTCCAGACTCAGTTTTTGAAATATTCTTTAAAATCTGTCACAGTTAAGCATTTCTAATATTAAAGTCATAATTGAACAATAAAGTATGCCAATGTTTATAAAGGGCCACCTAAATATTTATTTTGATGTTTTAAAGAAGGAACCCAAACAAACAAAAACAACCCCCTCCACAAAAAAAATCCCAACACGCAAATCCCAAAACTTCTCAATTTAGTCCACATCTATTTTGCCCCTAATCATTTACAAGCAGAAAAATAGAAAATATATATATATATACACACACATACATTAAAGTATAAAATGTTTATGTATACTGAAGCATTTAGGGTAAAGAGTTTCTTAAATGTTTCTGTGGGTACAATGTAGAGCTGGAATGATAAGATCATTACAATAAAAATACAAAGACCAAACAGACAAAAAGAATAAATCCCATGTAAATAGGATTTACAGTGCCAAATTCAGACAAGGTGGCAAAGTGACATAATCAAATAGATACAGCACTAAATCTAGGGCACTCTCTTACTACCATCTCACAAGCTCAGTCTAAAAATTAGGTTGCAACATTCTCAAATGTATATTCTCATTTACAGTTTAGGGAGGCATTTTCAAAGCACTCTGTGTTGGCGTAACTGCTCCCACTGAAGTCACAAGGACCTTAACAATTGATTTCTAAGGAAGCAGGGTTAGGCTGAGCCCTTTTGAAATCCCACTGTAAATGATTTACATGGAGAGAATCGGAGCTTCTATGGCATCCCTAGGATTATAAGCACCTCCAAGGGCTTGGAAAAAAATGAATGATTAGATACAATGTGCTCAGTATACACCGGGTAAGAGCTCACAGAAACCCTTGGACATTCAAACCTGCTTAGCTAAGAAGAAAGCGTGCAGATAAACTACCCCCCATTTTTAATAACTGCTGCTCACATGAGCAAACTGGTAGTTAAAGATTATCAAAAGACAGCTACAGAGGGGCAGCCAAGAGCTCTATATGCCATCCCCATAGATCTCCATTCCCTCCTGCCTATTCCCAGCTCAAACACACCTTGGCCCCCATTGAAAATTTGAGTTTCAGCTTCTTTTGTCCCCTCTCAGCCCTGTGTGGGGTGGACAGAGCAGAACTGCCTGCAGAGGCAGATCAGGGGACAGGCAAACAACCCTGGGAGGAGGAGAGGACAAAATGTGCTCATGTACCACATTGCCTGGCGACAGCACGGGTTTAACAGGGATGCAGCCCCAGATCAAACGTACAGAAAGACCCTGGATACTCCAAAATTAGGTATCAGAAATGCTGACATCATTTCAGAGAATCACAGCAATTAGCTGACTAGGTTTACCTGGTTTTTGTATGATTTTATTTTTTGAATTTTTTGTATGATTTTTTTCTTTTGAAGACATGGTAAACGTAAGATTTTTTCCAAGTTTAGCATGAAAGTATACACAAAATTGGTTCATATGTTGCTCAAATTTAGGCCTTGAAATAGCAGTTTGATCTCTTTTTCAGAAGCTAAATACAATGGAAGCCATTTAAATGAATAATGCATTTTTTTAATGGAACAGAAAAGTAATATAAGTGGGGCATGTTAATTCCCAGGCATGCAAAATTTATTGTCACTTAGGTGCCCACTGGGAATAATTTATGCATCCTCGATTAAGAAAATATTTTTAATTTGAATTTGCATATTTTACTCATTACAACTAACCTTGACACAGTCCTTTTTTGAGGTGCCATGCCCTTAGGTGGGAGTTTACAAAATGTCCACTTACCAGGAAGAAATAATGAAACAAAGGTGCACACTTCTTTTCTAAGGAGAAAAATAATGTGTGTCAGGACAATAAACACCCTTGGCTTGCAATGGTCTTTGCCTTTGTGTACTACAATTAAAACTGAGTCAGAATTTATTCTTCCTTCTTTAAAGGAGACATTTATTCAAGACCTTGAAATCAAGCTAATATAAAGATAGTATGGTAAATTCCAGCACAAAACAACAACTTTTAAAAAAAAAGAAAACCAGAAAATCACAAGGGTCATGCAGAGAGAGAAAAAACTGGCAGTAAAACTAATCTCTCTATCATCTTCCATTACAATAACACATACACACACCAGTGAACAGTTCATGGAAAAGCATTCAGTCTTCACAGCTTTCTTCTGACAGGTCAGCAACTGTGAAGTTCTAAGGTTTGTAAAATCAGAATTTAAAAGTGTTCCCATAAAACCACAGTCAGAGCCACACTTAAAACTCTTGTCTCTAAAACTTTCAGAAGCAGTTATATTAATTTTAAAAACAATTCCAAAAGAGGCCAATGGTAACAAACACCTGTCCCTTCCTCATTTGGGCTCTGCTCCTCTCCAGGTGAGAACACTGCTGCGAGCTCTTTTCTGGGAAGTAATGACATCCAATTTCAAACATCCAAGGAACTCCTGCACATCAACAAGAATTCCTGAATAATCTCACATAGTGGCATCCACATATAGTTTTCTAAAATAAATTAGCCCTATTTTAACCACCACAGTGAAAAAAAAAAAGTAGGAAAAAACTTCCAGGAAAAGTAGATGAAATTCCTGGCCACCTCCAAGTTCACACATTCACATCCTAATTTTTTTTTACTATGAATTTCCTACAGAAAGAGGCTGTAATTAAAAATCAGCTACATTCTTAGCACTAGATCAAATGTGTTATCACTTTGCAAGCTCATGGAATAACTACTAGACTGAAATGAAGCTCTGCAACTGACATAATTTATCAGATCTTCAGTCTTAAGAAAACCTGTCAGTTTAACAGCTTATTTCATGGAGGGCTGCACATTTCAGAAGTCCTTGCAAGAAACCTGGCTGAAATGTCATGTAGGTTTCAAATATGATTGAACTCATCTTGATTACCAGAAGGTGTTGGCAATTGTGTTGGTTACAGGGTGAATGGTAGAACACCATTTAATTTCCAGGCTGCAATCAGACCCATGCTGATGTACTCCAGTGAGCACAAGACCCCACCATAGCTGCGACAGATGAGCCTGTCATTTGCTGGGTGAGATTACAGGAGTGAGGACTGACTCTCTAGCAAATTAACTAGAACCTCACAAATACCTCATGCAATACATTTAAAAATAAAGTTGAAGAGTGTCTTTCAGAGGTGTCAGAGAATTACCTAAAGAGCACACGCTGCCCCTGCTAGGATGCTGTCGTTTCACAGCCATAGCATGACTCAGAAAATCTGCTTTACTGTCCTCACGGCTGTATTCTTACAATTATAACTTGTATGAACTGCAGCTAGCCCAAACTTTCTCTTAACCACCCCATAGGCCACATGTCCCTTTGTGAATTCATTTCAGACTGAAGTTCATGAGCAGCATAGTGTTTCCCACAGTGCTGGGTCAGCTGCTCAGATCCCAAAAGGACCTGCGTGGCACTGAGGGATTTCTACTGAGACTGAGCCTAACTGGCCTAGAACCACAGAATGGTGTGGCTTGGAAAGGACCTTAAAGCTTACCCATGGGCAGGGACACCTTCCACTATCCCAGGTTGTTCCAAGCCCCATCCAGCCTGGTCTTGGACACTAAGCAGGAATGGGGCAGCCACAGCTTCTCTGGAAACTTGTGCCCAACCCTCACTGCCCTCACAGGGAAGAATTTCTTCCCAATGTCTAATCTGTGCACCACTATGGTTAGTTTGGCTGGATATATTAAGATCAGAATGGCAAAGCCAGGGGCCTGCATTAGAGACAAACAGCTGCTTCTTTGCAGGACACCTTTAAACTGAAATATGAGTCCCTTGGGAATACCTCTGTTTGTACTACAGGTTCTCAGTTGCAGTTTAGGAACTAAAAGCTCTGCAGGGTTAATTGGCTGTTTAAAAGTGGAATTATGGAGCAAAATGTTCTTTGCTTCTTGTTTACAACAGTAGAGATGTGTAAAGGCCTTATTTTTGTATATGTTTTGTACATACATTGCTGCAGTTCAAAGCTTGCTTTGCTTATCCATAGAATTTTTCAGTTTCCTATAATACACCCCTAGCCAGGATTTCTTGTTACATTTGTAATAAATACTTAAAATAGAAGGAAGAAGTATGTATGAGATGTACTACCAAGCCATTTATAAAGGAAAACAAAGCCAGGTCAAAGCAAGAAAAGAGCTCATATGGGATCAAAGGCATCTCTGCTTTTACCTGACAGGTTCCCCACACTGCAAAAGAGTAACTGCTCATATGTCACAGATGCACACCTGAGATGGCAGGGAGTGAAAAAAGGGACTAAAAGGGGGTGTGGTAATCAAATACTGTCCTTAAAATGGATATCCTTAAATAAATGGATATCCCTGTACCTGCTAGACACAATGCCATCCTTAGAAGTGCAGTGCAGTTTAAAACAAGCATTTTCTCAATAAAAACTCACATACTACACCACTTCTGCTCTAGGGTGAGGACATGTTCTCCTCTTCTGCAACATACCTCTTATGGGACGCCCATTTGCTACAAAAGTCTGATGAGAGCAATTCCATAAGATCACTGGAAACATCACCAATAGAAGGGCATTGGTGAAAATATATTGTACATATTATTTCATATTAATAACAAAAATCCAGGAATTATGCCTGATTTTTCACAGACAGAAAACAGAGGTTTGGCTGAATCATTGTGTTTGATTCTTAGAAGTCCCTTTTAAAGAGGGACTCTTTCTAAACATGTGCAGCTTAACCTTATTTCTGAAGTTCCATATTTCTCCATATCACCCTTAGAGTATTAAAACAACTTAACTAGAATCAAAATGAAATGTGCAGCATTTTCCATCTCCCTGAAAGACTGAAGGATTCAAAGCACTTTCATTTTCATGCAGTCAAAAAAGGAAGACTTGAAATATTTACCTACAATCACTATTTTCAAAAGATGAGTTCCTGAAAAATTTATTAAATAGAAAGGCAAGTTAATGATGATGAATAACAGAAGTGCATTTTGTAACTTTTTTTTCAAAAGAAAAAAACTATTTTGTAAACTGAGCTAAGGAGAGAAGAAAAGAAGCCCACTTCTTGGCCAGAATAGAGTAAATTTTCTTCACAGCTGGCTTAGTGCTTGTGTTTTGGATTTAGTATGAGATTAATATTGATAGCACGCTGATGTTTTAGTTGTTGCTAAGCTGTGTTTCCTCTAAAACAAGTTCTCCGTTTCTTGTGCTCTGCCATGGAGCAGGTGCACAAAAAGCTGGGAAGAAGCATGTTCAGGACAGGTGACCCAAACTGGCCAAAGGATATTTAGTGCCATAGAACATCATGCCCAGCTGACTGCGAGGGACCAGCTGCCCCTTGCCCTGAGAGCTGCTGACTCCCTTCAGGCCCCCAGCAGTGCCTCCAAAGTGCCCTGTCCAGTGTCCCTGTGCCCAGTTCCCCCAGGAGCAGCTCCTGCTCACCAGGAAGGGCCGCGGCTGTGGCGCCCTTGCACTCAGCTTGTCCAGAGCCCAGGGGAGCACAGCCCTGAGTCTGGCTGATTGCAGCTGGCAGCAATTCACCCTCACAGGAATTATAAAGGAATCACAAATTTGTTTAGAAGCCTCTTGGAAACCATTTATGGCTACTGTAAATGCCACAGCAAATTTTAGAACTACAAAAACTTCATCAGCCACAGCCCAAAAGGTTGCTTTTTTAACATTTTGATCTAATTGTCGCACAGAAAGCACAGGGTCCATTTCTTCTAATTAATAATTTATAAATTCTGATGTCCCAGACAACTAAAATTCATCTTTTTTTCTACCTCCCAAAAAAATCATCTTACCTGCTGAGAGGACAGAAAAAGTGAAATATTTCATCCATTTCAGTACTGGTTTCAGTAAGGAAGTAATCTAACAGAAGTTATGTTGTTCCAGACTGATTCCTTAAAAATATAATTATTTTAAATTATTCATTCTCCTTTGAATGAATCTCCTGATTTCAAAAAATAGTACCTGAATAACTCAATTTTGAGTATATCATTTTACTGTGTTTTAATTAACCTAAATATTTTCTGGCATTTTCTTATTGCTCTCTGTATGTGGACACACTGTTTATAAATTGGTTTGCTACTTTTGCAGGGAACCTAAATGAAAGGAACAACACTGACACCAGCCCATCCCCTTCCCCAGGAAAGTGGGTGGGAATCCAACAGTGCAGGTCTGGTATGGCTCAGCAGTTCACTGAATTTAAAGTGCCAATACTGCAAATGATTTTTATGAGAAACAAAAGATTTTAAATTGTTTAAGGAGTCACAAGCACTTTAGCATTGCTACTGCCAGCCTTTTAGGTGCCAAAACAATCTGGACTCAGTCTTTGGTACATGTTACATCATTTGGGAGATTTGGAACTAAGCTCCAGCATTGCATATAGCATAATATTAAATCACACACAATGCACTACAAGCAATCCTCTGCTGGCCCAATCTACTAAAATGATTTATTCACAGAAAGTTTAACTGTACAGCAGGGAGACTGCAGCACATTTGCACCTTCACAAAGAACCCTTGTCAAGTAAGTCACCAGTATAAATGCCATTTGGGCAGCTTTAGACCAGAGTGAGATTTAGAGGTCTGAAATAAACCCACCTTCTTTCAATACGAAAGGACAACCAACATTTTATGTGGAAAGGATGCGGTTTCTTATGCACAAACATATAAATACATTTTATGGCAGCCACCTAACAAAAAAAAAAGAAACCCCACCAGCATTAAATAACAGACCTGCCATAATGCAACCTGTTGCTGCTCCTTGGAGTGATTAAAATACGGCTCCACCATGCTGAAGTGTCTCTCCTCCCCCTCACACCAGCAAACCCTTTCTTCTTCTGCATTTGTTATACATTCGCATTTATATTATCTGTCTAGCTGTCCATCCTTAGATTGGAATCTGCTTAGAACAGGCACTTTTCCTTCTTGACCATTCAATGAGCACTGCAGTTGGTGATACCATGGACAAATATTAAATGAACCTCTCTGAAAAGAGACAACTGTAAGAGGGAATTCTATTGTGTAAAACAACCGTTCCCACAGAAGAGAGCTGAGGTACTTAACTGAACTAGTTTTTACTTCAAAGACTATTGAAAATATTGAAACACTCCTCTGTACATTGTTTGCTTATATGGAAATATACACAGGGCAATGTTAGGGGCCTCATCCTGACCAGCTTTTGGAAGCACGCACTTCCGTTGATATTTTAAGAGGAATTGTAACTGTTTTGGGAAGTTTAATCAGCACTTTTAAAAATAAGTCAACATCAGAAATGGTAGTTGAGTTGGCTTAAAGAACTGATTATGGAGCAAGGGAAAGATTTGTAAGCAAAACCACATTTCATCTTGCACAGGGAACAATGCATGAATGAAAAACGAGGGCTACAGGCTGACAGGATCTCTAGAGTACCTGCATTCTGCCCTGCTGGAAATTTAAGTAACCTTGCAGCATGAAGTAACTCTGAAATTAGAAGCTGTTAGAAAACACTTTGTATATTATTTGTGTTATTACTTGCAAGTTCATCTTTTCTGATAGAGGATTTCCATCTAGTATCATACAATCTGACAGAATAATTATTTTTGGGAAGCTTCACTTAAGTGGAAAAACAATTCCACAATTAAAAACCTCATGGAATAATTAAAAAAAATTACATGAGTTGTACTCAGGTACAGCTGTGGAAAGGGTATGCGCAATTTGCTGCAAAGATCCACTCAAACCCCCTCCAATGCTGTACCCTTTTGCCCTCAGCATCCACCTTCTCCCCTGTTGAAATCAAGAATGCAGAGTGGATATTGAAATTAACTAGTACAGTAAGTGAACTGCAGAATTAGTACCAGTCTAGCAAATTAAACAAGGGAATAACCTAAATTTTTTTCCATTTTCCTTTTTTTTATTTCCAACAAATTAGAGGGCTCCAGTAGATTTTATCAAATACTGAGCTCCCCACTCTCTTTCTCAAACTGTATAAATGCCTTGAACTCCCAAAAGAACATCACCATTCCTTAGCCCCATGTAGTTCTCTTTCATTTACCCACTTCCACAGCACCATTTTCAAAGACTTATTTTAGCCAAAGGGAACAAAAGTGGAAATCCTGAAAGCAAATCTGCAGATTTTTCCAGAATTTTTACTCTGCCCCCTCCACCAACTGTCCACAAGACCTCAACTCCCCCACTGGGATATCCTTTATGGATGACTCCTGAGGCACTTAAAGATTAAAACAAAGGACGAGCCTCACAAGTCTTACACTGCAATGCTGGCCACAATAGTGTAGTCACCCTCTCTGAACACAAAAAAGGAGCCCAGCCTCACCTTTGAAGTTGTAAGCCTTAGTCAAATTCCAGAAAACAACAGATATGACTACATATAATATAATTTATTTTGTGAACTACACAGACGCACACACACTTCATGATCGGACACAAGTGCAAAACATAGGTATCACCTGCCAGGTTGAAAGTGTTTTCTTTAAAATGCAGTACTAAAGCAAACAAAATTTACAAATTTCCTCATGGAACAATACTAAACATTTAGAAAATAAGGAAAATGTCTCTTTAATGCATAAGCCATTCAAAATTGGGCCCCAAGTGTTGTGCGAGGCAAACTACAATAGAGCGCCTGCAGGCTGCTTCAGAACTGCACAGGCACTGAATGCAAAAAAGAACGACAGTGCTTCCACGGTGGCATCAGTTCCAATTTAAGCACAATAATAGGGCACAGCACAGTATTCTGCACTTGCATCACAAAAGGAAAAGACCAGCAATCTCAAATTCTGTGTACAATCCCTAAAACAGATGCTAAAAATCCACAACAAAACCCTACGATTCTGTTTTACACTAAGTTCCCCTCACACAAATTACAAACACCTACTTTACATATGCAACTGATTAATTCATTGCAAATCTTGCTTCCCTATAATATAAATTTTCTTTGCTTTCAAATAACTCATAATTTCCAACCACTCCCATGGCACAATTTAACCTAAATAAATCCATTCAGGTATGCTCCTCTCATCAGTTATTTTGCAGAGCAGTAAATTCTAACTATGTGTTATGGGGTGAGTTTTGTACGTAAGTATGGTATTAGTGACACAAATGGGCCAGTTTTGGTGATGAATTTCTTCTGGTGACCTGAAAGCTCCACTCACAGTCTCCTTCTCCAGGAACAAGACCATAGCTGTGCCACCACCTGAGCCCAACCTGGTACCTTTAAAAGAGGCCATCACTGGTACCTGCTCTGTTTGGATGATGCAGACACAGAAGACTATGTCACCCCAGAGTACTCAGCTCATGTAAAAGAAGAAGATTTAGAAAGATGACAAATCCAACCATGTACCAAGTTGATCCTAAAATAGCTTGCTAAGTCATAAAAATGCACATCTTGCCAAGCTGGTGGGACTAATAAATAATAGAACATCTTTTACCAAGTGTAAGCTGTAATAGACAGAAGTAAGTAAGGTTTGTTTTGTTGGGGTTTTTGTTTTGTTTTGGTTTTTTTTTTGTCTGCAGAAAAGGTCGTTGTGCAAGAAGAGGCAGAGATGATTTTAAAGAAGGAAGCAAGGAGACCACTGAAGACAGAACACCAGGAAGACAACTGATGAGATAAAGCCTAAAGAAAGCCTCTGACCATTAATCTGCAAAGATCCCAGTACCTTGTTTTGCAACACCTGCTAAGAAAAGAACATTTCAGTGACATGTTGTCTGAGTGAAACATATTACCCATGGGATGCTACCTTGATATAACTATAAATGTGTTCATGTAGTTTCTAAAGCTAAAAAAAAGATATCTGGACTATTTCATCTGAGGTTTCAGGTTAAATAGGGTGTAGTCTTCCACCAGTAGCACCTCTCCTGAGCTCTCTAGATCTTAGATGTATTAGAACATGTCTCTCAAGAAAATTACAGTGTTTAAATCAAGACTTCAAGTGACAGAGAACCTACTGGGGCAAGATGTTCCAATGGTTAATTACACTATGTTCATTATGGTACATAGGGCACAACTACTCTGCTCAGGAGACACATCAAAGTCACCAGAGGACAGCAACCTCATCTGTTAGCTCCAATTTACTCTATGAAAGAAATTCAGGCTACAAAGACAAGTCACACACACCCTTTCTTAAAGCAGGATGTGGCATACTATATTATGCAAATGGGCACAACCCCCTCTTATCTCCTTAACTATGGCAAACATGTCCATCTCTGTCTAAAATATACACCCATTCCTGTGCAGCCCAGTATGAAGTCTCAAGTTTGAAAATACTCTGAAGTTCATAATTTCTGACTGAGGCAAGGAAGGAGGCACAAGCAAATGCTTTTCATTCAAAAATATTGAATAGCACACAAAATTATAATCTAATGACAATGCAATGCAAGTCTTTTGGAGCAGAAACACAGCAGCTTTATAGTAACATGAGCTGTTTAGGACAAGAAGAGATTAATATTTTATCCCAACTGAATTTCATGTGGAATTTTGATAAGAATGTAATTTCCCAAGCTGACTAACAAGCTATGCCTGTGAGGAGGTGTAACACCCCTTCTGTACATGAAGCGGCCTCAAATCTATAGTTATCACACTTGTTAAAGAATTTGCTTTCATATATCACCCAAAGTCAGCACTCCAGCTACCCTCTGACTCCTAACACTGCTTCTTAGCACTGTTTATACGCAGAGTACTCTTCAATTTTGTCTTGAGCATCATCTAAATTCTTTGCACAGCACATCTTGCCTGAGGGACATCCCAGATAACTGTTAATTTTCTAAAATCTGGAAATATTACAGGAGAACAGCATGTAGGATATACTACAGAAAGAAAAGCCCCTTCATCTGGGTGGGTAAAGCATCTATTCAGACTTCCCCAGCTCTAGTTTATACACATTGTGTATGTATTAACTGAAATGTTTACCAAGTCAGCTGCATTATGTTAATAATATAAGTCGGCCTGTATTGAAAACTTGAGACAAAAAGATATTTTATATATTTCAATCAGAAAAAAACCCTCTTCAAACAAAAATGAATACTTATGCAGAACAAATTAAGTGATTCACTCACATCAATAATATCCAAGTAACATAGTTACTTCTTCTGAAGCTTGTTTTTAATGGAAATCCACTTTTCTGTCACATACAAATGGCTTATGTAGAAACACCTATGAAAAATATTTTTTTTTATTTCTCTGTAATCATGATATGTGTACTCCTTATGTATCTGGAGAACAAAGTTTTAATATTGTGATTGCAAATTAATATTTAACCTAAAAGAATACTGCGATTTCTGAGTTCTGAAGCTTTTTTCTACTTAAAAACATTTACAGTGATGTAGTGCACATTTTAGGATATTAAGAATGACATAAAAATCACCTCAGTAACATGATGCAAAGCAACATACTAGCATCGAATCATTCCAGTGGATCAATATAACTCAAAGAATTTTTAAGAGGAAAACATCACAAGGATCATGTAACGGCAATGTTCATCCTGTGCATCTATCAGATAGCCCAGAGCTCTTCACACCACTTTCTTCTTATCCTCTTCTCACTATTAAAGTTTCCAGACCATTAATAGCCCCTTGATGTTCTCTTGTGTTACCACCCTTGGGTGCCCAGTATTCCTCAGTTCTCTGCAAACCATCACAACTCCAAATAGAACAGCCTCCAACAGCTCAACACCAGCACAGCCCCAATGACCAAGCAAAGGTAGCTAAGAAAAAGAGTGACTTTTTTCAGTGTTATGAGGATAGTGGCAGAGCAGAATGAGCAAGTATAATGGCTTTCTCTAAAGGTGACATCTTAAGAGTGCTGCCATCATTGTGCAACAGGACCGGCCCCATCCAGTACAGCACAGACAAGAGATGAGATGGGCTGAAATCTGGGATGCAAAGGAAAAAGGCTCATCACACATGACTGTACCCCTGTGAAATAGGGACTGTGTGCCTGCAGCTGATGGGGAGGAATTTGTAATACCATGGGAACTGGGATCCACTGGTGCTGAACTGCATTCCAGGGGCTAAAGACACGTAGAGGATGGAAATGCAAACATTACCATGGGGTAACAACACAGCCACACTTGTGCCACTGGTAACACCAACTGTGTTGAGTGGTGCTTTAGAGTCAAGGAAAAAACTACAATGAACAACCCCTATGTGAAAACCTCACATACACACAGCACCATCCAGTAAGGGTCAAGGCAAGGCCAACAGAGACACTTGTGTGGTGGGTTTGAAGAGATTGTTCTGTTTACCTGCTCAGTTTTGCACAAAGCTCTAAACAAGAGGCTGATTTCTTGTCTGGGCAAACGCGTTGTCAGGAGAATTCTGACATCATAAAGCAGACCCTCATGTATCTGGGATTCTCATGTATGTGTTTTCACAGGGAAAAGCCAAGTCATCTTGTATTCTGAATTCAGCCTAGATTTCCTGTATCCAGATAACACATCCCAGGAAAACCCAGACACACTCAGTTACATTTTTGTCCTACCATGTGCAGCAAATCCAGCATAGCTGCAGCATACAACATTTCTGCACACAACCAGCTCATCGGTTGTGATTCCTGCTCACAGCCCCAAATACATGACAAAGTTTTGTTCTAAGTAAATGGGCATCAGACTGAGACCCTCAGTCAGAAATACGGATGGTAAAGCCAGAATTCAGCTTCAGAGTGGGTCTCAAATTAAAATGGAAATACCTTTGTGATAGACAAATGAAAGCTGAACAGAAACTTGTCTTGTGCATTGGAGATACTTAACACAAATAAAATCACACCATCTGATAATGACACAACCTGCAACACTTCATATCAATCCTAGACACAATATATTCCTGAATGTATCATAAACCATAGTAAGCACCCTGGCAATAGGCAATTTTCAAAGTTGCTGAACTTCTGCAGGGCACAAAGTATCTGTATTATATAAAAGCTACACATTAAAATCTATCTTTAAAAGCATTTTCCATTCTCTTTGGTAGGTTCTCTTTTTCACCAGACAGTAACTATCCCCATCCTTCTCCCTCCCATAGCCAACAACAAAATGAAACAGAAGCCATAGTGCTAATTGATAATTTATAAATTCTGCATGAAATACAAATTAAAATCCCACTGATTTCATTCTATCTAATTAACAAATTTTTATGTAGTCCTTTAACATGCATAAGCTCATAAATCACCTTCCCTATAATACACTGCAGTTACCAACCTAATGAACTGAAAGGAATGCTCAAAAAAAAACCCAAACCCAAGATTTGGGCAGATAATGCAACTTAATAACTCAGCATACAAAACATTAAAATTATTATTAGGATTACTACCCTCTTAGCAAAATAGAGGTGTCACATCAATTTTGATTTCTATGTCTGTATTCAACAAGAAGCCAAAGTAAATGGAGCTTTTAATTTTAATATGCTTACTTATACCTGCATAATTTTTAAACTTTAAAAAAGCCACAAAACAGATGTCTCTACTGGAAAAAAATAAAAACAAAATAAAAAATCTCCATGGCTCAAACCCAGCCATCAGACAAATTCAAAGAATCAAAAAAACATGCATTTGAATTGCTCCTTTACAAGTGGCCAGTAAGGCACTTTGTGAAAATTACTGGTTTTCAAATGATATTTAAGTCTCACTTAGAGAGGAAAAACTCTTTCAAAGAATAATAGATTTTTTTTTTATTCTATCTTCAATGGTCAGATTTCCATAATATGAACTGCTTGATAGTCACTTTCCCTTTAAATTATTTTTTAACCATACAGGCAGTCACATCTGATTTCTGATTCTCCTTACCTTACTTTTCCTTTCAATTACTTCAGTTCTTAATACGAACAATAAGAGTGCTCATTGCATGTCCTCTGTGGGACTCCTGGAACTTAGATACTCAATAGACAGGTGCATAGATAAGGATTCAAAGTCTTTGTTCCACTGTCCAGACAGAATATGTTTAATCTTTTTTCTACCTTTTCTATGCCATTTAAACTTTAACCTAGTAGTAACTTTTACTGCCTTGATTCACAATTCAAAGGTATAAAGATGAAAAGTCCTTGCCTTGGAACGTAGCTTGAAAACTTCATTCTTAGTCTGTATTTCTTTTGAACTTCTTCTTGTGGTTTTTGTCTTTATTTTTCCAGGGTGCCAACTTTACAGTATAGGACTTTCCAAACCTAACAGCAGGGCTACTTGGAAGGAAGAAAAGTAGAGCAAATTTGCCCAGAATCAGCTCACCTTAATGGAAAATATTTAAATTACTGACCAGGGTTGATTAGAGGGCAGTGAGTTGATTTCCTCCCTCATCTTCTGAAATATGTTACTAGTGACAGGCTATTATATTTAATTGTAAACATACACATCAGCCCAGCAAGCATGGGACAAAGAGCCAGTATAAAAGTAAAAGAAAAACCACACTCTGTACAGCACAAAACACATCACATTTAATTGTATGGAGATAATAACTTACAGTCACAATCTTGGTATATAAGTGACCATGACCATCAACAGTGTATCTGTGTAGCTAAAAGAATAAACCTTTTGCATTAGCTGAGATAGATGTTAAAAGCATGGATCTTTCAGATCAGATAAACACAGACATTTCTGGAAAACTCCAGTCTCTTCCAGGAGCATGAAAGGTGGCACTGCAGTGTGTCCCACTGGCTCAGTCACAACACCGTGACCTCCAGTGCTGATCCAGTGCGGTGCCAGAGGCACGGGCACACTGCTGACCTGGCACCCTGCTCCAGAGGGACAGCCTCCACCAGAAGGGTGAGACACCAACCAGGTCAGCTTGCCAGAGGTCACCTGTGAGAGCCCATCTCACTACTTCAAACTTCATGTGGGAGCTATCCTAACAAATAACAGGTTCCTCTGATTCTTAAAATGTGCTGTCTTTCACCTCTCTCTTGGATTAGGGAGGAAAAAAAGCAAAGCTGGAAATGGTGTATAATGCCCATTATCTGAACTGCTTTTCAGAGCTAATAGCTGGAAGAGCTTTTGTAGCTCCTTTAGACTTTCCAACAGGACTGTCACTCATCTGTGCAAAGCAGCACTGCCTGCCCACTGCTCAGGGAAAAACACAGCAAGGCCAGGAGGATGCTCTGTGCCTCCCCCAGCACAGCTCCCTGGAGCCCAATTACCATAACCTGCAGCCAGGAGAGGGGAAGAGCAAGCTGTGTGTCTGGGCATGGGGCTTGCTCAGTGACCACGGGAAAACAAACACAGCTCCACAGAGCTGAGCCAAGGGGTCTAGGGCTCCTTGGAATAAGACAATCTGCAGAAACAGCCATCCAGGTTAGCTGCAGGGTTTTCCAAGCCCATAAAACATTTTCAAAGATCTAACTGGATCATTTTCATCCATATGACACAAGTAGCATTCATTTATTTACTTGTTACATAAAGATTTTAATGAGTACAAAGGAAAAACATAGTTGTGCCCATCTAGCATCCTTTAATTAATTACTGTCTTTTCATTTCAGGAAATGACATTCTATCCCCCTTCCTTAAGGAACTATCATTGAATCTAAAAATTATACTTTGTGAAAACTAGCCCAATTATTGCTTAGAATTTTATTAAAACTCTTACTTTGCAAAAACCCCTAAGAGTTAATAAATTGTTTCAAGAAAACATCCATGGCTTATAGAATGTTAGTACATCATTCAAAATACTTCAGAATTACTAGAGCACTGTTCTTTACTGAAGTTATCTTTGCCAATTAAAGAGAGATCAAATGAACACCCCCTTCAACAAGGTGAAAGCCATCAAAGAGGCAGGATTACTGCATACAGACTGTCAGGTAGCAATGTGATTACCAACATAAAACCTGAAGCTATAAAAAAGCATTTAAAGTAATTATGTAAAGGATATGCCCTCACACTTTATCATTTAAAAAACATTTAACTCATTATTTAAATTTACTAACAGATGTAAACTCTTTTCAAACACAAAACTTATGTCCATCACCACATTCTCCATGCCTTGGAAGAAATTTTGATTTTAATTTATTGAGCCCTACAAACTTCTGAATTGCTTCATTCACCATTCAGTCTAGATTTATAACCAGGTAATAAAATTTAAAGGGCATACATATATTGTACTTACCAGCTTCTTCCATTTCAAAAGCCATTGTTGAGGAGCTTCCTTTGCTGAAGCATGTGGCACTTGGGGAAGCACTCCAGATCTAACAGTAGTGCTGGAGAAGTCAGAGAAAATATTCCCGCTACCTCAAAAATCCTAAAGTCTCCAAAAACCCATTTAGAACCATTTAGAGTGTGAGTTAAGGCTGCCTTCAGCAAGAAGAGCTGAGTTAAAAGTTGTAAAGAAAAGGCATGAAAGATCTAGGACAATAACAGACAATTGAAGGATTGACAAAAACATTAGAGGGAAGAAAAAAAGAAGGGGTAAAGACTTGACTGTGACCTGTAAATTAAACTGCCATGGTTCTTACAAAAACTTGCCAACCAGTTTTATACCTCTTTCTTTCCATTTGTGACATTTACTTTGAGTTCTTCACTATTCAAGCTAATGTACAGTCCATACAGACTGTAAAAAACATGAGGTCTGAATCTTTCTCATTTTAAGTTAGTTATAAGATTACCTGAGAAACACAGAAGTTTAAACAAGAGTATTGAATGAATTCTGGAAAATGTCCACAGAGACATTTTCAATGCTCTAAGATGTCTGTAAAGAAGGTCTGATAGGCTTTAAGTTCTTCTGTCTATTTGATTCATCACAGAAAATTTATGAAGTATGTTAAGGCTATTCTTCTCTGGTTTTCCTGCTTGATTTACTGGTGATAGACTTTCAAATTTAAGACTTTAAAAAAATACCTCTGTCTCAAATATTACCCAAAGATATGCTTAGATATCTTATGCACAGGTACAAGTCAAGGAAATCCACAAAATTCAGATTTTTGAATCTCTTATTCCCTTTGGTATATTCAGTATTCCTTTTTGTTATGCTCATGCTCGCAACAACTTTTTAATTTTCCAGCTTTCACACTCTGCTCCAGACCCCCTCAAATTCTAATAAAATGCAAAAGGATCATCTGTGACAAGTCTTACAGGAATTCTTTACTTCATAAAGAAATCATAAAAGAAATAAACCTATTTTAAAACCTCATTGGATTTTTTAAACTTGGTTACAGGGGATAAAGAAAAAAATTAGAAAAAAACTTCCATTAAGTCAGTTTCCATGCCATTTTTGATTCCTTCCCCTGATTCTCTTGGCAGCAGAGAAAATCTGCATGTTTTCTCCATGTTGTGAGTCACTCAAGTAACACAGTCTTGTCTAAGGAAATTTTGAACAGTATAGAAATTTTAAAGTGTATGTATCTAGTAGTAAACTGAAAGAAGGTAATCCTAAAATATAAATATTCATTTGAATTTAGAGCCAGACTTGTCTTTCTATCTTTTTTAAAACTAAATATGCTTTTATTTGTCAGTCTTGAGACAGTCAGGAATGATTGTGTTACAGTCAAAGAGTACATGTTCTATCTAACAAGAAGTTAAACAGATTTCAGGGCAAGTTTTCAACACATTGAAACAAATGCTTCCTTCACCCTTCTTATGAAAGGAAGGGAAAATTCTAATCAATAGATTTTCCCCCATATTCATCAAATCCCAGACACTAATTATATCTCAGGCACAAGTATGGTGCCTGGAATATAGAGCAAACTTTAAGTGGCAGTCAGTAGATTGATTATTTAGTGAAGCAGGATACAGATATAGGCACCCTACAGTTGATAAAACTGTCACCAGTGATATTGATTCTCTAGATTGCTTCCAACAGGTTCTTGCTAATTCTGGCTTCACCTATGACTTTCCATGGTTTTTGTTACTACAGACAATAAACTCACAAAACATCCCAGTTGGATCAAGGAAAACAGCCCATGTCCTGTACTCTTGATTCACATATGGATATTTAGCCCTTTGAAACCTGTCCTCAGAGGTTCAGCAGAATCACAGCTGCCCTCTAAATTTACAACAGTGTTTTCTTTGCATCATGTTAGCACACAGGACAAAAGTGTTGCTCAGGGCTTAAGGTGTTGAACAGCAATGCATACCAAAAAAAAGAGAAAGACTGGCTTCTTGCTTAAAGTAACATGAGACAGCCAAACAGTGAGCAGCTTAGTTTCTAAATCACTTTCTCCAAAACACCTTCACCAAACCTAGACGATATAAAAGAAATGAAAACCATATCCTAACCTCCAGCTGATTTGCAATCCCTTTGCATGCAGCAGAATGTTGTGGGTAGTTATGACAGCTCTTCAAGGACAATCATCAGCATTTACCAGTGTGCTGAAATCAGTTTTAAAAAAGGAGATGCCATTACAGAAGATCATGAAGTAATCTAAAAGAGACTGCAAATATACTACTGTTAACCTGGTTAAATTGAGCAAGAATCATACATTGAGAGACTTCAATCTCCTCAGAAGGAATCACTGACCTGTGAAACTGCAGCACTGGAAATGGTACCTTCTGGTGTTCTCTTTTCTTTGGTGACATATGCAACAAAACCAGTTAAAATTCACTAGGCTTTAAAACATTAGCTTGGCATAATATGCCACAATCTGTGAAATACAAACTGTGGCAAGGTAAAAAAAGGACACACATACCACCTTTATGTCAAGCATCTACTGCTGCACACTAACTCCTGGAACAGGCAGGACCTTTGGGCTGAAGTTGTAACTCTCATGTCCTTAATAAATGCTGAAACCAGGTGAAAGTGTTGTTGCCATTAGCTGTGGGCACTCTTCCTTATCCTACCCTTGATGTAACAGTACAAGAGTCCACAACAGACTCAGGCCCTTGTCGCTGTGTTGGAGCAATGTGAGTTTGTGTTCCCAACCACACGTCCTCACATCAGACATGGAGGCAGAATTTCCCTTAAACAAAACCACAGCACTGATAGCAGGGCTCCCTGGGGACAAAGAGGTTTTTGATCAAGAAGTTCCAGCTGTGTTTTCCTGACTCATGAAGGCTGAAGCTGTGGAAGGAACTCTGCTCCATGCTATGGTGGGTGTACCCCGAGTAACAGCTACTGCAAGTGTATTGAGCAGAGGAATGAAAGCAAAAAGTCAAAGGCAAAGGACAGACATCCTTGCCTTGGGCAGCTTCTGATGGGTGGCATTAAAATAAAGCATATGGAAAATTGTAGAACAGTTGTGCAGAGGTTATAAAATTATGTCTGAAATTAAATTTCTCCACTAGTACAAAATGATAGTCCCAAAGAACCCTACTGATTGCTGTTTCTGAACCTAATGGTAGAAGGCAGCAACTTTTATTCTCTTGGTTAACGTGATCAATGTGTTTAATGCTTCTTAAAGTTTATGAATTGTAGCTGCTCTTGGAGCAATGCCAGACTGGTCAGTGTGGGTGAGCTGGAAGGGTTGAAGAGCATTTGCTAAGATTTTCACTTGTATTTCACAGACTAGTTAAAATAATCATACAGCTCAGTAAGGTTTTAGGATTAAATATTTGATACATCTGAAACTAGTGAAAAATAAACAGCACTTGCACCCAATTCTGGACAGCTCCTAAAAGGCTTCAAAGAGGCATTCAGATAGAGCTGTGTTCTCTGTTTCTGATTTATTTTTGCACGAAGTACCAGTGAGCATCCATTTTCAGGATTTAGATGTCCTGTTAAGTGAACTGCTCTGTGTCAGTGTCTTCTGAATCCCTTGAACGACATTGTAGGTTCAGAAGTATGTAATGGGCACACACCTTATAGAATCTGTGCCAAGACAGAATTTCTCTTCGTACATAGAATAATTTCTGTTTGGCTCAATGTCCTCTTCTAAGGTTGAAGCTGACTGAAGTTCAGTGCCACCCAGATCCAAGTAGACTGAGAGTTTGACTGGGTTCATATTACAAATAAATAAGTAAATAAAAGCAAACAAAAAAGCCTTCTTCAAGCCATGTATTTTGTCTATCTGAAATCCATTAACTTAATCTGTATTAAAAAAAAGGAAAAAGAAAAAGTAACAGGAATTCAACAGGAATTCCTCCAATCATCACCTCATTTATGAGCGATATTAACTTAAATCTTAATGCTGCATATAGAAAAAATTTGTACCATACCTCCGGTTGTACTGGTGACTATTTCCAAGGTCAATTTAAAGTGTATGAGTGTATAACTAGTGATTTAACTTGGGGGTCCAGCACCTCTCTCTAGCTAGGAAGTCAGTATTTGAGCACACCTGTCAGCAGAAAGCCCAGTGCTGGCCATGTCAGCCAGAGCCCGAAACAAAACCTGAACAGACCTTCAGCAGCAGCCCCCATTGCAATAGCCCATTACATTCCTCAGGTGAGGAATGCAGAGTAAGATCTTCCTGCTTTTCACAGAATTACCTGGGTATCAAGCTACAATATTGGGGCAAATGAGATTTCTGAAGAATAAAGAACACATGCAGAGTGCCCATCAAGCTACAGAAAGCTCTTGCACAAATAAACCAAAGAACAAAAGATTGGTTTTGACCATGCCACCTACACCACTTTGAACAGTACAGAGCAGTTTTTTGAACAGAAACCTGGTACTTGACATTTCCTGGAACTATCATCAGGAGGAACTTCCAATTTCTAGAAAACAAACATAAGCTATAGTCAGCAGCACTTATTCATGCAGCTCCCAAATGTTAATAAACCTACACTCTTCTGTAACAGAAAAGATGTCAAACTTTCATTTTTGGCTAGTATTAAATGAAAGCCTTTAATAGAGACAATCACCCTGCTGCTTCATTACTTGAGAAAAAATATAAATAATTACTTCTGCATTTCTAGGAATGCTTACTACCAGGTAAATCCCACAGCTTTTTAACCACCACTTAAGCAAGCCAGCTCTATAAAACCTGCCCTGTCTATTCTGCACACCAATTAGGCACCAAATATCAAGGTTATTTATTTTATAGGTGAGGCTCAGCTGCTTCTGTCATGGATGAAGGACACTCTGTGTATGAGCTCACACAGCTGCATCATTCCATTCTGTTAAAGCATAAAGTGACTGCAGCCACCTTAGCCCAGCAGCCCCTCTTGCCATTCCAGCCACACAAGAGCCAAGAGTTCCAAGAGCAAGTGTTCCCAGTTACAGCTTAAAGGAGGTTCAGACAGCACAAGGAAAAGTAACAAAACCATGACACCTCAAATCTGGCACCACATCTATCCCCTCCAAAGCTCATGTGACCTCTACTTGCTTAGTTCAAAATGGTAGAGTCAAGTTGAATTTTAGCTTGTTTTTTTCCTGAAAGATAATTGAAAAATACAAAAAATTGCAAGTTTCTCAGAAAATCAGTTCTCACTTTAGGAGGCTGGGTTTATAGACAATGATATTATTTGGGGTTTTTTGTTTTTGTAATTTGGACTTTGTTCTTTACCCACTTGTCACGTGGCCATGATGTGAAATGCTGAGGACAGAAATACTTCACAAACTTCTTTTTACTAATTAGCAAGAAGAAAATGTTGCAAAGAAGGTTCTACCTTGAAACACGTAATTCTTTAAAACTAAGAAAAAAGTGTATGGACAGACAGCAGTGAGAATAAAGCTGATCTTAAATATTCTAAAACTTCTGGACTCCTGAAAACATAAAACAATCAGAGATCATAGAATACTAGAAGTCTAGATAAAAACCACAGTATAAAAACTTAAGCAAAGAGGATGAAGAAAGATAAAAGATCAAAAACTAAGTCAAGCTCAAAGCAGACACCCAGTATAAAGAATGAAAATTTTAGAGTTTATGTAAGAGTTAGTAAATGTTCTTCTGAAGAAATGTTTTGGAACTTTAAGGAAGATTTGTTCATTTAGTAGAAGCCTTTTATATGTTACTCCATTATCAAAGATTATCAAAGGAATTACAGCAAAAACTATCTTCCTCTAAGTTGAAAAGTTCATCTCCCATAGCATGTCCTTTAAAATTAATACAACTTCAAGTCCTTTTGTGAAATTTGAAAAAGATAAGCCTGAAAATAACACTGTATCTTTTCTATTACAGGGTAAATAAAAAAAATAAACAGGACATGTTTATGTGCTGGCTGCTAGAAAGGTACTTCACAAAGCTCATATGTCTCTTCCTTGCAGGGCCCCTCCAGAAAGGTATCTGTCATGGCCCAGAAATCAATTTATAGAAATACTTGAGCCTGTGCTGTCAAATTATTGGGTAAGATGGAGAAGGAACAAGGCTATAGCCATGCCTGTATCCTATGTGTTTAGTCCAGGGAAAAAGGGACTTACTTGTTCGGGGGGGTTTCATGAACGTGTGAATACTTGCTAAAGCAAAAGTTACTGCTGAAAATACCTTGTTTGAAAACACAGTAGCAGCTGTGTGTTCTACATTACAGTGAAAGCTGATGATATTTTAAGTGTAAACCATAATCCCACAAGTAAGAGCTCTCTAAATTAAAAAGCTTCAGCACTTGTCTCAGCCAGGGGTGTGTGCATGACTGGTGGCTGTGGCTGCCATGGTGAGCACGTGCACACACACACACATTGGGATGGTGGGGAAAAAGAGCTGATAATTGGGTTCTACTGATCCAGTGTATGAACTTTTCCAACCTTGAGCAAGATCTCCACAGGACATACTCACCACAGAGCCAGATCTGTGGACTTCTGCACCACAAAAGTAGTGGTTCTTTGCTGCTTAACAGAACTCAGAGAGATTAAAACAAACTGCTTCCTCTCTACATGGTCCTTTTAAGAAATCAAGGATTTTGCATGTGACAATAGACAGTTAAACCATTTACTTCCTCTTTTTATTTCTTTTGGTAAATTAATAGAATTATTTTAATATTTAAAAACTGTTCTACTTGTGAAAGCAGAGTATTCCTGCTGTAGACAGCAACTTCTGAGAAAATAACACATGGAACTAGTGAACAAACTATCAGCTATGAATATACTCTCTCCTTACAAAAGAAAAGGAGATTGTCTTGTTCTCGTCTCATACTCACTTGCCAGCACAGCATGTAAAAGCTTTGTCTTCTCAACAGGATCAAGAAATCTCCCCTTGAAGAATTTAGTAACCAATACAGAGTGCCAGATTTCACAAGAGAATTTACATGGTGTATAAAGCAGCAGAACATGCACTGCAACCCAACTGTTCCCCAACCGTTCTTCAAGCAGGGTCATCCACTGGGAACACCCTGATGTCCTGGGAGAAGGAACCCAAGGCACAGGCAGCCTGACCAGAGGGATTCAAAAGCTTTGCCTCCCTCAGTAGGAGCGTGCAGCTCCAGAAGTGCTGAACAATTCTGCTGGTCAGGAAGGCAGGTTAATCTTTATGATTTAATAAAGCAACCTTCTTATTTCCCCAGTCTCATCTGTTTGGGTATTTTTACACTTTAAAGCAAATATTGTTACAAAAACTCAGCAGCCAAGCCTGTAAATTAAAGTTACGTTCAAAGATCCTGCATTCCACCATACAACACTGCTAAACTCCAAAGATTTTACTGGAAACAGTCTACCTCCTACAGCTTTTTCTAAGAGGGGGTTTTCTGGGCAGGTGGAGAGGATGGGATTACTTCCTGGTAACATCATGAAATTTTCCTGTCAGGGAGCTCCAGCATTAAAAAAAAATATGAAAATCTTGAGAAGGAATAAATGAGATTCACAAAAGCAGCACATCACTTTAGCATACTTCAAATTGTTGCTTTGTATGAAAGGATGAAGGCAGTTCTGAAGGCAATGTAACCAACAAAAGCAAAACACAGTAGCTACTGGTAAAATTTGTATCTTCACAGAAAGATTAGAAAATAAGTTTCTGGACTTTACTGTTTACCTGACATGGCTGAAACTGGAAGAAGGCAAAGAAATCCAGAGTCACAAAGTCACTTGGGGCAAGACTGGCAATGGATCCTTCCTCCCCTTTCACCTTGATGCAGTCAACATCTCAAAAAAAAAAAAGTCCTATAATTATCCAAATCTTCCCATCCAATGCTGCTTTTTTGTCTAGTTTAAAGTTTAAAAAAATCTATAAACAGGATTTTGTGAGTCCACTTGATTATAGGCAATACAAGTTTTGTGAATTTTGAAAAAAAACTTGGTAAAACAATGCAAAGATTGGCTGCTTTTCTTTTCTGTAATGAAAAATTAATTGCTCAGTCTCACTAAAGAGGAGCTTATACTACACCCATCCCTGTCAGTCTTGACTGTCCCAATAGAAGTGGCATCATCAAAAGAGTGAAATATTAATTCAAATATGTTTTTGACAAATAAAACGAAACAGTTCTTCTACTTTTACAACACACCAAATACATCGCCAGCATTTATTTTGTGTGCATTACTTAAAAAATGAAGCTGTTAACAAGGAGAAAGAGAAGTGCATTTTTCTTTTACAAGTTCACATTAAAAACAGAGAGAAGTTTATGGAAGTGAAGAATTACATGGAACCCACAGCAGCAGCAGAGTTTACCATCACTAAATTAGCTTGAATTTAAATCAGGCTCTGTGATAATAAGACAATCTACCTGCTCAGCTACCATGAGAATGATACTAATGGAATTACCTAGACAATCTGGACACATAAAATGTATTTTAGTGGCTGTTTCACAGTGAGGTCACCCAGTACTAAAGCCTGATGAACTAATTTTGCTAAGAGATTTCAGTGCTCTAGTTTACAGAAGATTGTGTCACATGAGGAAAATCTCCTGGGAAACTTGGCCCTAGGAAAGAGAATGTCAGTAAGTGAAGATTGCTAAAGCTGTGCAACTGGAAGCTCAAGGCACCACGCTGACAACATAAACTGTTAGTGAAGAAAACATACTGCAAACCATATTAAAAGCCCTAAAAATTGCATCAGGATGGTCAGTAGATAGTTTTATGTAAACTCTGAAATCACAAAGGCAGGGTAACCCGCTACCCTCAGCCTTCCTCAGTAGCTGCAGATATCCAGATGGTGTTCAGCACTACAAATGGGATGGTCTGAAGGTTTTCAGAATGGCTCCAGCAAGTCAATATGCAAAACAAAAAAGGAAGAAAGCAAGCAAGATAACTCAAAACTCCCACCAGTTTGCTTTAGTTGTTAGAGGACATTTTTAAAAGTCAGGGAAAAAAAAAATTAGAAAAGCTGTAGGAAATAACTTTAAAAAAAGCCTGACAGAATCAGGGGACGCCTGTAACTAATGAGAAAATGCCAGCAAGCTAGAGAGGAAGATCAGGTCAGAAATGCCAGATATGATGGAAGAACTGTATGATGTGACAGTGGAGACCCTGGAGACAACAGACAAAGACAGAAAAAGGAGAGAAAGAGACAGCGCTCAAGAGATGGTGCCGAGAGAGAGAAAAGAGCAGGTTTTCTGGCAGAGAGAGGGAGGGGAAAAAAATCTGAGGACCCAGGGAGAGCCAACATATAAGAACCCAAAACTGTTTGCCAAGCCTATTTACACTGATTTAGTCATGCAGAGTTGACAGATCTCAAACTAGGAGCATAGTGGGGAGGGAACAGTAAGGATAAGAATGGGCAAGAAGGTAGATTGGAGATTGCTTAAGTTTTTGAAAGGGCTTTTGCTAAAGCAGTTTAAAAGAAAGGTGGTCCACCATATGCAGCAGAGATCTTGTGAAGGATGAAAGGAAGAAAGAGCGAAGCTACAGATCATGCTGATGCCAAACAGACAATGAACATTGAGAAAGCAGCCTTGGAAAAACTAGAGAAAACACTAAATCCAAAAGAGAGGGATAAGAAAGGCCACCCAAGAACATAAGGAATCAAAGTACTAAAGAACAGCAGATTAGAGGACAGAAAAGAGACTGTAGATCAGTGGCCAGACGCAGAGAAATCTCATTTTGTAATCTGTGTAGCCTGAAGGGCAAACAGGCAATACACAGCCAGAAAAAAAAGTATAGTTATAGTACTATACAAGAAGGAATCAAAGTACCATTAAGAATATCCATGAAACAGTTACGCCACAAGTTCCAACTGAAATTAATTAAAAACTTATTTTAAAAAGGAGTCAGGGCTATCATAAGGAAAAGAAAAGCAATATTTAGTTCACTCTCCACATATAAAATTATTTTTAATGGGGAAGCATCACGCTTTCAGTTTGTCTTCTGGACTTCAAACACTCTTGATTTTCTTCACAGAGAATACAGCATGTCAGCCGAAGTCACATAGTTACTCAGAATTTAAACAGCACTAAAACTCACATTAGAATGACAGATACACTGCATTTCATCATATTTCACTGCACTTTTCAGCACCAAAGAAACCTAGTTGCTTAATGAACATTGGGCAAAAAATAAAAACAAACCAACCTCCCTCCCCTAAATCCACAAAGAAACAAACCCATCACAAAACAGAAAAAATCCAACTCCAAAACTGCCCATGTTCAGATCTTACTGTGGAGATCTCAGCTTTGGAGAGAAAGAAGGGTTGTTGTTCAACACAGGCTGAGGAAGTCCCACAATTAAATAGGGAAAAGGACATACTTTTGTTTCAGAGAAGTTAGCATTTGCAGCAAAGCAGATAAAGTGCAAGCATTTCTCACAAACCAAACTGAATCACAAAAACTAAACAGAACCATATTTAGGTACGAAAAAACCAGGACCACTTTAAAAAAATAAAATGTTAAGGAACAGCTGTAATATGAAGCCCATTACATGGGGAGGACAGGATTAGGAATCTAGGGAGTACACACAGCTGGTTTTATTGAGAAATGTTACCTCCTCATACATAATAAAAGCATTGTTAGTGTATCCCTACAAGAAGGGGAAAAAAAATCAAAAGACTCAAGACAGAAGGAGGGCCACTTTTGAGCAACAAGTGTTTACAGGATTTAAGCAGTAACCACAAAGGAGTACTTTTGATAGAACTCAAAAGCCTCAAAGTGGAGCAATTCCCCTACCCTTGCTGTTACAGGGAGCATCATAATCTGTGCATTATCAGGAAGAAATCCTCCATGTGAGTAAGGTTCTTGTATCAGGCCTCTCCTGATTCATGATGCTTATGCCCCCAAACAATGTAAAATATTGACTCAGTTGCAATTTAAAAATAAGTAACTTAAACATATGAGCCCACAGAAAGGGATTTAAAAACCAGATGCTGGTGACAGCTACAGATCTGTGCTGCTAAAGCTCATAGCTGTGACACCTTGTGTGTGAGACAATGGATGTTATGAAGGGAGCAGGGAAAAGCAGCTGAAGTTCTGAATTCTGGCATGCATACAAGCTGAGGGAAGGAACACAGCTCCCCTTCTCACCCAGCCCTAAACTGGTAAAGACTTCACCCTGACAGACACCCAGGAGAGTTTTATAACAGCTGTTTAGCAACAGGTGTAGTGCATAAAAGCATTTTTAAAAATAGCAAAATTCTCACCCATTGGACTGCTGGTTTTGTAAATAATTTATCAGATTTCTTGGTTTTCTTTTTATACACATTAACACACTAACCAAAAGCTAATTCCACCTCAGATTTGTTTCTCTAAGACTCATTTCCACAAAGTCCCTGGTGCAGACACCAAGAGCTGTGTGCGCACCACCAAACGTGGATGAGTTCACACTGACCTGTCCCATGTGTTCAGTTGCCTCAAGAGTGACAAAAGACCTCCTGCTTTAACCAACCCAGTGTAACTTCAGGCTACCACCAAAGGGATGGTTCTGCTCCCACATTTTCCTCCCACAAGCAGCAGTAGATTTCCAGCCCCTCCCTCACACAGGATGTGGACACCATGCAATTATCATATGACTCAGTTCAGCTCCCCTGCATGACAGAAGACTCTACTTCTGTTGAATTCTGAGGAAAGCTTTCTCCTTTCTGCTGCCACACCATCAGTAGAGTTTATGCAAAGGGACAGGCAAGGCAAACAAGCAGAGTGGAAGCAGAAACAGGCAATGCAGCCCCTTTCACCAGGAGCCAGCAGTTACTCCAAGCACGGTGAAATAAGAAATCACTCTGAAATCCAGCTGCAAATCTCTGTCCAAACATATGTGCCTGTAATGCAAGGATCTGCACAATGAGTCACAGCTAAGTGCAGTATTAACACATTTTACTTACAGTCTCCCACTGAAACTTCTTTCCTCACTCATTTTGTTGAGTAGCAATTCACAGTTTCCAAATCCTGGTTTCACTTTACAGTGTGTAGTTAATAGTTAATATCAGCATAAAAAACAAAAACTATCAATGACATGACACCTGCAAAACAAATTTAAAACGAGTGCTTTTAGTTTGTATTTATTTGTCTACCTCTGTCCAAGTTCTCCTCTGAAGCAAACACACTCATGTGTGCTGCATGAATTACCTGGCACTGGCTATTGAGGCTTCCTTCTACTCACTAGTTTAAAAAGGACAATTATTTACAACTGAGGAGAATTTCTATGCTATCTTATGAACAGAATGTAGAACCTAGACCAAGTGTTCCTATCACTGCTGTCACACAGAGTGACAAAGCTCGTCTTTGCCCTATAACATGGAAGTAGGAGCCATGTAGGAACACATTAAGTGCTGTGAAGGCCTGTCCAGAGATGAACAGAATTACTTGTGCAGAATCACATGTCCAGAATTACCTCAGAGATGCAGTGAAAGACCAATGACAAAGTACAAGCCACCCACAAACCAGAATCCAAACCTCTGCAAAAGGCAGGGCCAGCATGTAAGAGAAACAGCTATAAGATCTATGTGTCCCTCACAGAAAAGGAATCTATGTGCATTGGAAATTCACACTACAAGCCTGTGCACATCCTCAGTCAGTCTGCATTGCCATTCTCACACAGGAACATATTTGGGTTGAAAAAATGCAGCCTCTTTGGAAAGGCTGTTTTGTGTCACTGCAAACATCTGCTGCATATATTACTCCCTGTAGGAATAAGCCTCCTACAGGAACCCAAAATCACTGGATGAGCCAGAATAGCTGCAGTACAAAACACATGCAGAGGACAACCCCCTTGCCACTTTGGGGCACTGGGCTTCACATGGAACCACCCTGGGGCTCAGGGACAGCCTCAGCATGAATATATATATTTACATATAAATATATGTACACATATACATAGGCATACTAGGACCTGCTTTTAATATCTAACTGCCAAAGTACCAGGAAAGTTAATTTATGGCTAATTGTTCCACACAGTAATCATTGTCCCTCCACTAAGAAAGCTTCTACAAACTCTTCCTCAAAAGATCACATCTTGGCCATATCAAGAGGTCTTCATACCAGGTTTGTTTTCCTTAATCAGTCTTCATAAAATAAATCCCTCCTTCTGTCCAAAGCAAATCTCTTCTTACTTTGACAGATCCCTGGTTTTTTCTCTGGTAACCTTCAGCTTTTTTTCCTCCCAGTACAAGTCAGCAGCATTCACATTTTTCTGTATTTTCTCCTTCATTCACACTAGTTATTAAGGCAACCTAACCCTTCTCAAGACTATACAGCAAATTTATTTTATTGATTCCTTATCTCCCTATCTACCTCTGTATCTCTGACATTTTCTGACTCTTTTTTTCTGGATATCCCACCATTGCTTTCAGCTCACTAGCCTAAAAATCAGACTACTTATTCTCCATCCATAAGCTTTCCTTTTCTGCTGTGCTTCATTTACTGCTTTCCCTAACAATACATGCTGTCTGCCCTGCTCACCTTCTTGATTTCCTTCAACATTTAAAATTTTGCAAAACAGGCTTAGAACTGTCCTGCATAAACTATAGGAACGTAGCCAACTATTTCAAATCATTTCTGAATCCAGGTTCAGCAATCCCACTCCCCCAT
Source organism: Ammospiza nelsoni (assembly GCF_027579445.1). Taxonomy (NCBI): domain Eukaryota; kingdom Metazoa; phylum Chordata; class Aves; order Passeriformes; family Passerellidae; genus Ammospiza; species Ammospiza nelsoni. Next base: position 9,478,870 of record NC_080645.1, read on the forward strand.
CCACCCTATGTGTGGCTCTACCAAGCTATCCCTTATTGCCCTCTTTCCAACCTTGTCCGCTCCTGGTTTATGCCTCTCCTAAGCCAGGTACCCCCACCACCATCTTTCAAACTTCTCCTCTGCATTTGTGATGTCCTGAATTCTCAGAGAACCATCTTTTTCTTTCATGCAGTTGACATTTACAGCCTCTACTCTCATCAAATATTGGAATATTTGATGCCAGAACTTCATCTTGTAAGGTGCTTTTCTACATAACTGTTCAAAGGTGAAAATAGAAGCTGTATTTTTTTAAATCTTAAAACTATTTATTGGTCCTTGACATACGGAGCAACTGCAACATACAGGTGAGGTGAGTGAGGTCTCCTCAGGCAAATTTCCAGATAAAGCTGTTCCTGATCCTAACCTGGAATTCCCAAACTGAGGGCCCACCATGTCAGCCAGCACCCAGTGACCAGGATGTGGCTCCTGGCACTAATTCCCTTATTCACACTGAGGTAAATCAATAGAAACTTTAAGTACCTTGCATTCACCCCTCATCCCTGGGGCCATCCAGTACTGTGTCCATCTTACACTAACTCTTATTCACAAGCCTTAAACACCCTTGGCCTTGCACTAACTTTTTTTTCAGTGTTACAGGCTGAAATCTCCTACTCTATTTCAGTAGCATTGTCCTCTGCTATGACCACAGGAAAATGATACAAACAGTTTGAAAACTGATCATTAACAGTTCCTAATGCCAAGAGCACTTTTCATCTCCTGTAAATCTTAGCGTATCTGGGGATGCCAACAAACTTTGGGATTCCCAAGACTGCATTTTGAACTTTTTCCAAAGCTGTAGGCTTCAAGAGAGAGGGCACAGTGAACCTCCGTGTTCCCCATTGTGCAGGCTGCACTGCCTGCCCTGCCTTGTTGTTGTAAGGCTCCTTCAATTCTTATGGATGTCTGTAATTCTGCTCCCCATTAGTGCACCAACTGCCATACCTTCCAGAGTAATCAGCATCACTCAGCCTCCACTTTCCTTCTTGGATTTCTCAGTCCCATTAATTTGAAAACAGATGAGAAAGAGAGTTAATACTGACACTGGGAGCATCATATTAAAGATGTCTTTGGTCTCCATTTGCTTATGGAAACAAGTGACAGCTTGCTTAGACCTGACTGGTCACCATTGCAGATCATCTTTTAATGATCCAGTGCTAAATCCATTTTACTTGACAATTTTATTTGCCCCGAGATGCTGATCAGTCAGCAGGCAAAGCAGACAAGCAGTATTACCCCTGGTGTGCTGTGGGAGTACAGGCATGAGTAATGTTATAGAAGCCTGTGCAGATGTGGCAGTGGTGGTTCAGCCCCAATACTTGTCTCTGTTCTCTGTGAGGAAGAAATTTCTGATAAAAGAATAAAATATATAGACATTAAAAAATTGTCTTGAATTTGACTTGTTTTGGATAAATTCATTGAGACCTTAGGCTGGGGTCCCAGCAGTCTGCACACCAGCCCTCTGAGCTGAGGGGCTCTGTAAGAAGCAGGTTGTTCCCCATTCTCCTTCTAGGCCATTAGCTATTCCTTTGATTAGTTTGCCTTCATCCCTCGGGGCCCTTCCCTGCACATAATGTGCCACACTCTGTATTACTCTTAGCTCAGTTTTCAGAGCACTGTAGAACACATTTTTCACTCTGGGCTGGTCCAATATGAAGTCATTTACTTCAGATTTCTTTTCCTTCCCCTGATTATTGAAAATGAAATATTACAAGTCACCTAATATTTTTTAGCTTCATTCAACTCTTCAAAAGCTGTAGAATATCCTAATATCATGGAGATGGGTGAGAATTACATCCCAAGAACGCACAGAAATCAAATGTATGATTACATCCTTTGCAGTTCTGGGCTCCAAATTAGACTGTCAGGTTTGCATGTAGTGCTTCCTCTGACTTCTGTGGGAATTGCACATATGAAACTAACAGAATAATCAGGCCCTGAAAATTTGAGCTTGTGTCCCCAAGCATATCTGCTACATTTTTAAGTGATTCAGTGTGAGCTGCATCTGTGACCCCACAGCAACAGCAACAGCTGGGAGTATGTGCTGGCACCCAGAAAGCAAGTGCTGCCTTTCCACATGGGATATACTGCACTCTCCAACCTGCCCTGCTTGGATTTAAAGCACAAACTTAGCTATAATATAAAGGAAATCTTTCTGTTACCATGACATTGAGCAAGAAAATAAACATTAAGCTCCCTGGAAAATGAAAAAGAAGGTATCAGAGCATTTTAGCAAGTCTAATGGCAGAAGGCAGAACCATCACAGCACAGTGTAGAAGACAAATGAAAATGGTGATTTTGATAGCTTGAAATGAGAGGAAAATAATTAAATAATCTGCATACAGAAAATGGCACATTTCAGATACTCTTTGTTCCAACCAAGTGTTAGAAAAGTGGCATTTTTACAATCCTAATATGGTTTTGAAAAGCTGTTTCTTTTTTTCCTGAATTCCCCAACTAAAGCATAGGATTAGATGCAAAACTCACCACTCACTTCTTAGAAGATTAAAAAATTAGATTATTTAAATAAAACAAAAACAATCCCTAATAAAACCAGAAACAATTCTAAAACACCAGGCATTTTACCTATTATCTGTAAGATATTGCATTATTCCAAAAGAAATATGGATTCAAGTATTTCATACCTGGTCCTGATGGTTCAGCATGCCAATTTTTCAAGTTCAGGCTGACTAGCCACTCAGGAAAGCAAAAGGTTATGTAGATTACCACATCTGAAAATGAAGGGTACATAAGCAGTTAGCACTGCACAAGCACACACTGAAGCTGGCAAGAAGAAAATACAAGATCCTCAAAAGAAAAACAAAATAATTACAGCACTTCAGATATACACTTGATATAAAGTTTCCAGAACACATATCTTATAGCCTTTTTTGTAAAAGTAGACAAAGGTATTAATATTTAAATTCCAGTCTTTATTTTCTGTACTTGACATTCTTTTTTTAACAGATGGTAGAGAACTTCCAATGAGAATTCAGTAGAAATCTCTTCATTCAACAGATACAGGAGTTACAATGACTGATGGGCTCAGAAATGTTACACAATTTGTGTGCATCTCTCTTTAGGACAGCAGTGAAATCCTAATTCAATATGTGCACCTTTAAGGAGATGACCTTGCACTGGGATATTATTCAAATACATCAGGCATGTAAGTCCCCTTTTATAGTGTTTTAATTTTGATTGAAATAAGATGCCTCCTCAAAAAAATGTAAAAATGTTCTTTTCAGTTTGCAGTACATCTGTAGTACTGATGTGTTGGCCTGTTTGTCATGTTATAGTTGGCACAGACATGGGGGCTTCTTTGCCTTCATTTCACAAAAGAACAAACCCCCCTGCTACAGACAGGAGCCAGGCATGGTATTTTCAGCCAGTCCATAACCCACCTGCTCTGCCCAAGCCAATGAAGTACAATCAGGACCACCCAACCTAATGTTAATAATTTATTTCATGAAGTTGTCCATTTTAGAGCTGAATTAGTGAAACGCAAGTGAACGGAGCCAAAGGCTCGGACTGGGCTGCCATTTTGACATTCTCATCAGGGAAATGATGCTGTAAACACCCATACTTGATTCACATGCATGGTCTCTTGGTTGCCTACAGTAATGCCCATCTGTTCAGATGGCATCATGCCCACTCAAGTTGCTCAAGGGAATACATGCTGGGCAGTGATTGGCTTAGGTAAGTATTTTTCAAACTGGGTCGGTGTCGACCTCCTTTTGGGAAGGCCCAAGAGGAAAAGGAAACAAAAAGAATTTTCATTTTTTATTTTAATGGATTGTTTTCATTTAACATTCAGCAAAAACACTGTCATCTATAAAACATGCAGTAGATGGTTTTGCTAATTCCTTGGTACCTGTGACCCCAGCAAGGAAAAATAAATTCAATTGTATTCTCATTTTTTAAATAAATGAGTTGAACCTGTTATAAAGTCACAGTCCATGTAGCATTAAGACCATCTCATCTGCAGAAACAAAACCTGTCTCAGCAGGCATCGTCACATTCTGACAATTGAACTAATTTCTTCTCTTGAACATTGGTCAACACTCAAAACTGAATTCACAGGTATTATAGCTTGAATTTTGTGGGGAGGTTAGTGAGCAACACTGTGTCCAAAACTACAAGTCAGATCAAAACTATAAGACAGATCAAAACTAAGTTATTGTACAAATATGCAATTCCAAATATACAACAAACAAAAATGCAAAGAGACACAGATAAATTATGTGCAGTATCATGAAAAGATTAGCCTCTTTTGGTTCCCAAATTGGAATAATTTTCAAATATAGCCTTTTACTTCTCCAAAGCGGAAGAAGTAAAGTGAAGCTTTAGTGAAGTGCATTGTACAGTGAAGGCATTGTCTGTCACTTTGCTTTATCAAAAAAAAAGGCAGGGGGGAGGGGGACATGTCATGCTTTCTTCCTGCAAATAAACTGTGGGGATTTTTATTTAAGAGAAAGCTACCATTAATAGGAAAAAAAAAAAGGAAATAAAAAGGAAAAAAGATGAAAATAATCCAGCTCCTTTTCATTTGGGAGACAAAAGCCTTTCAGTGCTGCGTCCATGCGCTCTTGACTACTGTTTTGACACTGTGTCAAGATGCTCCTGCTCTGCTCCAGGTCTCAGATCACAGTTGGAGTGTCTTGATACAGTGTTGAATCAGTAGTGTCAGCAAGTCTCAGAGCAGAGTCAAAGAGCCTCAATGTAGCCTCTGAGCAGGTAGAGTTAGAGAGACCTTTCCCCTAAACTGAAGTAGGCAGAGGGTGCTTAACTTTTTTTTTAATTGTTTGTTTTAACGCATTTCAACCCAGCTGCACCAGGCTCATGCTGCTAATTAATAGTCTGTCTTGCAGAAAGGAATCAGAGTTAACTCTCCCTACACTGAAAAGCTGTTAAAAAGCAGCATGAAATAATATTTTCTTGAAAGAGCAAGTCTAGGCACAGGCACTGAGGCTCTGGGCTTCCTGGGAGCAGCTGGCACCATGGAGCATAGCCCTGCTGTGCCCTGATCCACCATCCTCTGCTCCTGGAGACCCAGATGGAAACATGATGTCCTCTGCCTCTACCTGCAGGCCAAGCTCCTCCAACATCCATGGCAGCCTTCTCAGCAGCATCAACAGGGACGCAATTTTTCCAACCGTTTTGTAAAAAAAAACAAGCATTAAAATAAAAATGTTTTTAACATTGAACACGCAAAGCCTTTCTGGGATTCCTCCTAGGAAAGGCAGCAAAAGTGCACAGACCCCATGACTGCAAACACTGCTGCCTGGATTACCCTACCTGGGGGGACCAAACCCCAGGCAAGACAACAATCTCTAAAGCATTGACTGCCAAGGACTCTACCAGGCTTGGGATGAGATGGATGCCAGTCCCTAAGAAGCTACTGGAGAAGGAATGAAAAAAGACCAGGGTTTAAAAAGAAAATAACTAGACTTAAAAGCCTGGATTAGAAAATCTAAATGGGTCAAGAGGCACATTCCTGTAGCTTTACATCTGAATATGTAATCCAGTCAATTTGGCATGCTAACACCAGGGGGGAACACAGATCAATGTATATAATTTAGGTCAAATGACCACTGCAGAGTGAGATGCAGGCATTCTTCTCACAATTGAGCCAAATTTATCCCTGATATAAATGCAGTGATTTCACTGAACTTTTAGCAGGGATATATTTGCTCATTTATATGGCCAATAACGTCTCAGTAACTTGTTGCTTTTGTGTACCACTCCCACACGCAAAGATGTCTCCAATTTCTCATTAGTTTCTTTTCCCTTATGATAATTGCACTGTTCCTTACATAAAACATTATTAAACAGAGGTAAAAATATTTATACAACAAAGCAATAAATCCTCAAGTCTAGTATTCATAGCTAACAAAAAAAATTCTAAGTCATATGTTTTGTATTCCAGTTTTGATAATTGTGTAACAAAAAGACAGTAGTCTTCCAGTCAGTAGAAAGTACAGCAAAGAAGAGGTGGGAACAGGTTCTTACCTCCCCACAAGAAGGTGAAGCTCAGCCAGTGTTTGCTATGTGCCTTGAGATCCTTGGAGGAAGGTATTATTTAAGGTGCAAAGCATTTCTATGGGAAACAAACAAAGCTCACTGAGTGCTGCGGTGACTTTTCTGCAGGCACTTTCACAGCGCGTGGCAGCCGGGGCTCCTTGTCCTGCGGCCGGGCTGGCCCTGCGGGGCTGTCACAGCCTCCCACTGCCGAGGAGCTCCCGACCCCTCCTGACCATTCCCTCTCATCCCCCGCAATGGGCACGGCTACCCCAGCGCCCTCCCAGCTCTCTCTGGAGGTAAAAGAGAAATTAAAGATTGTATCATCCAGGCACAAATTAAAATCTTTACTGGGAGAAACCTGGTAGAAAGTCTCAGAAGAGAATGAATTATGTATTTGAACACTTAAGATTTCCTTGCCTTTATTACAGCATGGGGTCTGAACTCTGCTTTCTTCCCTGCACTTTATTACATGGTTAGAAGTCCCGCAGTAGGAAACTTGCAGTTTGAATTTTGAAGCACCTATAGTGTCATACTTTTTATTTTAATATTTGTCACCAACAGTGCCGACAGATAAAAAGTGCTGGCTCCCCACAGCATGACACGCGGGATTTTCAATAGAGCTACACAATTGCTTTTGCTAAGTGCTTGCGGGGCTCTCAGTGCCAAATCCCGCAAATTGCTGCATTCAGGCCACTTTGCAGTGCCGTGCTAAGGCAGGGGATGCTAAAAGTTAGTTGGGACATATGCCTAAACTGATTTCTTTTTAAAATCCTAAGCAATTGTCTGAAGGCATTTCTGCAACACAATTCTATAATTGCAGCAGTTTTGAGATGGTCAAAAATTTTGTATCACAATCCATTCTGTGCTTTGCATACCATTTTAGAAAAAAAAACAAACAAACAAACCACAAAACCTTCTCCCAGCCCCAAAATTTGCTGACCAAGGAAGTCCCAGAAGCAATGGCACCAAGCATGGTGACATTCTATTTAGGATTACTACTTCCTCTTCTTCTCCCTTATTGCCTTTAATTTGTTCTTATCTTTAATTTATGAGTATATTGTTGTTCATATCCCAGCCCCAGGTCAGTATTATGGTGTAAATTATTTCATGTGCACAGCAACGCTAAATGTATAACAGTTACACCTGAGGTATCAGGGGAGAATTTTGTATCTCCTGTTTTATTCACAGGTCAATTAAAAAGCTGATTAAACCCAAAAAGTCTATGATGATAATTGTTGGAAATAGACTGGGATGATAATTGGTTTAATGACTGCTAAAGGAGTCATTGGGATGTGTGTCTCTCAAGGAGCCTGAATGGCACTTTAAGAGCTTGATTCATCCTGGGTGTTGGTTGTTGACTTTAATGGTATTACTCAAAAATCTGATTTGGATCAACTTACAAAATATTGCAGACAAGACAAATAATTTTTAAAGCATGTCTCTGCTGAGCTTTGGTGTCTCCCTTGAACTATCCTATTCAATGTCAACTCCTCCAGTACAAATTCTGCCTGTACAGCTTGAAGTAGCTCTATAAGGTGGGAATCCACTGAAGGTTTTATGTTTTTATACTTTTTTTTTCCTAGCTTAGCAGGAAACAAATTCTATATAATAACTAGCAAATGTAGGCCGAGACCATCCTCTCTGCACAGGAAATTTCACTCAGAGGGTTGGACACCCAGTGAGGTCCTATTCACAGACATCTCTTTGTATTTTTCTGCCTGGAACCAAAGAAGGGGATTCATGCCAAAACCCTGCAGGATATGGAAATCTATCGGCTGTTCTGTGCTTCTGCATGTCTTTCAAAGTGGCTTCTGATTTGGGGAGCCCTAAATTAAGATCCATGGGCTTGGGGGGAGGGGGAGTTGGTTTTTTTTTTTTAATAAGGACTCTAAACCTTCAATTCAAATAGCAGTCAGAAACACTCAGTACCTTTGAAAACCCCCTGACATTTCACTCCTCATACTGAGGACCCAGAACAGCAAAAATTTAGACCAAAATGATTTCTCTGGGTTAGTCAGTATTAGAGTATAGTGCAGAAGTCAGAAACCCCTTGCTGCTGGTTCTCAGCCTACTTGCACTGCCTAGGCTTGGAAAGGTTATAAGGTTATAAATCTTTCAGTGAAAACAATTCCTGCTTCATGCCATCAACATTTCCTAAAGACATCTGTGTAGGGCATCTCTAGAGGAGGCTCCCATTACCAGACCTATGCAGAAGAATAATGAGGAACTTGCATCCGGTTTGAAAGGCATTAATGAGTCTCTCTTGGATACAAAATATTTGTTCAACACCCTTATGGGCAGAGTAGCACAGAGTTGAGCTGGGGAGCTCTGCCTGAATAGCATCAACTGATAGGTCTCAGAAAAGCAACCACACACAGCTCTGCAGAGAAAGTTGGTTTTTCAGGCCCAATTTACAGCTCGGGTGCTTACTTGTGTCTGCAAAGATTGAGCGTGTATATTTCCAGCACCTACTTCTTTGTTTGTTCCAGTTGGGTTTCACACGCAATGGGGGTATTCTGGGTTCCTTAGTGGTTCTTCTCTAATTTTTTGTTTCTATTCTCAATAACATTTGGAAAAAAAACAGGCAAATAAACCAAAACAAAACACAAAGAGGTAAAGATATATTGACTCTTTTTTCATCCTCCTCCCTTCAGACTTCTCTCACACACAAAAATATTTCAGGGTTTGGGGTCAGCTTGTTAAAAGTTTTTTGCTTTCCCACAGCTTGCTGCATCATTGATGCACAGTCAGGTTACCCAGATTACCTAAATTATCCAGATTACCAAGGACTCTGATCCTAGTGTGCCTGACATGTATGAACATTTAGCTCCTTGAAGCCAAGGGAAATGGTTGTGCACATATTTGCAGTGCAGCACAAAAGAAGATGTACTTTTCTGGCAGTTTCAAGAAAGGAGATGAGGTTGGTATATAATTTGATGAAATGAAACAAGAACTGGAAATACTCTGTGAAATGAGAAATGGAGGGCAGGGATGACTCTGGACTTAATTGGTATTTTATGCTCTATTATGGTGCTAAACCCCTCAGCAAGAGAAGGGGCATTGGCATTCCTGTTTGCAAGTACAAAACAAATCTTACCTGCCCTCTCAAGCCACACCAAACACAGCAGATTCTCCCATGGCAGACTTACTCCTGCCACTGTGTGAGCATTGGGAAACTCACAACCTGGTGGGCAGTGCAGGTGCCACTGCTGAGGGAGGGGAACATGGAAAAAGCAAAAAGAGACACCTGGAATTTGAAAAAAAATAACCCAGATAGCAAGGAATCAGATGAGAAGTATACACAACAGAGGGTCATCCCCAAAACTCTGGGTTTGCCTAGCAACAGAACAGGTGGTACAGCAGCCAGGGACAGAAATCATGGACATGGCTCCACTCAGCAGAGAGCTTTCCTGGCCCTGTGCTTGCACCCACACACCCCCTCAGCTTCAGCACTGAAACCAAAGTGGAAGATGGGATTTTATTTAAAGACCACTGTTCTTAGCATCATCACAGACACAATCAAGCCAGTTAGAAAGAGAGAGGCAAAGCTATTTAAACTCATGCACTGCATCCACTGGCTCTGACACAAGTCAGATGTTGCCCTCCTTCTCCTTTTGGACTATCCATTTCTCTTTCCATGCTCTGTATATGAGACCTTATTCTGACTTCAATCATGGTTTCATCTTCCAGGTTTCAGTGTTTAAGCATTTGAGGCTATATACTGTAATATAACATATAATGACATTGCATATCTATTGGGAATTATGCTACAGCTGACCAACTCTTAAGTTAGAAGCCCACTATGAAGACAAATGTTTCTGAGTCCTACTTTGGGTGAAACTCTGTCTTACTAATTAGCAACCCAAACTGTTTCTCCTACCTAAGCTAATGGAAGCTCTTGACCATTTAGCACCATTACAAAAGCATTAGCTGAACTCATTTGCACACTTCCTTAATGTTCTCTTCATCACAGGCTTACACTGACATACCTTGAATAAACCAGAAAACACACAGAAGAAGCACAGCATCTGTATTTATAGCTTTCATGCACAGAAGCCAATTTCTTGAGGAACAGTGCCTATAAATTGCAACTGGAAGAGGATGCACTTATTTATTGCATTGCTTCCAACCAGGGAAAAAAAATTCTCTCTCCCTTTCCTTTAAATTAAAGGCTTGGTGAGGAAGAGCCCAGCACCTCAGGGACACAGCTTCTGCACATGCAGTTTGGAGGGCTCGTTTTGCTCGCTCATTTGTTACCAGAGAAGGGGCCAGGTATCTGTTCCAGTCATGGAAAACTGAAGATACAGATTAAAAATAAATTTTAAAAAATTAAGTTCAAAGCAAGATTTTAGTTGATCCGAAAAGATTTTGGGGCTAAAGGTTTTTTCAAGAGGGGATGCCTCATCTAGCAGGATTTCTCACACAGAGGGCTACCATGCACTCACTAACTCTCCAGTCTCTTCTTTTTGAGGATACCATCAGTGCTGTACAGGGCTTTAAACACCAACACGTACTTGGGAACATCAGGAGAGGCAAAATCCAGAAAAGCTGGTCTGTACATGTTCCCACAGCTCAGTAATACCCAGCACTGCCTCTCCACCCTGCCAGAGCAGCTTGACTGCACTGTGCTATACAGACAAAGCACTTAAGAGCCAAGTGGGGGTAAAACGGTGAAAACGCTGTCACAGCATCACCTTACCCGGGGACATTGATGTCCCTAAAGCACTCAGCAGCAGGGTTGAAGCGTGATGTTTCTCACGGGGCGGCTGTGACACCCACAGATGTCACGGGGGAGAAAAACCCCACAGAGCCGAGCGCTGCCCGAGCCCCCGCAGCTCGCGTCCAGCACGGAGCTCACCCGCTCCAGAAAACAGAACCAAAGTTCCGATTTACAGAACCCAGGGAGCCGCCCCGAAGCGCCTCAGCGGCGCCCCCGCCGTGAGGGGAGGCCGAGGCGCGGCCCGGCGCGGAGACAATGGGGCCGTGAGGGAGCGGCCCTGCCGCGGGGACACAGATGGCCGCGGACGGCACAAGGACACAAAGGCAGGGGACAGCCGCGGGCAAGGGCAGGGCCGGCCGAGCGGGGCCCGACGAGGGGCAGCGCCGCACAGGGCCGGCCCCGGCCCCCTCCTCCTGGCCCCCCCAGGAAACGCTTCCCTTTTCCCGCAGCAAAGGGCAATCTCTGATGGCCGAACTGAGCTGGCTCTCGGGGCAGCGCACACCGCGCTCCTCTGGAGCTGCCTGAAAGGCGATCAGTCAATGTCTTGTCTCTCTCTCAGGGTGCTCCGTGTTTCTCATTTGGACACCTCCTGTCTCCCTCTGTTGCCTAATCTGCCAAGATGCTGCTTGGTGCTCCTTTTTGTCAGGAAAGTAACAATAATTCACAAATACACAGATCAAAAGGCATATTCTTCCACTTGCAGGAGAGGGACCTCACAGTTGTTAGGACAGCAGCAATGTAATAAAAACAGACAAAACTAAGAACAAAGCATTTCACAAGGGGCAAAAATGAGAAAAAAAGGAAAAAAGACAAAGCAATGAAGAGCGCACCATGCTCCTATCGGCTCCAAAGCCCCGTGGCTGCGGCAGCTCCCACCATCTGGGTTTCTGTGGCCGTACATGCATTGGGCCCTCATGCTCACAGCCAGGACAGCACTCGCTGGGGCCATTCTTGCCTGGCTGATCCCTGACAGCATTCCACAGGGACACAGCACCTCTGCCCAACCTAGACTGTGCTTCTGGAGGAGAGGGGATTGCAGAAACCTCCCTGCTTTAGGGTGTGAGCCAAAACACAGATATCACTTATGCAGACCACAGGAAAAATCTTCACTGTTCATACCAGAGAGTGATTTACACACTAAAAGCCTGATAAACACACCAAACCCCGTCTACTCTTAGACATTGGTCAGACAGAGTAACTTGTACACTTTGGACATGCAATGTGCAGATCTACAAGGCAGAATTTTCATTAACTCCACTGGGAGGCCAGTCAGGTTGTGGAGGAACATGCCCCTTGGCTCCCTGACTTTTCCCTGCTCAGTGGGTGATCTTGCCCAGTCCACTCCAAGATGTTCAGCACAAAGTGATCAGTCACCCACTCTCTCAAATGGTCCTCAAACATTTTTTGTCTGCCTTTCTTCTGGGAGGCAATTGGCTAAACATTGCTTTTTCCAAGATTTCGAGGCACCAGACTGGGAGCAGTGATCCTTACTGAAGGTGATGGATCAGAAAAGAACATACACAAGCATCAAGTAGAACACAAATGTGTAAAGCTTACTTCTTGACTAAGTATCTCCATGTGTTTTGGATGTGTCGGTTTGTAGTGAAACTAAATGCAAAGATCATTCAGTGCATGAGGGCTGGTAGAGTAGACTGCTACAAATACAAGTCCTTTGTTAATCTAGTGTTTATATGAATTTATATTTCAGTATTTTTCTAAACATGAAGATATTAAACTGTATGACATTTCATTACAGATTTAGAATTATTCATTATCTCCAACACTGCACTGGTCCTAATACCACTGGGATCATAAAGTGACATTTTGCCTAAAGCCCATCCTCAGCCAGAATTTCAGCAATTCTGGTTTGCACTGTAAGTGATCCACATTGCCCACACCTTGAACAGCCTGTGGCAGCCCCTGTCTACACCACCACACAGGAGCTGCAAGTTACACAGATAGGCAGGGAAACATCCAGGGATTATGGAAAGGCTCTCCAGCCTGTTTTCAATGTGTCATAGCTATTGAAATATAGCTGCCTTTGGAGCCCAACATTTCTGACTGTTTTCCAAATGCCCCTTCAGCAGCACTTCTTGGCCACTAAGAAAAAGGGGGTGAAACCTCAGACATGTACCAGAAGCTGTGATATTATCTTCTTTCTACCTGCAGTTAGGCTCTGTTTTCCCTAGGAGCTTTTAACGGATACAGGAACTATATACTACCCTGGCAAAGCACTCCCTGGTGTGATTGCAACTATGGCAGCAAAGCTGTTTTGTACCAGTGCCGGGCTGCTCTGCTCCTACTCCCCTGTGGCACCAGCAGCACAGGAAACACCAGACAAAGGCCCCACGTTGTGCTGCAGAGCTCTGCCCCCCAGAGCCCCGCCTGGCAAGGTTCCAGGCTCTCAAAAACAGACTCAGACACCAATCCTGCACCCTGGCATAGGCTAAGGATCACCTCTGTGAGCTGTAGGTGTCCAGTGTGTCACAGATACAGCTCCATGGCAGGAACAGAAAAGTGGGCAGCTCTCCCTCTGCTTCTTTGCAGTAGCTTTCACCCCCACAACCGAAACTGGATTTTTTTGGCCCCTAAGAAAGCAGTTATCAAGGCAGCACCGTCCCTTACCATGTAATGATGACTGTTCGTATTGGCCTGGTTATCTCAAAAATAGCACAAAATAACCCAGTAGATTCATGGCAAGCCTTCTGCACATTCCCCCATATTGTCTTAGGAAAGAAATATATTTAAGAAGTGGCATTGATCCTTTGGTGTTCAAATACTACCAAAACACTAGAGGAGCAGAAGAGAACCACAGCTATTTTTCCCAGATGTGGGGGCACAGTCCAGCCCCTTTCTCCAGCCTGACTTGGGCTGCTCATGAGTGAGGCTCAGATGCCAAAAGAGATGAAGAAGATGGAGGAGGACCCCAGCCCTCACTCAGCCTCTTACCTGTCACAGCACATTTTGCTGTTGAGACAGCCACAACACACAGAGTATCACCACACAATAGCAGAAGGCTTTGAGCACTCACCTATGTAGAGTAACACCATGCCACCTCAGAAGGCTGCAAGCATCTGCCCTGCTTATTCTTTAGCCCAGCCTTTTATCCCCTCCTGTTGATGCATTGCACCTGTGTGCCCCTCACTGTTAATGCCCTGCACCTGTGTGCCCCTCACTGTCAATGCCCTGCACCTGTGTGCCCCTCACTGTTAATGCATTGCACCTGTGTGTCCTTCATTGCTAATGCCCTGCCCCTGTGTGCCCCTCATGGTTCATGCCCTGCCCCTGTGTGCCCTCTGCTCCCTTTGGTGGTTGCTCAGTGCCCCTGGGCACTCCATGGCTCATTGCTGTCAGTGCTGCTCACCTGCTGCTCACAGCTGCAGCTCATTGGGGATGAGGCTGGGCCAGCCCCAGTCCCAATTACCACAAGCTGGGTACCTACAGTTACCTTTCAAAGGCCGGGTGGAAAACCAAGCTATCCTTTTACTCTGACCCTGCCCATGGCATGGTCAGGGTTTGGGACATGTGAAACATGAGCTTAAGCACTGCTTGGCACAGCTGGGCTGAGCAGGTTCCCAGCACCCTAACCCATGCCCACATTCCCACTAACATGGGGAATATATGCAGTTACAAACAGGATCCCCACGTGGGGAGCTCCCCATCTCAGCACAGTGACTGTGCACCTCCTTTTAACTACTCAGCAGGGAGATGCTCAGACAAAGGCATGAGCTTCAGTACAGCACTACTAAGGCAGCTCCCCGAGCTGCATGGAAACACCAGTTCAGCTCTTGGGATTCACAATGCAGTACCTTTTCCTGAAGGTAGAAACCTATGTCTTTTTCATTTCTGAAGGCTTGCCCAGAAGTGATCCAGCATAATTTCAAACCAGTGTCAGGCAAAAAGCCTCCTTTTTCAATATCTGCATTGTAAGAACCTGCTACCTTTCTTTGGCATGGAGAAGATGGCACTTGAGTTCTTTCCATAGCAGCTGCTGTACATTCCCAGGTTTTCTTGCAAAGGCATGAAAGTCTGTGAGCCTGTGCTGCAGGACACTTTCCCATTTCCCATCTTAAAGCAATAAAATTGAGTTAGGAACATCCTTCTATTATGAACAGGAATAATGAATTGGTGATTTCATTAAGTAATTTTTCAGCCCGTAAACATCTGTTCTGTGGTTTAGAGAGAAATAATCGGGTTGAAAGTTAATGCTCTTCTCTAGAAAGAGATCATTTCAGTGTGATTTTGATGAAGAAACATTGAGCTAAGAATAGTCTAGATGCAAACAGAACTGTCCTCTTTGGAATTAAGAAAAGTCATTCCTAGTTTTGCTATATTAGGGTTCGTAAATTTATCACAAGCCACATTTGAGCCTAAACTCTGACTGTCCATTCTAGCAATGTTATTTCAGCAGAATAAAAACCATCAATCATTTGTCTCAAACAGGACATTCTTTTTTTGTTTGGGGAAATATGTAACTTTTCTTAAGTTAGGACTGCTTTGGTGCTTTCTGCTGTAAGGATGACCCTACTTGAGTTGTGCCTGAAGTTGTGCTTCGATTGTAGCCTTCCCGTACTGTTCTGAAGGAACCGTGTGTGTGCAACAGCACTGTCAACATCAACAGGGATCTAAATTGTTGAAAACATGGGCTGCAGCATCAACAAGCTATGCCACCCTTGCACTTGTAAAAAAGCTCAGTATATAAACTAATTTAGGCATTGACTATCTGTCCATGAAAACATATTTCCTACAAAATATCACTTACATGCTCCAAGCCCAGACATGGCCCAATGACAACAAGTTGTGCTTTAGTTCAGTGCAGCCATTTTGAAAGGCTCTGACTGTGCATGTTCCCATGCCAGTCTTGCAAAGCCTTGTACTCTGTGGGAATGGGTAACCCCATCATTTCAGCTGTCACAACTGCTGAATATTTATGATGATTATGATTCACTCAAGCTGGAGACACCAGGAGAACTACATCTTTCTAACTTTCCAGAGGTGTCCATGGTCCTTAAAATGACTGTTTCCCTGACCTCCTTACCATAAGATAAGTTAAAAAAGAGTAAAAGAAAGCCTGGCAATTGGCTCTGTTGGCACTTACACAGAGCTACAATACCTGGGAGTCTGGCGTGGGTAAAATATCCTACCACGGTCTGCAAGGCCTGATCCAATATCTGCGCATTTGTATACAATGCAGAAACTATTTTTTTTGTATTAAAACAAAGAAGTACAGACATATGGGCAAGGCAGCTATAGGTCTGGTTCTTCTATTCTTGCTGAAAATTTTAAAATATTAATGAGCATTATAAGCTATCAATACCTTTTCATAGTACATGTTCTTACCTCACGTCAACCTACCGTGGAGCCAGGGAGGCACATCCAGAAGCAAACACAATACCAGACACAGAACCATGGCTTTTGCTTTCCCTCCTCCTGGGCTGCAGAGTGCTCTGTGCCATCAGGTGAGTGATCACTGAGATTCAGCCACCCCAGCAGCAGCAGCAATGCAGGGGGCACTGACAGACAGACAAGCTCTGACGCTAAGCTCATGTATTCCCTTTATTGAACTGTACTAGTTATTGCAATCAGATTAAGTCACATTTATAAAGCAGACCATCCAGTTGCACTGAAACCGATTATATTCATTACATAGTTTTAATCACTGTCCGGTGAACTGGCAAATCCAATCAAAGCATTAGTCTTTAATTAAAAAATTAAAAAGAAATATTCAGACAATAGCCAAGCAATCACATCACAATGCACAGTTACCTAAAATTGCAATTAAAAAGCAGTTAACAAAAAAGAAAAAAATCACACCTAATCTTTAACTATCAATATAATACAAGAAGCAACAAAGGGCAACAGCATCAAAGCAGATTTATCTAACACTATAAATTCAGTCAGAAGCAGAAGCTCTAAAGTACACTAGCTGAAGCAGGACAATAAAAAATACTGAGCATGGAATACTTTTAATCTCTCCCATTAATATTCATTTCCAGCTGCTTATAATAGCAGCGCCTCATGGCCAAATCATTAGAGTTTTACATCTGGGTTGCAAATGACACTTTGATTGGATGTAATGTTCAAATGGTCCTCCCCACTGTGCCACCGTCAAGTCTTCTGCAGAGAGGTGTCCTGTAGTGCCAGTGGCTCACTGTGCGTGCTGGCTCAATGTGTGGTTCTGGAAAGACGAAAAAAGGAGACATGCATGAGGGGCAGAATAATAGAAAGCATGCCCATACCCTCCCACTCAGTACCATTTATGCAGAGCTCAACATAAAAGCTTCTCAGTTATTACAAAACAAAATGCAATAAAGAAAAAGTACTCATAAGTAACAGCTGCCAATATGACATATTTGCTTTGTTCTGACAGATCTGTTAATGCTGGCATGAACTTAGAAAAAAAATGCGACAAGCCAAGTATAGTCATGAAGGTTTCCTTTTTTTTTTTTTGCTTCTTTCAATACATATAAAGAAAATGGTAACTTCATGGGCAAAAAAACTGCCTTTAGGGATTCCCTTCACTGTAACAATTAAAAAAATAAAAATCTGAATTGTGAGGGAACCCTTGCCATATTTTATTCTTTTATTCTCACTCGTACCGGGTGCAAGCACTGGCAGCAAGAGACACCAGATTGTGACACACACTTCTCAGTCCAAGAAATACTTCGGCAATAACAGCTGAACCGCCAGCTCAGGCACCAGGGTAATATTCCCAGCAGAAAAAAGGCTGGACATGTAACCCAGAAGTTAAATCTCTTTAAAGAATGTACTTTTCTCTATACATTTCTTTCAGCAGTTTAGAGTCTCTTTTGTTCCCTTTTTTCCTTTTGGTATATTTGTAATAGCCTCAATGTCATCACAGTATCTCACATCAGAGGATGCTGACCTGTCTTGCCATTTTGTGTAGGAGCCAATAAATCCTGGATCCAACCTCGGAAGCGTATTTTTAGAGCAGTACCAATTCACCCACATTTTGTGTTCTGACAAAACCCCAGTCTTACACATAAGCCTAGCTTTATTTGTATGATTATCCAATTATTTGAGAAACTAGAGAAGTCGTTCATGGTGAGGTTTTCTTGAGCTGAGCCCCCAGCATCCCCAAATATAAAAATTCATTTGTGCTATTTCAAGCCTAAGCAATTTCCCTAGTCTCCATCTGCCTAATAACAGAGCCGGGCAAGTCCGCCAGCTTGAAGAATAAGTTTTTAAACACAAAATGAATTTTGAATCTAATTATTTATTTACAGTGATAAAGCTTTAAAATAAAGTAAGATATTTTAACTTTTCATAAATCATCTGGTCCTTCTATGCTATTCCATAGCTGATCACATCGTGATCAGGATAAAAGAGCAATCATGCGCTTTTACATGCTTTATCCAGAGATGACATCTCCCTGATGGAGATCGTCCGTGGAAGGAGCTGGTAGGCGGCGGGCGGTGCGGGCCGGCGGCGGTGACCCCGTTTGCGGCAGAGCGGAGCGGCTTGGCCCGTTTGTGGCACTCCCAGGCCGTGACCGCCAGGTGTCAGAAGCGCTGCTGAGCTCCGAGCCACGGCCGGAGCTCCGAACCACGGCCGCAGCTCCGAACCACGGCCGCAGCTCCGAACCACGGCCGCAGCTCCGAACCACGGCCGCAGCTCCGAACTACGGCCGCAGCTCTGAACCACGGCCGCAGCTCCCGAACCACCGCCGGAGCTCCCGGGCGGCAGGAGCGGGGCAGCAGCACGGATGGAGCCCCTGCGAACGAAATCCCAGCTGGGAAATCATAAAGTCCCTGGTCAGCATAGCACCGACCCTCTCAGACACCCCTGACACTGAATATGCAGAACCACAAATCAGAAATTAGCGAATTGACGGCTGGAACTGCTTTGCTTTTAGACAATTTAACACCACCAAACACAAAATTCAATAGATTTTTCCTTTGATATACATGGAAATTTTCCTGGCCTTAAGAAGGAGTGACCTTTGCAGTGCTGGGTGTTATTCTCAAGTCTAACAATGACTTTATGGAGGAGGATGGATGAAGCCCTGCACACACAATAGCAGCACTGACAAGAAGCTTGCCCACTAAACCTAGCTGGGGAAGCATGAAAATGTGAAAGAATACACAGGCTCCTCTGTGCTCATACACTCCTCAGCATTTTAACAATAGCCATTCCTTGTGCACTTCATTACGGTTCTATTTTTAGGTCATCCTGAATATCAATAAAAAACCCAAAAGGTTTACCATCTTCAAATTGAAAGAAGGGCTATTCATGGTAGACAAATCCATACTTAGTTAGGCAGTGTCATTTAAAAGATAATGCACAATCAGCACTGGATGCATGACGCACAGCCTACAGTCAGGGAACATGATTTCAAACTTGTGTGGCTGCTGCATTGATTACACCAGGCAGGTCAATAAAGGAATGGTATGTGGCTCTAAATCTGATAATGAAGCTTTTATTGGGAGCCCTCCCTTCTCAAACATCAGCTAATAACATGTTCTGAACATTCCCAATACAAGAAATACACTGGGTTTGGGATCAGAATTTGTCAAAGGAACAAACAGATTGTACTCAAATACTGCAGCCATTTAGAGCTGGGTCAGGCAGGAGCTGAGAAATCAGCTGTGCCATAGGGCTAGGAGTTAAAAAATTACATTTTTCATATGCAAATCTTTATTTTGTCTTAGTATCTTGGGAATGTACCATTTATTCCCCAGGTATGCATTAATGACAATCAATATGCTGGCTAGTGCCTGGACCATGCAGTTAATAGATAGAGCCAGGTTTTACACAGGGCCTCACAAACAGGTCTGTAATGCCTATGGACACGATGCCTGTGTGCTCTGCATCCTTCCCCTGCCTTTCTGAGCACATCCTGCTCAAGCCATGGCACAAGTGCCAAGTCCTGCACACCCAGGCACCAGTGAACACTGGGTGAAGGCTAAATAACCACTACTGTGTGTGTTTGAAAGTCCCATGAGAACCTCTCTGTATCCTCTGCAACCCATATAGGTTTCTCACATACTGAAATGTATTTCAAAACATGCCTTCCAAAAAACTTGTCTACTATTACTAGTAATTGTAATTTCTTATCTTCTTGCTTCTACTCCTTGTGCCCTGAGCATCTGCAGCTCATTAGAATTGTGCTTTGTAGATGTCAGAAAGCATCTCACCCATTCAGGGCTTATGTCTCTTCTCTCACATGTGTGTATTCTATATTTGACCCATGGTTTTTCAAATACCTTTGTTAGGCACTTTTTTGTGTGCCCAGACACAGAAAATTCTCCTGGCTGATCAGACTTTTGGAGTAATTGAAAATCAAGTATTAAGAATGCCCTGTGCACAGGAACAGTTTTGACCCCAGTGGAGCCACTGGGCTGTTCCAAGCAGCAGAAGGAAATCATGAAGACCACAAGGAAGCAAGTGCTTGGAAACATGTGATACTACAGGAGTGCTGCTACCTAAGCAGCCTAAGGAAACTTCACCCACCTTTCCAGCAGGAGGGTGGGCTGGCTGAAAACAGCTCAGGTGTGATTTATCAACTCCAGAAATTATAGTTAAAAATAAAAAAGCCTTAATGGTTGTTTCCAGAGGAAAACAGAGCAGCCACAAAAATGGAGGCCCTCCAGGAACACTCCTGTGTGTGTGCACATGCCTAGCAGCTCCAAGGCCATCCATACACGTGCCCGTCTGGGGCCAGCAGGAGGCACGACATCATTTGGAAGCTGAACAGGAAAAATGGTTCTTCCCAGCTCCTGTTAGACCCCCTGGTTTCCGCACAGCTCACAGCTGATACCCCACTGAATACATCATTCTGAGACATTATTGCAGCTGGAAAACTCTACAGCAGCACTAAGTCACCTGTCAAGATCAAGTAAGTCACAGCTTATTTATAGGATAAGGTTGGAAAATCTCTTCTTTTCTTAATAATCATGCAAAATGGATAGCAATTCCATTAGCTATGTCAGTGGGAAAAATGCAACTACCCCAAGTCTCGGGGCTGTTGCAGTGTTTAAGTGGAATTTTCTACTGGCTGCACAATCCTCAAATGAACCATTTATGGAAGTGTCTGTGATCAAGGAACTGGCTGATGGGTTTTGCAGGAAATAAAAAGATTTCAAAGAATGGTTAATTATTGTCCATGTAGATATTGATTGTTCTCCAGATCTTCCCTGGAGACACCCCCTGCCTGCCCTCTGGATGCAGATCAAGCCATTTGTGCAGGACATCCACAATGAATATTTCTCTGTTTTTTTAACATGCATGAATATGAAAACACTGGCATGACAATCTCCATTTTCAGAGCTCTGTGTCAAGAAGGAAAGCATCAGGTTTGAAAGATGATCACTAACAACAGTTCAAAGAACTCTTACAAGCTATATAAAGATTGAGAGAAAAAACACACAAAAAGCAGCACATGATGGAGCGAAGCTCCAAGCCAGGCAGTCAAGCTGGGAGTCTCCCACCCTGCAACAACACTCACTGCCAACAAGTCACAGGTGTACTACACAGGAGCAGGTGAAAAAAATAAAATGCAACTGTGAGGGGTGTGATAATGGTTTGGGGCCATAACACATCCAGTCTACAGTGCCATTGTGCATCTGTTATGGATTTAGACATTTTCTATCAGCCATTTACAAATACACTGTCTATATGCATGAGCACATACCCCTAAAAGACCATATGTTATAGAAAGGTTAAGAAATGGCCTAACAAGGCTGGTGATACCCCACCCCCAGGTAAAATTCATAAGCTTTCTGCAGTGTTACACAGAGACTGGGACTCTGATGAAAGGCTACAAAGCCTCTCCCCCCTTCCAAATGCCACTGAAATGAACAGAAACCATTCCTAAAATAATTTCAATATGAATTATGGAGATAATAGATTCATGTGACAATTGGCCAACATGAAAATGAACTGGTAATTAGCCATTGGGTGATCATTAATCCCAATATTTTTTCCTCAGGGTGTGGGGGGGCCTCCAGACCCAGGTAAGAGCCCAGATATTTTCTTTCTGCCTCTCCCCACCTCTGTTCAGGCTTCTATCACCCCTTCACTGTCGGATCCTAAGCCCAGAGATTGGAGTCATTGCTGGGAACCACTGGGTCTGTGTGTCTCTTCCTCCCCATTCCCTCTCGTTTTCCCTTTACTGAGCAGGGAAACAAGAGAAGTGATGCCTCCACTGACTGCCAACATGCACAGCTTGCCAGACAAAAACTAAACCTCAGATTCAGGCACTGACTTGAAGCAAAGGTTTGTCTCACATTTGAACATATATATAAAAAAAGACACAACAAAACCTCCAAATTGCTACAAACAGAAGCTAGAGTGTCTAAATATTTATGAAATACCATCTGCATCAATCTTTTTTCAGTGTTTTGCATCTTTTGAATTCAAACTGGTCCAAAAATAAATCTCTCAGCTGTTATTGCTCATTACATATCCATAAGCATACACATGTATGTGCACAGGTACTATTTCCCTTTAACAGCAATCCATAAAGATAAAAATCTTTATGCCTTGACTTTATAAAAGGATTACTTTAGGCAGAGGACACAAGATGACCTGTGCTTTAACCATTGGAGATTATGCTCTCTACAGAAAGCTGTGAGCCTTAAATTGGTGCTGCTCTAATCCTAAACTGGAGAGGCATTCAAGGGATGCCATGACCCAGAAGAGCAAGAGGGGAAAAAAAAAATTTAAAAAAAAAGTCACACTGAAGGAGGAGGGTGGGAAAGGAAAGAGAAAGTGGAAAAGAAAGAAAGGAGAGCAAGCTTGCTTTATAGGGTAAAGTGTTTATTTTAAATTTTAATTTCTGGTTTCTACTTTCCCTTTCCTATCAGACTCTAAAGAAAAATCACCTTTGCACCCCCTTGCAGTTTGTATGTGCTTATTTTTAGAACTGTTTGACAATTATCCAAGGGTCTAAGACTAACAGATGGCCTGTCTTAAAGCCTCATATGTTCACTAGTTTGCACTTCTGACAAACAGTAAATGTACTCAAGAGTGTGCCATAAACAGGGCTGAATGAATACTCAGAACACAATTTAGTTAATACACTTCATTAAAACTGATAGTAGTAACCAATGTTTCCCATAAAACCAGGTGTTAATTGCCCTTCCAGTTGTTTCAGGTAACTTATGCAGTGACATTTATATGTTTAGATCATAGTTTTTCAGGCAGCACAATACTACTTCTTTCCTTTCCCTTGGTATTTCACCCACTACATAAAATGCTTGTAACAAGTGAACTCCAAGTTATCATGGTATGCAATAAAAAAAAAAAAAATTGTCAGGCAGGACAGGTTCACATGTCCCTTCTTTATTTGAAGAGTCCCTTGAAATGGAGGTAGAGGCAAACGAAAGGTGGCACATCCTTTGTGAAAGGCACCGGCTGCCTGTGTTACGGCTGCCTTCATCTCTGAGCATCTGATAACTTGCCATTCGTCAGTCAGTCCCTGTGTCAGCACACTTTGAGATGGCACTTCAACAAATGCAGGTAGAAAGCTGTCCTTTACAAGTTATTGAACCAGGGAAAAAAAAATCATTTTGAGTGTCTAAGAAAATATGCCTGGAGGTTTGGTGTCTGCTGAAAAGCGAAGTTGCCCGTTTCCAATGGAAATAGCTGCCTCTGAGTTACTCTGATGCTTGCACGTGATTACTCCAGGGGTAAATGCACCTTTCGCTGGTGCTGGGACACACAAACGCTCATCCACTCATCTGTGCCGGGACTGAGCCTCTCTAGGGGTTTCTGTACCCACCAGGGAGGATGAGGACCTCCCTCAGTGCCTGCTCACCTGAGGCACCCCCTCAGCCCTCCAGAAACCCGCCCGGCTCCTCCAGTGCTCAGGACCCGGCACCTCATCTGCCGTCCAAGGGAACATAACATTTACAGTGGGGCAAAGCCGTTCCACACGTGACTGCCTGGATGCTGATGCCTTTTCTCAGTCACTCTTTTTCCTCCACAGCTGCAGGTGTGGGTGTGCAGGGCTGGCCGAGCCCCGCGTCCCGCCCGGCCTCAGTGTGCTCCTGACCACACTGCTTCTGCCCATTTCAACCCATTCTTGGATTTTGATAGGCATTTCTCAGTTATTCTGGTTTGAAAAATTACCTTTCTATATAAATACCTTTCTTGGAGTTATTTTTCCCAGTGCCAGCTTCCTCATATCCACTAAGAATTATTAGACGATTTATGAATTTAATTTCTCTTCTAATTCAGATTGTTTAGTCCTAATCAGACTTTGAAAACTCACCTAACATGCCATCCCCTTTCCACTTGAGACTAATAATTTTGTATCATCAGTCTTCTAGATCTGCCATCTCTATTCTTCTCTAAAACTCAGAAGAAACCTAGTTAAGCCTAATGCAAGTGAACTCCAAGCACAGCCTAAGCCTGGCATAGCCTCTTGTATTCTATTAAATGCCTCACCAGTAAGTCTCTATGTTTCTTCCAAAAACACTGGGTAAAACACTGAAGCACAAAAGCAAACTGAAGCCTTTGGGAAAATCTCCTTACCACAGCACTTTGGAAATAAAAAACACTGAGGAATACATTATTAAGAGATAACCAGAGTCTTCTTTTAGAGAAACTAGCTGTAAACACACCGTGATTCACTGAGGCACCCAATGAAAACAAGGAGCTAATAATACCTGTCCTGAGGGACCACACGCTCCTGAGAATTTCACTCAGAAATGCAAATTTATCAGCATCCTTGTAGTCTCCAGTATGCCATGCACAAGATCAAAAATAAGCCGAGGGAAGAACCTTACACTTCCTAAATATAAAGTGAGAGGGACAAATTACTGTTGTCAGAAGCGCATGAAGCCATAATATTTTTAGAATACCTTCACTCCTTCCTCAGCCCCACTGTTACTCCCTGACTGGATTCCAGAGCCATTTCTGATCCCAAGAGCAGAAAATGGTTTGCAGGATTTTTTTGCTCCGCTGACAGTGGTGCTGCTTTCACCTGGGCTTGGTCAGTCCATGTTTTCCTGGGAAGCTGGTCCCACAGCCACTGGGGTCACAGCCACCCCTGCTCCTCCATGATGTGTCACAAACCCAGCATGCCTGTGCCCAGCTTTGAAGTGACCCTCCAAAGCTGTCCTTGACAATGCAAACACCCACCTCCAGTCTGTTTTCAAACCTCAGCTTCAGTAACCAGAGAAAGCATCTCCTGCCCACAGGGACACTCCTTTGCCCCTGCTACACCAGAAACCCCAATGCACACCCCAGTGCTGACCTGTTTCCAATCTACTTACAGGTCCTACTCAGGGAAGCAATGTTTCAAAATAATTTTCAAGAGGTAAACCATTTTACAGGAATCTTTCTTAGGTTTTCCTCTAAAAGCATGAAATTGTTGATTTCTTAGAAACCAATCCAAATCTGATCTCATTAATCCCTCCTTGATCTAAAGTAAATCATATTGCATAAGCCAGTTAATTGTTCACTTCTGTGAGGGCTGGAATCATCATTGTGGAACATGGTGTGACTCCTCTAAACACCAAATGATTTTCTGATTGGGTCTTTATTACAGGACATGGGGAAAAATACTTAGAGCAAAAGTGAAACACTTTACACAACACCTTTAGAAGTTAGAATGCATAGTGGAAAGCTTCACTGAGGGACTGTTTCCATGGGAATATAAATCAACAAAAGCCAGGAAATTGAAAGTTGAACATAAAACTTGCTCTGCTGTTCTCTGGTATGGCAAGGGTCACCGAACATCTGATTACTTTTTGTTGTTTTTCCCCTTGGCACCAGCTAGGTATTCCTGGTATTAAGGACAGGTATATAACAATTTCTGTCTTAACTGTGAATTTTAATGCAATTTAACAAGGGCAGTTCTCACATTCATAACAGGCAACATCCTCCACTGAATGATGGGAGCTGCAGCTGATCCAAGTTCCTTGGGCCAAATAAGCAAGTGTGGACAGCCAGACTTGACACAAGCAGCACCTGCCTGCAGTAGGACCACAGCCCTTTGACCACTCATTCCTTTAAGAAGCAGCAACTAAGTAAAATTCCCTCTAATGGAATACTGATCTGACAAATTGTATTGCCTTGTGTTATGGATACACTTTCCTTAGGGGCAGATAAATATTCCTGTCACATGGCACCCACACACTGCTGGTGCTGACAAAACAGCTGGTCAGTGACCTGTTGCCTTGGACATAATGGTTGTTATTGCTGGTTTCCAATTTCAAAAGGGGAATAAAAATCCTCCAATGCAAGTAGCTCTGCTATAAAATAGCAAGGCCATAGTTACAGAAGTGCTTTACACGCTGCCCCATTAGTGTAGATGCTACCAGCAGAGCAGAAATCTGCAGACAGACCTGTGCTTTGCCCACTGCCACAAGGAATTAACCCTGGAGGAGTTGGAGTGTGAAAGAGCCATGCCCAATTTGTTCTTGTAAGTAAAAGAGGGGACAAAACACCACCAACATGAGCCTTTTCCTCAAAGACATCACAGGACAAACCAGGAAGGCAGCATTGCTATGGTATGTGTGCAAAACAACTGGGTTAAATGGGATTCTCCAGCCATTGCTACTCCATTACAACAGTGTCACTGGTCTCAGGAAAATCTGCTTTTTAAACAGCAAGATGCCACATCTTAAACAATCCTGATTTCATGCAAAGACTAAGAGCATGTGCCAGCCCCAAAGGAGGGCACATTTTTCAGAAGTATGTTTTAAACAACCTCACTGCTCCTTTTGGAGACACAATAATGTAACACACAGATGACAGATATGCCATACACAGCCAAACCTCAATGCCCATGGCAATTTATTCAGGTTTAACTGTGCGGCAGAAACAAATGAGGAGGCTGGGTAGTCAGGCAGGAGCTCTCCCCCAAGGCTGGCACAGTGTGGGCACTGCTTTGGCCATTCTTGCTTGGTGCAAAGCCAAGGCAATGGGGGTGTGGGGACAGGCTCTGCATGGAGGTGACCTCTGGGTGTCCATACTGCCTTCCCAGGATGTGGCACACAAGACACACAGCACACTCTGCAGTGCATCAGCTCGAGCACAGCTGAGTGATAAGCTCAGGACTGCTGCTGCCAAATCTGGTCTGGCTCATGCAGAGCTGGGGTGACAGAGCCTCGCTGAACCCAAGCTGACCTTGCACAGAGCCATGAGCTGTCTCTACACTGATCCCATCAGCACATACCATCTCACTCTGTCATCCAGATTTTTCCAACAAAGCCCCATCACCTCACTGAGGATAGACAGTTTAGTATCTCATAAGTTATTCCATTAACATGAAGGGAACATTGGTGATTACTGCCCAGGTCGGGTCATTGCACACATGCACCCAACCCTGCACCAAACACTCCCACCACTTCTCATTTTACATAAGCAGAACAGGCACAACGTGAAAAGAAGCTGTATCCTGAATGGTTTTTCCTTTCTCCTCTGGTCAAAGGGAGGTATAAAACTACTCTCAAAATACAATGTTAAAGCAGGGTATAATTAGGCAAATAACAGTATATGATTGAATGTACTTCTCTGGAAGGAACAACGGAAGAAGCAAACAGCAAGGCTGTTCCAGGCTCGTTTTCAGATCCCTGGGCTGGACTGAGAATACTGACAGCCTTCCTGACAGGAGCATGGAGGCGCAGGCAGTGACAGTCCTATACACACAGCCAGGGGCAGAAAAGCCAGTAGACCACTGACTTTCTAACAATTCCTTATCCTTTTGCTGTTCTGGCCAATTTTTTTCCTGGCCACTCATCATGCTTGCTGCATGTATCTGACCTCACAGAAGAATGAGAACAGGTAAGGCAGGGAGGAATTAATAGGAGTTTCTCTTACAGTCTTTAAAATCCCCCTGGGAAAAATGGCCCTTGGGATGGGGTCACAGGGCAGGACCCCTATCCTCAGCTCTCTGCAGCAGCCAGGGCTGCTGCTCCTGCTGCCTTCCACTGGCTGAGGAGATAAACCCTAGGATTACACCCTAAATCTCTTACTCTGGAAATCAGGGGTACACACAAGGGCTTTTAAATTTCTTCATGAAATTATTTTTCAAATTCCTTCTAAGCAGTAAAAGTGATGGGGCCTCCACCAGCACCACAGCAGTAGGCAACAGCAGTACAGTATCACTCCAGGATTTCCTGTCTGGAGTCTAAGCTTCACATCTGAAATACAGCACACACACAACATTTGTATGACAGAGGAAACACAAGACGCTTGCCACACATTTATTATCTTCCTGGGGAAATGATATAGAGGACAAAAGAGACTATATTTACTCCCTCCCCAGCTGCTTTTACAATCTAATAATTTATTTCTCCTGGACATAAATTTCAGATTTAAACGAAATCCCTGAAACCTAAAGATGCCACATGGTAGAGGCTAGGGCAGTATTTCTTTCTGTTTTGGAGATGGAGTGCTTAATGCATTGCTCAGTTAACCAGAAGCCTTAAAATTTAGTGGGGCGGGGGTGGAAAGAGACAAGCAATTAGACTGTGGCAGACCCTCGATGCAAATACAGGTGACTGTGATTACTACCTTGATACACAGAGTTAAAAATATCTGGTTATTGAAAATTATTTTCTCAGTCCACAGGGGTTTATCTAGGTTTAGGCTGAGATGTTTATTTTTTCTGCAGCAGCTGTACTGGGGATTCTTTTACAACATTTTCCTTACACAGAAGCTATATATCATTCATATTTCTGAAAGCTGAGGCGATTTCTATGATGTAAGAAATCTCTGCAATTAGAAACAAAAATATCTTTTTTCCAAAAAATAAAATGAATCTCCAAACCCTTCAAGGCAACAACTAAGATAGCAGTGCTCTTAGGGCAAATGTAAAATTCCAGGGCATAAATTCATGCTAACTGCTACAAATATATCCATCTGTTCACAGACTAACTAGTGACTGAAACTGATGAGTCCATTGAAATGTAATTTTTGAGTCCACTAGCGTCTGTTCTCTTCTAGTAATAAACTAAATGCTTTTCAATAACTCTGCTGCTTTTCAATGCCAATTTCCATTTAAGTAGGCTCAGGTTCTCTCTAAAAAAAACCCTAAAATTAAAACAGCAAATGCCTTTTCTTTCCAAAGGTCAAACTCAGCTTTTAAAGAACATGCAACATTTCTGCAAGGCAGAGAGGACAAAACTCCAATCAGATAAATGGGCTGTGTAATGATTGAGAACCACGGCTGCCTCAGGTTTCTGAATGGGCTGTAGCATAGAATTTGGCACAGACTGATGTTGAAGCTTATATCTCTTTTACTGCAGACAAGAAATTCACTGAAATATATAAATAATGAATGTGGCTGGGGATCTCTGCTGGTACTACTGCTGGTTCTGCAAGATGCAGGAGCAGAAACACACTGCTCCATGTTTTTGTTATTAGGGAATCCTTGTTCTCCAACAATAAACACAGAATATTTTATCTGAAATGGCTTCTGCAGCACGTCCAATATAAGTTTCAGCTCTCTAGAAGTGCCAGCAAACTGCAGAAAGATAAGTTACAAAGACGTACCTAATTTGCTGTGATGAATTGTGTGCATGCTTCAGTGATCAAAACTGCAGCTGAGACCTATTATATTTAATGATCTAGACATTTCTTGTGAAAACACTCAGGCATATACTGTTATGTCTGGACAAGCATCCCCACTTCAGTCTTTCTAAGCAAACGAAGAGACTGAACTTTTTAAAAGCATGCTGTACAGCACCCTCAATGAGCTCCTTAAAACTGAGGCTGATCAAGCTCCACAATTTTCTTTAAATAATGCTTATACTCTGCCCTTTCCAGTGCAGCATCCCTCTTGCTTTGAAAAACAGTCAGTTCCTCTGGATGCTAGCGACACTTACAGGAGGCAACGGAGCTAGTCTGTGCTCAGACCCCAAACTATGCTCCACAGCAGCCACTACAGCAGGGGAAAATCAAAGGGGCTGGATCAGACATCTCTTCCCACCAGCAAAGAAAATCTCTGACGAGACATTTCAGAGAGAAAACAAAAGGAAAAAAAAATTATTTGTCTACATATTACACAAGCATTCTGTTTCTATTTTAAGGGCTCTGCCCTGCTTACAAAGGCATGTGCTACCCAGCGCGGCAGGGCCAGGCAGGGGTGGCCGCTTGTGCTGTCCCTGAGGACACTGCTCCTGCACAGCCAGCTGTGCCATGGCCACGCTCACAGCCCCTGTGCTCCAGCCTCTCCACACAGCAGCAGGAAGCAGGGCTTCCTACCACCCTCCTGTGGGGACAGGGATGTCACCTTGTGAACACGTGAAGGTCTTTGGAATAAAAGCTCTGAGGTTTCCAGGGCTTTATGTCTGGCTACTCCAAAATTGTCCAGCATGGAACAGGGTATATTATTCAACCTTGCCTTTCCAAATTTACAAAACAGAAAAAAAAAAAAAACCGCCTCAGAAAATGTGCTGATAAACTGAATTCATTCATGGTTATAAGAACCACAGAGATCTGCAGAGAAAATCCACAGAATTTTCTTGCTATACACATCCTGGAGCTCTCCCTCCCTGGTCAGTCTGAACCTCTTTCTATCATTCATTGTTCAACAAAACACAGCAAAATATAAACATGTGCTTTTGACTCTAGAAATAAGGATTTCAAAGTGCTGAAATTTTTATTCACCTGAGGAGCTGCTAAATACTATCACAGTGGTAATTTGTGATAGTGTGGTAAAGAATGAAGAAAAGGTATTTGTTAATTGTTGACATAACAAAATTAATTTTCCATCCCTAAACTTTTTCTCATCTCTCCTGTGAGCTCTGATGCAATGTTACTGACTGGCACTGCTAAAATGCCAACTTGCATTTCTCATCCTTAATTTCTCTCTAAATGTCATTAGTAATTGTTATTGCCAGACCAGAGAGTGCAATCTGGTCTTTCTGAAAGAAAATCCATTTCTCATTTCTTCTCCTGTGCTTCCTCCTTTTGGTCAGGATGGATGTTTAACACAGCCCGTGTGCTCTGCTGCCATGAGGAGGGGAATGCATTAATGGATCTGGAAGTACAACACTCCTGCTTTATTTATTTACATATAGTATGCCTGGATCCTTATGAATATCAAATTGTATATTCAGAAGGGTCTTCAAAGCACATCTTTCACAAACACTAACAAGTCTTAATTGAATAAAGCTAACAAGTAGGCGAAAGGAACACCCTTCAATGTGTGCATACAGACTCCTTTCTGGATGCTTCCATAATTTATCCTTTCTGGTGGGCAGCAATGCTGTCAAATATAAAAGCATATTATATGATTTTCCTCTCTTTTAGTCACATGGAAAACAAATTTCTTTTGTGAGATACGTAAACTAGTCTAGCTTTGTTCTGGATTAATGTATCACCCTCATTGCCCCAAAAAGTAAAATTGTTTCCACCACTAAGAGGGGAGGTGAGCTTGTACACCTGTGTGCAAAGGAAAACCTGCCAGTGCAAAAGGCTGGCTCCTTGCATATCACTATGTATTGAGCCAGAGATGTGTACAGTTATGTGCAGCACCTACAAAATTTGGTCTCTGGTACTCAGAGGCAAATAGCACCTTGACACATTGAGTCACTTTCAGGGAGGATTCTGTGTCACAACAGACCTTTAACAGATCTCCCCATAATCACCACATCTTACACTTCCACATCTCCATTATATTTTGTAAGGTATATAAAGGAATTAATTCAAAGCTAAGCTGCATTTCCCTACCCATTAACTAAAGGCATCTTTTCTCAAAATAAATAGACATTTGAACATTTCCAGCCAGGAATTGTGCTTTCAATAAGCACAATTGATGCATATACATTGTCTCTTGGCGGCTTACACTCCTGCCCATCTGTTGGGATGGCATGGTGCCTGCGCAAAAGTTGGTTGGACCCTTGCCCTAGGGCATAGATGACAGGCAACGACGGGTTTAGCTGGGCAGCCTGAGCAGCAGCTCCAAGTGCCATCTCTGCTGGAGGAAGCCCCGTGTGTGTGCCAGCCCTGCCACATTGCAGCGACATGCCTCCTTACACTTGATCACACATGTTGACACTTGGGTGCGCTTAAGTGCATTAATGGCTAAAACGATGCCTTTCACCTGGCTCCCTGCTCTTTTCCTCCACTCTGCACGGCTGCTGGGTTTTCTGCACATGTTAATGTGAAGTTGTGTGCACTTTGCTAGCCAGGGCCAGCCACAGAATGGCCCTAACGTTTAAGAAGTGAAGGAGGGGTTTTTGTTATGGGCCATGCTGCTCCAGTGCCAGACATATCTTCATCTCAGGTGAGAGATCTTTGTGCCTCTCACTGAAGAGACCTCAGACAGGATAAAGACGCAGCAATATATTGATCAGAACCATCTGTCCAAATGAAAACGTTACACCCTGGCACTACCCACACACAGGGCAATTCAAGCTTTCTGCACCCTCCTTTGTTGCAGCAGAGGTGGCCACACAAAGAGGCCACATGGCCTGGATTCCATTACTGTCCCAGCAGCCCCAGCACACACCCCCTGCCCGTGTGCAGGGAAGAAGGTGCTGCCTGACAAACCACACAGGAGTGTGTGAGCATGAGCAGCCCCTGCTCTTACATTGACCTCTGTGGATGTCAGGCCCAGGAAACCTCTGGCATTCCCTGCACAGAGCCCCAGCTGCAGCTGCTGCACACCCAGCACCAGCCCCACATAGTCTGCAATGGATTTTCTTAGCTTTGGTCCTTGCCAGAGCCTATTCCTAACTCTAAAGTTTCAAACAGCCATAAATTCCTCCTCCTCCTCCTCTGAATTTAAACACACACATTGAAAACCAGAGACCTTATAGGTAAAAACTGTTCCCTACTGTGAAAACACATCACAGATAAAACTTGTGGTTTTGCAGTCCATAAAGAACGTTCAGGCAGGCAGACTCAACATGATGGGTATGTGCCTACAGCACTTTTAATTTTTAATTATTGTTAGTTATAATTATCTGACTGTGTCTGAATGAAACCCAGCAATATGGCTGGAATAGATTTTGGTAGTCTTGTAATTTATTAGCTTTGTAACTACTAATAATTAAAATTTAACAATACTCCAAGCACCACAGCAACATTTTTTTAAGAAACACTAGCCAAATCTGCTAGGATAACTGACTAGTCATTTTCACAATTTTAAAGAATGGATGACATTAAAAAAATTTAAAGATTAAAAAATAAAAGTATAAAAGAAGGAGAAATAGCTAACAGGTTTTTCAAAGGCTATTAAAATACAAAATGCAAAGATAAAAAGCTGTTTTAAAAGAAAAAAAAGGATGTTGCTTGCAGAAAATTTATTCCACATATGACTTTGTGTGTGCTTTCTGTGAAATTTAAAAAGATATTGTGGTATGTTTTAGTAAGAAGCTCTTGGTGTTTGCCATCTAACCCACACTAAGTCCTGAAATACACCAAGTTACATCAAATGAAAGCACTGCCTTGAGATAGAGCCACATTTCAGGTCCCATTTGTCCTGCCATCCACACACTCTCAAGGAGAAACATTTTCTGCAACTTCCAAGATACCATGGAATTGTCTTTCTCTCACTGCCTGAATGGACACTGGGGCACAGAAG
This sequence comes from Ammospiza nelsoni, assembly GCF_027579445.1. Classification (NCBI taxonomy): domain Eukaryota; kingdom Metazoa; phylum Chordata; class Aves; order Passeriformes; family Passerellidae; genus Ammospiza; species Ammospiza nelsoni. The sequence continues at coordinate 9,512,157 of NC_080645.1, forward strand.
CCCTGAGATTCTGCACTGCTGCAAGCACAAGGCTGGTTGAAAGAAAAATTTTACTTCTACTTAAGTAAGTGTTCTTATGCCCCCAGAAAGCAGCTAAAGTCCATTTTTCAAATAGAAGCTGGAGATATGGCTGGGTACAGACTCAAAATTGCTGGAGTCTTTCTTCAGTGCTCCAGTGGTGGTGAAGGGAGCCCTTGGACACAGCCATGCAGACTCGCCTGCAGGCGGGTGGATCACAGCCAAGCCAAGGGGCTCTGGCTCCCCTCTGTGCCTCAGGGACACTGCTGCACCCAGATGGCCCCAGGGACCACTGGCATGAGCAGCTGCACATGTGGCTCCCCACTGCCCCCTCCCAGGGAGGCCAGCACAGGCACAGAGCAGCTCCCGTGTGTCCCCCACTGGGTCACATCAGACCACAGGGCAGCTCGCTGTGCTGTCCCCTCACCTGGGCAGGTCACAGCCCTCTATGTCCTCACAGCCCTATGGTCTGATGTGGCACATCTAACATCAAGCTGATATTAAAAGCAGAGTTAAAAAGAGAAAACCTGCTTAGGGCTTGATCTGCTGTAATCAGCAGAAAGAATCCCAAGGACTTTGATGTGGACCAAATCAAGCCCCTGGAGGACATTCATGGTAAATCATTATTAATATAATGAGTGCAATTTCTGTGCAGCAGCTCATTCCTGTTTATGGATATATGAAAATTGCCAGCTTTTCACATGAAATAAAGAGAGGGGAGACAGACCACAGTGCTAGCCAATGAGCCATAGTAGTTCCTTTTGATATGTGTACTTTTAAAAAACTGGGCATTTCAAATGACAGCACATTCCTCCAGTGAAACTCTCTTAATTTAGTGGTTTGACATATCTCCAAATCTGAGCAGAAAAGAAAGTCCTTTATTCATATCAGGCAATAAAACACCTGAACACCTGTGCTAGGAACGACCTGGCAGGTACCCTGCTCCCTTGGTACCTGGATTATTTGCCATTGTTTATTACATCCCTTGCCTTAGTTTTCATCAATTGTAATCATTTAGGAGGAAACAGTGTGATTAACAGTACACAAGCAAACAGCAGGAATTAATCCTTTAAATACAAATACTTCACCGGTTATGTGATGGCTCCTTGGAAAAGCAGTGTGGCAAAAGAGTGCACACAAAAATCCTTCTCAAGTTTTCTCTGAAAACCACTGCTCAGTCACAATTTGCTTAGTACAATTCTCAATGCAAACACCTGAGGAGGGATCTCTCCTTGCTGTGAATCACACCACAAATATAACTCCCAGCACCCATTGTGTGTCCCCATTTCTGACCCATCTTTGGGGCGGGCAGGGTTCCCTGCTACATTTTAAACAGCAAAAATTAAAATTTCACTTGTCAAAGAGCAAGCTCATCTGCCATGTCCAAGTGCCCATGGCTCCAGCTGCCTCTGAGGAGCTGGACTAGCAGCTCCCAGCACAGTTCCTGAGATGGGGATCTGTCTGAAAGGGCTCCTTCTGCCCTACATGTGAGGAAACCCCAACCCTGCACCTCTACACTTGTTTCAGTGAGCATGTTTCAGCAGGGGGAATGAAATGCCATAGCCTTAGTGTTTTATATATTAGCTATAAATTCAACCTTTTTCCAGGAGAATTTCATGATATTCATAGCTGTCAATTGTACAAAGTGAGGATGTGAAAAACACAGAGCTGCCAGCCTTTCCTCTTCTGCCCTAAGGGTGTGTGGGGTTATCACACATACTATTTCCTTTGTGTTTCATGCTTAACCTTCCCATGTTTTCCTTCCTTACTTCCAGTGAGATAATGTAAGCAGTTAAGTAGCATTTTGTTTTCTTTTCTTGTAGCAATATCATCAAAGTAACATCACTGACTCATTGCTCCAGATTCTCACCAAAATTTCCACCATTTATAAAGCATGTTCAGTTCCTTGGAGCGTTCCTAATCCTTGGTTTTACAGCTCCATCAGATGGTGTAAACTTCAAAGCAAAAACCTGTATTAAAATACAACTACTAGGGTCAGCAGCACACAGAGGGTTTGAATACTTCCAGAGTATTAAGCTACCAAAGAAGTATCTGCACCAGCCACTAGAGGTATATTTACAGCAGCATTTACAGTTTTTCATCACATGGCACACACATTGTTTAAAAGAAATGTTCAAAAATCAGCAAGGCTAGTCCATGCCAGTCTGTAACATCTCTAAAAGTTACCTTTTCCCTTTGCTGCCATTTTCCCCACCTTCCTTGTTTTTCCTGCTTTTCTACAAGCATCCCATTCTGAATTTCTTCTTGAAATAGTTGAATGCTCAATCTTTTAAAGTGTATTTTCAGTGGTTTCACTTGAAAATACAAAGAAGGAAAACAGTGTGTAGGTTCAGGTTTTGATACCAGTTATTTCATGCCAGTAGGAAAGCAAGTTCAGAGCTGAACAGTCAAATCCATCAAGCAGAACCCCTTGATGGAGGCTGATTTGCCCACATAAGATAATTGCACAGTTAAAGACACAGAAAGGTTTATGCAGATTTAACCCCAAGTAGCAGCTGAACAACTGGTTCACTAAAATAATACTAAATCTTCATTACTCAACAAAAATATAACCAACATTTGAGGAATTTAGAGCAGGCAGCTTACACACCAGAAACTAATGAGATAATCATGCCAAGGCAAACTGGTTCAAAAGTCTTACACATTTCTAACTGATTTATACACACATTTTGTGTCCGCCTTGGCTCCAATATTTGCATTAGTAAATTCCCTGGCATAAAGTAAACACACATTTCTGAGTCACTACTGAAATAAAGACTAAAACTGTGCAGCTAAGTATTGCATTTTCATGTAGCCAACATAATTCAAAACTGCTCATGTAATTATTATGCATTATTATAAGCAGAAAAATTTTGAGTGCAGAAAAATCCTGCATAAAAACTGAAAAATTACAATCCTAATTTATATGATTAAAGCTGACATTTGCAGCAATTGTGCAATGCACAAAACTTCAGAATTGAAACACTATGTAATTAAAATCTGTGATTGCAAAAAATAGGCTGCTTAGACTATAATTTAACCAGGTTCTCTTTATTTGATCATCTGATTCTAAAGGTTAATGCAGTGGCCTAGGAAGCCAGTGTTCCCATTTTAATTGTGCTGGCATTTTGACCAAACACCACTTTTAGGGAGATATGGGAGGAAAAAAATCAAAGCTGTCTTTGCAAGCCACTGCTGCCTTCATAAAACGTTCATAGTGAGAACACACAAACCCAAAATCTGCTGACTTTATTAAAATATTAACAAGGTATAGTTAAAACTTTTGTACACTTATGCAAATCAGGTCGCTAGAACAAGGGAAAGGCGGGATCCCCTGGGAGAAAAAAAATATAAAATCAACAAAGTGAAAAGATCAGCCATCCTTCCACAGCATGACAGCACAACACAAGAGGCAGCAGCTTGGGAATTCAGCAAGATAAATAAAAACCCTCCAAAGTTTAAGTAAATCGTGGTTTATAAAGCTAATACATTTAAATGAGGCATATGGTACCATTCTATAAAAAGACTGCCTTTCCCAGGGGATGGGAGGGGTGGTGTTGGTGGCCGTGCTGCACAGGTGAGATGGGTGTGAGGAGGCAGCCAGGGTGGGCACCTCTGTGCCAGGGCAGGCTCTGGGCTCCACTGCCCAAGAGGAGCCCTGCACACACACATGGAGCAGCTTCAGTGTGTCTGTGGGTTCAGCACCAGGGCTATTGTGGGGTTTTACCCCCAGCCTCCCTGCTCCAAGGAGGCCTCTGGGGTCAGGGCTCCAAGTGTGGCTGCAGCAGCATGCCCAGGTCAGGGCTCAGCCCCTGCAGAAGGATTTGTGCCCCTGGGAATGGGTGTGAGCTCTGGCTCTGTGGAGGCTACAGCTGCTGTGGCTGCAGCCCCAGAGCTGCCAGGGACAGTGGTGTGGGAGGCCTGGGGTGCAGGGCCCAGCCTGGCAATGTGCTGCTGCCTGGGAGGAGCCTCTACCTGAGCATCGTGTCGAGATGCACCCACGCTGTCTCATACTCAGCAGGGAAAATTCCTTTACTTATGATTTAGCAGCAGGGAAGGGGATGGGGCAGCTACCATTTGCTTAGTCTTTGTATGTTAATCAGTCCCTAAATTATTAATGGAGAAAAAGAAATTATTTACAAGGTGTTTGACGTAGACATGTAAGGATGTAGCAACACTACTGTCAAGAGAAATACTCATAAATCATTATATCTGTCTTGTCTTATTTATTTATTTATTCCAGCCATGCTCAGAGACCTTTTTCTCCTCCAGGCACCCAAGGAGGTAAGAGGAGACTGAGAGACTGTTTAAGGGCAGAAGAGACCATACCAAGGTTATGCACCTTTTCTAAATGCTGCACAAGGGTGACAATTGCACAGAGAAATCAACAGCTTTAGCTTTGTTTTTACTCCTGTTGTAAACATACCTGAAGCTCTGTTTGAAAGAAGAACTTCTGTGGGCACTGGGAACAGTCATAAATTTTGTCTTCCTGCCCGTGCACTGCAAAGATGTGCTGCTGCAGTTTGTTTGCCTGTACAAAAACTGAAAAAATACAGTACTGTTAGTTGAGATTGCTTCATATAAGGCACCTGGTCTCAAACTACACTTCAGAGTCTCTGCAACTGTAAAAGGTCCAAGGATATCTGCCAGAGAAGTGCTGATACACTTGGTTCAGCAGAATTTCCTTACAAGTACTCAATTTAGAGTCTCCAGGCTGACAGTCAGCTTACTTTTAACAGACTTTACATCCTGTATGGATTTTTGATATTTCGCATAAAGCTAACACTGTCCAGGTAACTGGAAGAACTCAGCCTTCAGACCAAAGAGAGGACGTCACTGCTCCCATGGGGAGCCCTGTGCCCATGGCAGGTGCATCAGATGCATTTTTAATGCAGGACAACTGGGCCAGGAGAAGCATTGATGGCTGGTCTGGAAGATACGTGGCCCAGAACAGCATTTCTGGCAGAAATGTGAATCTGAAAGGGCAGACTTGCCACAATTTTTAGATCTTTTAAATAAGTTGTCTATTCAGTATTAAAGAAAAATATTATTGTTTAACATCACAAATATCACAGCATCTGCATTATGATTCTGGATTGACAATTATTCTGATTTTACCAAGGGAAATTTTGAAGCGGAATATATTGAACCACAGCTTTAGCTGGTAAAAAAATATATCTATATCTGATTTAATTTTTGTGTCACTTTACATGAATGGTCATCTGTATGTGAAAATGGCTTCTTCAGCAGAATTTAACAAATGCATCCAAAATTTTTTACAGCACATTTCAGAAAGAATATATTAACTCCAAGCTCACACAAAAAGCAGTTTCTCAAATGGTGGGTCAAACCCTAAAGAATGTAGGTTCACCTTATTCCCACCAAAGTTAAAGCAATAGCAGGTCATGCCCCTTTACTGACAACAGGCCCACAGTGACACCTACACCATCCTTATCTCTCAAACAGATCAGAAATGCAGATGTTAACTACTGTGTTGAAGAGAGTATAAAAGGCAGCCTTTAGCATGCACCCTGCAGATCCTGGAAAAGCAAGACTCACCCATGATCATTTGCACTGATGAGACAGCTTAAATGATCTACAGAGAAGGAATACCTAGCAGGCTCTCAGACAGAATTTAGAAATGTACCACTGTAAGAAAACTGGATTAAAAAAAAAACTCTGAGACAGCAGCTGGCAAAACCATAGAGTTGTACAATTTGGTGTTATCAAACATTTACTCCCATTTACTCAGCACTATAAGCAGACCGTGAACCACCTGGCCTTTAAAGAGTCCTTACTCAGGTGAATTAGGGCTTGCAAGAGCAGGTCCATCCCTTGCAAGTCCTGCCCTTGCAAACACACAGCACCTGTGAGTCACCAGGCAAAATGTAAATGTTTGGAGGCGTGGGGGCCATGGAGAGCCTGCTGCGTGTGGCAGTGCTGCTTGGTGTCAGATGCCACAGAGCTGCTCGGCAGAGCGAGCCCCAGCTCAGACAGAGGATATTTGAACATTTCCAAGCACAGTATTTCTTTTTCCCAGGGAAAGGAATACAGTATTTTACAAATCCCCCGAGTGTCATTTCTGGATCTAGCCATGCACGCTGAGGCTTGTCTTGGCCTCCCTGTCTTACCTGTGAAACAAACAGGGCATTTGAATGTGCCTCCCATCCCCTCAAAGCTGTGCTCAATCAGGTGACACAGGAGCTTTGCCGGAGAGTCAAACATCTGGTTACACAGCTTGCACTCATGATTGATGCCTTCCTCTGCAAGGTTCAAATGATACAACTTGTTAGTGACACAGCAGATTAGCGTCGGGGAGGCAGCAGCAGCCGGTGGGGAAGGCTGTGCTGGGCACAGGGCCCCCAGGAGCCCCAGGACCCCCAGCCCCAGAGCAGGAGGGGCTGCTGGAGCTCAGGGCTGCAGCCCCCACACCCCGGCTCTGCTGGGAGCTCCATCCAACACAGGGCTCCCAACAGCCCTGCCACAAAGGGACAGCAGCCCTGCCCTGGGTGCAGGGGATTAAAGAGTCAAACAGCATTTAAAAGCACTTTAATAGTGTGGATTCAGCCACCAGCACTGACAGAGGGCTGAAGTGATGTCTTCACCTCAGAGTACACTGCAAACATACAGGAGAGCAAGGAAGTGTTGGAGAATAGCAGGAGCTGAGAGCAGAGTGTCAGTGTAAATTTTTTTTATATCTTGGCTTTTTACAAGGTGTAGAGAAACCACTGAAGGTATTTTAATGTAATTTGATTGTGGATTTTCCTTGTCATATATCTTAAGTATTGAATACCCAGACCCCATTTTAGCTGTGTCTATATTCTAACTGAACTCAGTGAAATAGCAATAATTATTACCCTCGGTTAAGTCTAGCACTTTTGCAAGAAACTATGCTTCTCTATTTACTGAAGTTTGTGGTTCTGGGTACAGAGCTTTTTTTTTGAAGAACTGAAGTCATGTTAAAGCAATTTTCACACATAAAACTAAACAATGCTTTGGTTTTCTTAAGAGAAGGGAGGGAGGGAGTTGCAGAATTTTAGAAAACATAGCATGTGGTTTATAAAAACTACCTAAAGAAACTACCTAAAAGGTTTTAATACTGTGCCTGGTTTCTGCAAATAACTCCCTAAAAGTGGTTCTTTCCTTCACTGTGGCAGCTCATGAGCTTCTCCTGAAAACACATTTTAAAAACTAAATAAATTCTTTCTTTTGTTCTACACTCACCTTTATTTTTACATCCTCAAATATCAATGATTATTAATTTTTAGTTCCAAGATTGCTAAGAAATTACTACATTACCCCATTAACTAATCCTTGCCAAATACATTTGGCTCTTACAAATAATGTGAGCCCTCATGAGCACGGTCTTTACTTACAGTTGCTTCAAATTAGCTTTTTCTATCTTAAAAGGGGCTAAAGAGAAGGGAAGTATTGCTTGCTATGAAGCCTTTGGTACTATCAGGATTCCAAGGCCCCTGTACAAGGCTGGGACAGTGGGAGCTGCCCGTGCTGCCTCTGGAACCCTTGTGGCATTGCGTGCCCACAGTGAGTGCTCCACCAGAGCTGCGGGGGAATGGGGAGGCAGCGTGGGGACATGTAAACAGGTGAGTTGGGAAGGAGATAAAAAGAGAAAAGGCAAGAGCCAGGAACAGAAAGATGAAAGGGCTGGTAGCTCCGTGGCAGCAGCTCTATGGATTCTCTTGGGAGCCACAAGCAGGGACTGGGATGTTTCTAGGACGCGCCGAGGTTTGCAATGCTCCGCTCGCGCAGCCTCCATGGGCGGGCACGCTGCCCTCTCCAGTGTGTACATTTCCAAACCAGGCCCTCTTCCCTCACTGTGGCCTAAGGCTGGAGTCTCCCATCAGACCCTTGCCTGAAAAGTTCTGGCTTTGTGTGAATTTTGCAACCTGCTCCAGAGGGGAGAAGAGATGGGAAGGGACATGAGCCTCATGCTGAGCATGCCCAGCCACACTGCTGTGTACAGCAACCAAATGCTGCAATCAACCTGCAGAGGACAAAGCAGGAACTGGGGGGAATGGAACAAATGCCTTCTACGAATAAATCAGAGAAATCATGTTTGACATTAATTTTCTACCCTCTACATACTGGGTGTTTGGAAAACAGTGATTCATGTACAGCCTATGGTCCTGTGTGAGCACATGTGTCCATAAATACAGATGGACACATACTGATGACTAGACTGCTGCTCCTTTTCCAGCCTAAATATCTATAATTTGAGTAAAACTAAAAAAAGAAAAGAAAAACAAACAATGCTCAGCATTTCAGTTAAAGAATATCCTTACAAGCTTGGTATGTTTAATTAGGTAACAGAGATTGTGTATTTTCTTGGCTGATCCCTGCAGTATTTTAAATAGTTAAACCCATAACAAACAAACTAAAACTAGAATGAAAAATAATAAAACATAATGGGTTCCTGCAGATCTGGAAATTTATCCCACTCGAGGCAAGACCTTTTGATTTGCAAATCCACTTCTGAATTATAAGGCCTTCTCCTCACCGGTGGGGGTTTTTATTCCACTCCCACAGGAGTCCATTATGTATTTCTTGTGTCTATAAAACCATCCAGAAAGAAAAAAAGGGGGAAAAAGTACCATGGTTAGCATGACAAACGTTTCTCTTTTCATGCATGTGTATTCAAAATATGAAAATACCCAAAGATATAGATAGAATTGCTGCTATAATCACTCTCTCCTCTATGGCATTTTACAGCATATTATTTTACACAGAAACACAGCACATGTACAGGGATACTCAGTCACCTTTGGAGAATAACTTCCTTGAATTATATAAGATCATCTAGGTACCTGCAAGGAGGCTTTTTGACAATGTGGTGTGACAGTCAAATGTGTGGTGCTGGGCAAAAGCAAACATATCATCATTTCCCTCATTCTTATTCGCCTTTTTTGTTCTAGCATGACAAGCATCTATGAGAGACCTACATAACTCAAGTGAATTATGCAGCCCCTCTCATTTGTAAAATAAAATGCAGATTTTTACAGTTTGTTATGCCAGATCTTCTCCCATTTCTTCATAAGCGTATCTATGGAGGGATCAGATGATTACAGGACTAAACAAGCAATGCACAGCAAACAAGAATCTTGGGTTTCTTGCCTTTTTTTCCTGAGCTCAAAATAATAAGCATTAATTTTACACTTCATTTCTCAAAAAAATAATAGGATGTGCTCTTGTTTAAAACAAGCAGGCCTGCTGGATTCTGTCAGGCTGAAACTATGTCAGGCCAAAAGAGGAACAGAGCGCTTTGTGTAAAAGTATCATGGGGAGATGATAGTATCCTGTAATGTTTTCAGTACCTACTTTTGTCTCCAAAAGCATTTGATCCCTGGCAGACACATACTTATTTCCATACTGGTCTTGAGGGAAGCCAGTAGGAATGAGAGCTGATTATCTGAATCCTGAAGGTGAAACCTGGGTGGTGCCCGCTGATGTCAAAGGCAGGCATTTGTATAAATTTGGAGGTACATAATTTACTGCCTGTTAGTGAGGATTAGTGGGCTGCCAGACCCAGCTGAACCGTGGTGGCAGAGCACGTCACTCATTGTTCCCAAGGCCGGGCGCCTTTGCAGGATAGTTTTAAATATGTTGATGGAGTGTTTAGTAGCACTTACACTGCCATCCTGCCCATTTTAGAGTGGGAATATGCTTCTCCATGAAGCTATTTCTGCTGCAGCAATGTGCATTTAATACATATTACAATGAGTCTCTAAGCCTCTAAGAGAACCGACACCAGCAGCCTCCTGGCGAGGATGCAGTATAATTAATAATGCTGTATTAAACCCATTTACTGTATCAGCTGCATTTCTAATTATAACTATATTAATGGCAATGTGGAAGTACATGTTAACACTGTCGTGTACTGACACGTTATACCAACGAGTAGATTTGAACACCAAATATCAAGATGGCATTGTCTTTACTATTAGTTAAAACTTCTCTCTTCTACTCGATTTAATAAAGCAAAAATTTTCCCCTACAGAATAACTGCAACAGTCCTAATTTGAGAGATCATGTAAAATAATCTGATGCTCCTTGCTGACAACAACATGTACATCCCACACTATAGCTTTCCAGACCAGTATATTTCTACTCTACTGCAGCAAATTAAGCCAATAAAAAGGAATTTCTTCCCTGTACTCAGATGTTAACATCCATGAGTTAACCGTGCTTTTAATGAACTTTGAAATACTGTGATTCAGTGTAACAAAGCATTAATATACTGTATTCACAGAGAACCTTCTTCTGTCCATTAGATCATAAATTCAGTAGAATTAAATGGGCCGTGTGCTCTAATTATGGTAGAAATAAATAGGAATTGGAATGAACACAGGGAAATAAAATGAAAACTGCATGGAACTATTCTGTTTATGCAATTCATTTCCCAGTAAATAACAAATCAAAGGGAAAAATTTATAATGTAAGAAAAGGAGCTTCCCCAGCAATTTTTTCCATGTGGTTGTGAAGGAGCAAGGGGCTGGAACCAGGGTAGGGCAGCAGTGATGGACACCCCACTCAAACACAAAGCCTGCAGAGAACCACTTTGATCCCTCATCTGCTTTGCACCACTCCACCACTGGTTTTCATTAAAAACAATCCAAGGATGGAAGTAAAACCAAGGTCTGAAGACACACTGCAACTGCTGCAAGGGGACAGCAAATTTGCAGATGGTCACATTGGACAAAAACAATGTCTTCTGTATGGTCAACACTTCCTCCTTGCCATTGCTGCCTAAACCCATGACCTGCTGCACAAACCTTTGGGCCACACTGCTGCACTGCATTTGTGTAATTGCTCCTGGGGGCGCGGCTGGGCCCTGTCCTTGCTGGGGCAGCACAGGGCCAAGGCCGGGGCAGCACGGGGCCAAGGACAGCCCACGCTCACTTTGCTGGGGGCAGCATGGGGCCAAGGACATGGGGCCATGGAGAACCTGCACTCCCTTTGCTGGGGCCAAGGAGAGCCCGTGCTCCCTTTGCTGGGGGCAGCACGGGGCCAAGGACAGCCCATGCTCCCTTTGCTGGGGTCAAGGAGAGCCCGTGCTCCAGCTGGCACTGCCAGTGGCACCCGGTGCTCTGCAGCACGGCCATCAGGCAGCCTGGGCGGGGAAAGGCAGCGGATTGATGGCGTGGCAACAGAAATGTCACCTGGGGAGCTGGGTGCCGTCCTCCCAGGGATGCTGGAGGTCAGTTACTATGGCAACACCGAATGAGCTCAACCTTGTAACTGACCCTTATCTTTTTTTGATCTGTGGCCCCCTTGGGACCTTGGCTGGAAATCAACTGGAAAATAATCTGGTCACATATCAGAAAGAAAACTATTTATACTTATTTATTTATCCAGGTAGAGCTCGTATCTCCCTTTGACGACTCTGCCAGACTAAAGACACCCATCATGTTTCCTCAGCGGTTTCAGTGGCTGTGAGGAAACACCCGGCTCTGCGCTGTGAGAAACCATGCCAAACCCCCCTGCCACTGCACAACACACACACACAATGCCATGGATATCTGTGCTCATGACTCCACTGACAGATTGCCAAAATCTTTCCTTGCTCTCAGCCGCCAACGTGCCTGTGTGGATAAACACACACCTACACCCCTTCTTGGACGGTTTAATATTTTATGTTGGTATCCACTAATCATATTCTTTTGTGCTTTATCTCTCTGCTGAAATATGATTCTGCTTTGAAATATATTTATATGATCTAGAATGGCACAACACTGATGTCTTTTATGAGCTGAAGATTGTTTAATAAAATCTTGTATTTCTGCTTCATCCTTATGACAATTTTACTATTATAAGTTTTCAAGGGATATGAGAGCTGTCCACTGTGGTTAGAAACATCACTTTAATGAAAAATGATAACATGGGGGCTCAGATTTTTCTAGAAACTATATAAGGAATACCAGCAAAAATACAGCGTTCCCAACATGCATTCATATGTAATTTGCTGGTTTTCCCTATATTTGCCTATAGATAAGAGTCATTAAAATCAAGTCTGTTTATCATAGTTTTCCAAAGGATGGGCAGCCCAGACAAGGGTTTATCAGCACAAAGGGCAATTGCTCTTCTTCAGGTGGGGAGACTCTCTGGGGAAAATGGATTCAGGAAATCAGGGACTATATTAGGGGACAGAAGCTACAGGACTTGCTGGTGCTAGAGGAAGTTCCTATAGATTCCTGGTAACAAACTCCAGGGTTACTTGTGATGCACTTCTTCAGACTCAAAAAGGTATTCTTTTCCACGCTAAATTAGCCTAACCACACAACAGGCTTTAAACTCTTTCATCATCTTAGGGGGCCTTGAGCTCAAAATATGCAGAATTAGATGCCAAATTATTTATAGGGTAGCTTGCAAGTTCACTGCCTCCAGTATATGTCAGTACACTGCAATATTAAAATGACCATCAAAAAGAAGCATGGTCCCAGAGGGACTGGAGAGGAGATTGAAGGGAGTTTCCTCCTGACTGCGAGTTCCTGTGCTGCTCCAGAGCCCCTGCCCTGCTCCTGGATGCAGGCTGTGTGCTCCCACTGCTCCTGGGGGGAAGGCTGAGCCTCACACTCATGGGATGGGGCTGCCAGGCCCAGCTTCATCAACTTAATTTTCAGTTTACAAGAAAAATAAAATCTGAAAGTTCAAAGGAGTTCATGGAGTTGTGCATCATCTATCTCTGTCTGCAGAGCCCCAGAGGGGCCTGCCTGCAAAGCTTTATTTTAGATTTAGATATTAATCTGGGAAACTGCATAAACATAATTTATAGAAGTGCACACAATACTTCAGCACAATAACTTCACACTTTATCAGCCTTTCTCTGAAGATGCCTATTTTAATAGCCTATATTAAAACTTTTTGTGGACTGAAGCCTGATAGGTCTGACTGCTCCTTCACAATAATTGATTAAGGAATAACTCCACTGGCTTCCATGTAAAAATGGAAATGTAAAACCCATACAGGAAAAAAACACATGCTCTCTTTGAGTGTGCAAGTCCATACAACCACACACAGAACTACCTTTATCCAGACTAAAGAACCTCTAGGAATAACTAGAGTTTAGTAAGAACACCTAATTCCCACACAGTTCAAATCAAGTCATGTATTTCAATGTTTTGAAATACTCAGAGTTGTGTTATTTCAAGTTTAATGTCAATACCTGAGGAAACTGAAGTAACACAGCCCTGAATCCATTGCCACACAGCTATTCCCTGCACTATCCTCCCTCATGCCATCATATTGCTGAAAACTAAATACACCTTATTGCTCCTGCTCTCCTCCCTGGGAGCAGCTCCCTGTACTGCTGCACAACAGGAACACATTCATCTTCTCATGCTATTGACAATATCACATAGAACAGCTCAGTACAGACAAACAGCAATAACTAGCATCTACTTGGCATCTATTCTTCTTGTGAAATTAAAAATTAAAATTAAAACATCATTATACTCTTATTAAACATCCCACTGGAATATGCCAATGCTTTAAAAACATGCAAAGCTTTAAACCTACTTTAAATAGGTGTAAAGCCCTTTTTTTCTCCTTTTACAGGCCTGGCACACTCCCCAGCCTCAGCAGCAGGCCCCCAGAGCTGTGAGGTGCCCCCTCCCCAGCACATCCCACCCGTGCCTCCTGCAGTGCCAGCATGCAGTGACCGTGGTCACACAGGGGCCACCAGAGCTCCAGGACCCGCCAGCCACGAGGTGCCAAAGGCAAAGCCATCCCTCCCCTGGCTGGGTGCAGGGGGGCAGCTGCATCCCACAACCACTGCTCAAAAGGCATTTGCCTTGTTACTGGGTGCATTTTGCACTTCTGAGTACTCAGACATTCCTGAGCTGGGGGGCAGGGCAGGGAGAGCAGCCCCCTGAGCTGGGAATGCAGGGCAGGGAGAGCAGCCCCCTAAGCTGGGAATGCAGGGCAGGGAGAGCAGCCCCCAGAGCTGGGAATGCAGGGCAGGGAGAGCAGCCCCCTGAGCTGGGAATGCAGGGCAGGGAGAGCAGCCCCCTGAGCTGAGGGTGCAGGGCAGGGTGAGCAGCCCCCTGAGCTGGGAATGCAGGGCAGGGAGAGCAGCCCCCTGAGCTGGGAATGCAGGGCAGGGAGAGCAGCCCCATGAGCTGGGAATGCAGGGCAGGGAGAGCAGCCCCCTGAGCTGGGAATGCAGGGCAGGGTGAGCAGCCCCCTGAGCTGAGGGTGCAGGGCAGGGTGAGCAGCCCCCTGAGCCAGCCCAGCACTCCTGGGACAGCACACAGTGTTTGTTAAAACACCAACTCCCACGGATGTGTATCACTGATGTTCACATTGCCATTTCCCAAGCACACATTGACATGATAGACTTTAAATCTATCGTGTAAATAATCATCAGATTAGTGTTCTCTAATAATATATAATTAACATGACAGGCTACAAGCCAGTTGTTGTCAACTACACTCAGCAATGCATAGAGTAAGAGAAAGCATAAACAGTTCCCATGATGGCATCAGGGAAGCAGAAAAACCAGTAAAAGGAGAAATAGAAATAAAACTCCTAAAAATAACCCACCTAAATGTACAATTTAACCAAGAAACACTGAAGGTTCTTTCAGGCTTTAAAACATAATAAATGTCAACTTTTAATTTTTTTTTTTCAGTGGGAAGGTAGACTTTTATTTCTATCAGCAAAAAAATATTCTATTATCCCTGCATTGGTGCAATGCCTCTTGCGTGAGTACAGGTGCATTGGCATAAGGGGCCTTATTCTGATATTGCAAAATCTGCATAAACATGGAAGTATGTATCCAGCAATGTAAACTTTACAGCAGTATCAGCTATGGTCTAACAAAAGATTGTAATAATATAGATATCTGGGAAATGGTGCAGTGGGCACAGAGTTAAAAATGCAATTGAAAACCAGCCATGAGCATCATTTTTGTGGCAGATCACCTAACACTCAGAGACTGGCCAAATGCTGCACCCCCATAATGCTGGGGCAATTTGCACCACTTACCCAAATAAATGCATTTCTTTTAAATATGTATTAATTTTGTTGTCTTATTAAGAAACAGTATTCCTAGGGAGAAGTCTCTGGTTAAAAAGCAATCTCTTATGGCATTGTTATCAACTTAAAGATCAAATTTCTTTGAAATACCTAAAGATAAGCAAAAAGCCCAGAAACACCTCTCAGCTTTTTCTTAGAAAATAAAAATGATGGTTACCCAGCTATCTTGACATGAGCACTCAGCACAACTGCACCAGAGCTTACTTGTTCATCTGAGGGTTGAATTCATGTCACAGCCCAGCCCCAGAGAGGCTCCTGTTCCCCACCCTACCCACGTGCCTCCTTCCTCCTTCTCCCCAGGGACAGGGACACAAATCAGTTATTGGGGATGTCAAAATGAGATGCCACTGCAAACACAGAGAGCCAAGGGTGACTAAATAAGGTCTGGCTGGCTAAGACAGGTAACTGATTTTGCATGGCTTGACTATCCCTCAGAGCTCGTTAAGTGCAAATATGCCCAAAAGAATGAACCTCCCCTATGAGACATATTTTAAATCAGGAATCCCAGGGTGCAGTAACACATGATATTCCTTAAAGCAGTCAAAAAGAAGAATCTGCATGAAAACAAGAAAATTTCTTAAGCATCTCTGCATTATGGAGACATATATTCTTGTACTGTGGGATTATGCACAAGTAAATGTACAGAGCATCTCCCATTGATATTGGTGCAATTTGCTTGATTCACTCTCCACAGTCCAGGTGGAAATCAAACCCTCTAGCCAGCTTCATCTTGAATAAGAAGAGTCACTGCTACCCAGTGACTCTCTGGAAGAGATCTGACAGCTGAGCAAGGGCTCTGCATAACACAGACTGTAAAGTGACTCTGGGTAGTGCTCATCTAACATGCAAACATGGATTACAATGCATAAAACCTAGTATCAAACTCATACCCCTTTACACGTGTTGTTGTGCTGCACGAGCCAGCCAGCTTGCACACTTCATGGATGATCTGGAGCTGGACAGGCAGCACTGAAGCAGTTGCCCTGAGCTCTGCACAGAAGGAAAGCTCAGACCAGCACACACATCCTGCAGAGCTGGGAGGAGCACCCGTGGCAGGGAAGCATGGGCAGAACCTTATTCTGGGATGCTAAACTCAGAAGACTTAGGTTTCTGCCTTTGTGAACAAATTCCTTTCTATTTTACTATGTCTGTAGTTCAGTCAGGAATATATGGCTGTTGGCAGTCATAACATGGCTCTGTCAGTGCACAACATGGCCAGCTTGTTTTTATTTTTTTTTTAGAAACACATTTTCTTAATTTTATATGTCATTAGCTTTTTAATCCACTGAGGAAAGCCATGTGCAAACTCTCACTGTAGACAGACTCTGGAGAACATATGTGGTCTGTGACAGAAGACATAGTGTAAAAGATAAGGCAAATCTGTATTTTTGGTTAAATAAAGTGATCTGGAAGAGCCAGTCCTATAGCAGAGCTGAAGCAGCCACCTGAAAGTGTGAGCATGCCATGGCATCAAAACACAAGGACATTCAGGAGGCTCTGATGGCTCATTAAGAGCAGGAGTCCTACAGAGCTATTTTTGCTTAAACTCACCTAGATCTCATGCTCTTGGCATTGTAAGGTGTCCTGGGCTCTCTGCAACTCCTCTCATTCTCAGAAGTTACATTTAAAAATAAAATAAAATAAAATTGAAAAAAATTTAAAATGCCAAGCCCCAGGCCTCATCCCAAATTGAAGCACTAAGATGTTCTCAGCAGGATGGGTGCTTTCAGGGTGTGCATGGTACGACTGGAGCCATGCAGAGGTGCCTTGGAAAGATCCAAACGTGTTTTCAGATTGCTGCAGAGAAAGGCCTGATGTGCAATCATTGAACTTGAAAGAGACTTGGGGTGTCCACCTAATAAGTCCACATGAGAAGAACCATATTCCACAGCCCTGCAAAACTTACAATGAAGGAATGAAAAAGGAGAGGAAAGATCAAGCTGCTTTTCAGCTGGGCCTTCAAACAAAATAAGATTCTCAATCAAGCCATCATAGCTTGCTTCAACCAAAAAGGTTTATCTATGTCAGAGACCTGCTATCCACCATTTTGTTCTTTTTTTTTTATTTTGTGAGTTCTTATTTTAACCTCAGATTCAACAATCAGCATTAAGAAGTCGGCATTTGCTCCTATCACCCCAGAGAGGCAGGGAAGATACAATTGTATATATGCAAAATAGGTATGAACTCTGATAACAATACTTTGCCTGTAGGCAAAAATTGACTTTTTAAATGGCAGCCACTATAATAATGTTAGCCTAAGACCCACCCTTGCAGGATTTTCCTCTGCTTAATAAAAACAAGGTCCATGCTGACAGGAAAAGCAGAGTACCGATAACACGGGGAATGTTTTAGTAGGAATGGGGGAAAACAAAATAGTAAAATTGTAAAATAAAAGGTCTGTCCCAGTGAACTACAAATACACTTGCTGTATTGAGGGGGTGAAGTGGCAAGTCTGTAGCCATAGAGGCAAGAAGGGCTGCCAAGATCTGTGTCCTAAAGCTTGTTAGTCTCAACCAGCAGCACCTGAAAAGGCCTTGAGATGCTTCCCCACACAGCCCATCCTTTTGGAAAACTGCCCACAGAGGAATGGTCTAAAGCATCAACTACTCATCCTATAGATGGGTATGATGAGTAGTAGATGATGCCTACTCTTTGCATCTCTCCTCCTTATGGTTGCCAACAGAAAGTGCGTTGCTGCACAAGAGGAACTCCAAAATCAGTCCTGAGGTGTGATCAGAAAAGTCCAGCTCCTCAAGGGAGTGTTTTGGGAGACCTGGGATGGCCTGGTGCCACCCATGTGCCTGAACTGCCCCAGCAACTACAGGGAGCAGTGCCAAGGCCACCAGCCCCAGTGTGAATGGCCACTCCTCCACTGGGCACAGGTCCTGGCAGGTTGTGGGGCACATCCCAGGAAGAGGCGTGCAGACAGCGTGGCACACACAACAGTTGAATCTTTGCAGCTAGATGAGCATCAATTATGCATTGTATCAAAATCCAAATGCTAGAGCATGAAGCAGGCAATTCAAAGAGACAGCAGGAGCAAAGCAAATGCCAAAGAAATGAAAAATATGTCCAAAACTGTGACAGAGCATTCGGCTACTTTTCATGTAACATCATCAATCGTCTCTCATCGAAGATTTCAAATACTTGGGAAGAGATTACAAAAATATTCAAAGATACAATATTTGTATTTTGAATGTTAATTTGACACAAAGGAGTGTGCATGAGGGAATGTTTATAATCAGCACTCCAATAAACTCACAAATGACTCTAGTATTTTATAAGCTTGTTAGAAACAAATCACTCCCTTAGCTTATATTTACTTACTGATGAATAATAAAAGGCCTCAATACACAAAGAGTAAATTCAAAATGTTTTCCTCTTGTTTTATCTTCTATGACAATACTGGAACCCTTTCGCTCAGGCTTCGATTCCCAAACATGCCTCTCCTGGTTTTATGGCTAAATATTGATTTCTCCATACAAGCAGAGGCAGCTTTGAACCTTGGTTCCTGCCCCCATCCCCTGTGTAAAGCAGATGCCGTGGTCTGGAGTTGAACTGCAGTGGCTGGCCTTGCCCCCTGCCCTCCTGCTGCCTGGAGGGTGGGGAAGGGAGCACGTCCAGCTCTGCCAATTTGCACAGCAGTGAAGGTGCAGTCCAAGTGCTCACTCTCAGGAGGAAGAGGAGAAGATATGCTCACCTTGCACACCTCCCGGAGCAAAGCACAGGACAGTCGAGCAGAAGAGTATAGAAAGAAACTTTGTAATATACTCAGAAACTCACAATGGTCCCAAACAAACACACAACTGCTTCAGCTGGTCTGCAGAGGCCTGGGCAAGGTGTCAGTACAACACAGGCTCCTGTGAGTACCCAAATACCCTGCACACCATTGGTGCAGCAGCCCAGTAATTGACCACAGCTGAAAATCCCCTTTAGCCTGTTTAAAACCACCAGGATGCTTTAATGCAATACAAATCATGCTTCAGCAGACAACATTACACCTACACCTTCCAAATGCCATTAGTTATACACCAGCTCTGGCCAATAATGCTCTAGACACGAGCACAGGAGCACAGTGCTAGCCATGGAGCCCTGGCAGTAGCTGTGCTGGGGGACCCACGTGTGCCATGATCGCTGGATTTCAGAAATAATTGCTGCATGGGTCAGCCTGCTGGATTCATAAGTGGTAAGTAGCACAAATGGAGGGAAACAAAAGTTGGCAGAACAATGCCTCATTTTTCTAATGTAACTAAGTGCTGAATGTGGTAATGGGAATTGTGGGGATACTTGTCTTTATGCTCTTATTTACCCAATAGAAATTATACAGGGATATTCTAATGCAGGATTTTACTTAATGTACAGTTAAGCATTACACAAACATTTTATTGTGGTCTGTAAAGATGATCTATTTAGAGTAGCTGAAAAAAAAATCAAACGCTGCTTTCAAGCATAAGTGCTTCTAGTAGACACACAAATGCAGAACGACTTTACAAAGTAATTGTAACACAGGCTTTTGTTCTAGATGGCCCTGTTGCTTCATGAACATCATCAAACACATCTTCACCACCTCCTAAAGACAAACCAAACACTGCCATGGACCAAGCTGGCTGGACACACAACATCTTTGTAATTGCATTAAGACGCTGAAGTGAGTAAATAGAGCCAGGCCTACTCACAGCCCCAGCACCCTCTGGTGCTGCAGAGCGTGAGGTGTGAACTTGAGACAGTTTCTGTGACATGCCTGGTGCTGGGACTGGCCTGGTGGTCTTCACAGGGAGCTGGGAATCACTGCAGTATTGCAGAATACATAACAAAGCTTGTACAGCCCCTACTATTATTAACCATGATTCAGGTGTGCATTGAGCTGATTAAGCACTTAGACAAGCAGCTTAGGATTCACATTTCCAGAGAGCCACATTTCCATTATAAGATGGTTTTTATTTCTAAAATTGTTAATGGCAGAGCCATGTTTTTCACTTTTTCACCTGTGGACAAGCCATGATGCACTGTACAGGAATTCACTAAGTGTAACACTGACAAGCAATACACATTCAAAGTAAATCTCAGGGCTCCAAAGCCATGGCCACACTGCACTGCCACTGCAATCCTCCCCAGGGACAGAGACCACCCGTCATGGAGCTCTGCTCCCTCCCCTGCCACTCTGGCCAGCAGCTGGAGCAAAGGGAAGGCTGCAGATGGAGCACCCCAGAGACTGCTCCGTGGTGCAGTGAGAGCTCTGATGGAGGAAGACCAGCAAAGGAAGGTGGAGCATGTCTGTCCCACAGCAATGCTGCTGCCATCCCTGTCACTGCCCTGCCACTCCTACAGGAAAATGCCCTTGCCATGGGCTTCCCACCCCTCTCTGCCTGTAATGCAGTGCCTCCTGTACCACAGGTGAGGTGCAGGGCTCCCAGGCATGTTTGTGTTTTTAAAGCAGTGCTGGTGTCTGAAACTCCAACCACTTAAGCCAGTAGCAAAGTTCATAGCCTGCACCCGGGTATCTCTCCAAGGTGGAGTGTACAGACCAGCACCCCCCAAGCCACCAGGCAGGGGAGCCAACTCAGCCTCTGTTCTTCCTCCCCACGTGGGGCAGAGGAGTAGGGAGGCACAACATTCTTGGGGGAGAATTCCTTATACATTGTTCCAGCATCAGCACTTCAGCCCCCCGAGAGAACTGTGACTAATCCCCAACCGCTCAATAAACTTCATGCTAATGGATGGCAGGAAAAAACATACAATTTCTCAGAAAGGAAGATAATTACTGGGGGCATGTGAAATGCTAGAAATGCGGGAAGCAAACAGCTGAAGGAAAACCCATATAGGACATGTCAGGGTTTCACAACAAAAATGCTGTCAACGTGCCACGATGTGTGTCAGGAGCCTCAGTGCTCTTCAGTCTGAAGTCACTGGGATTTTCCCTATGGCCAGGGGCTGCAATTTTTACCATCTAGATCTATCTTTGATGTTATTGAAACAGAGACATGATTTTGAAAAGGAAAGAAGTCATGTCATGAAGAAAACAGGAAAAAAAACCCCACTTTTCGGGGGGAAGGGTCATGGCAATCTAAATGACTGAGTAAAAAACTACACTGCTCTCCATTTTTATAGAAGTGTCCCAAGTACAGTGCCCATGAGGAATCTCCTTTGAGTTATCCATTTATTTTTTAAAAGCTTTTCTGGAGAAAATAAGCACTCCTTATTTCCAGGAATAAAACCAAAACAAACCATCCTCAGACAGCTGGCAGGACAGGCAGGGCACAGCCCAGGCTCGCTCTGGGGCTGCCCCCTTTGTCTCCATGCCTGGCAGGTGTCTCTGAGGAGGGGAGCACACCAGCTGCTCTCAGCCATGACTGAAGCCAGGCACCTCAGGCATGAGTGGTGAAAATCCCAGGGCTTTCTGGTGGGCACTTTGCTGTGCCCAGCACCGTTGGCAGTGCTGTGCCACCCCACTGCCTGCACAGAGAGCATGGGCCAGCCCAGCCCAGGCACCGGGCCCTGGATCACAGAGCAACACAATGGCAATTTCTAAAGGATTGCAAAGCCCGCAACATCACTTGTGCTGTTACTGACAGGAGCTAAGGCCCCCTGTACCACCCTATTCAGAGTCACAGGAAGGATTTCTCATGGCAGTCCTTGTGTCACAAGTTGCCCAGTTGTCCCTTGGCCCATTCCCTGTGCCCAGCAGCTGCCAGCACGGGCAGGGAACAGCATCTGAGCACAGCACCCAGCACAGTGCCTTCACTTACATGTGCTGAGTTGCAAAAACTGGGGGACATTTTAAATGGTTTCATCTCACCATTTGGTTTCCTTTTGCTTTTCAAAGCAGAGGAAGTATTTATCAATAAAGATTTTAAAAAGAATTAATTATCACCATCATCAAGTCAAACTCCCTGGTGCCTCGCTGTCCAGCACCTGCCCTAGTCCTCTCCCCTTTTAGCGAAGCATCTACCATCTCTGCACCATCCTTGTGCTTTGCAGTTCTAAAGCACTATTAAAATCAATTCACTTGGTGTCAAAAGCTCTCTTTCTTCTTGTACCTACCATTACAGCTGTAGTATTCATCAGATTTTTACCACCAGGATTAATGTTATAAAATGTCACTTGCTACAGTAAAATTTATCAACATTATTATATACCATAGAAACTGCCACCACAGACAAATGCACTACATTAAAATTTTGTCTAGAGCTCCCTAGAGGAAACATTTGCTGCAATTTGTGTAACAGTTTATATATTTATGCTATTTAATGGTACAAAGCAATAATTATGACTTCATTCACTGATAAGCAACAGCATTATATAAATCAGATGCGGATTTAGAACATGCCAGCTTTGTCACTGGCCTACCACTTGTAAATTATGTTGCTGTTAAAAAAAAAAATCTAAGCAAATATGAGTTAGCAGCAGGAAGCTAATAATGTGCCTCCAGCTGTTCCAGTTAACCTGCAAATGTGGCCATCTGCACCTCAGGAGAAAAAGAAAAGGAGAGATAGAGGGAGGGAGGAAAAGGAGAGAGGAGAGAAGCTCCCACCAACACCAGCACAAAGCCCAGGCCCTGAGCAGTAGGAATGACCTTGCTCCTCATGACCAGACAAGCACATATTTAAAATCAGAAAAGTTACCAAAGAATAAAGGACCTTTTCTCCCCTAGACCCACAAAAAAAAAAAAAAAAAAAAAAAAAAAAAAAAAAAGTCCTTTCCACTGCCTTTTTTCTAGAACACGCTGTCTTTCACATCTGAGGTTATTATTTACTGCATTGCAGGTCTGTCCAATGAACAGGTTTTTCTTACAACTTCTGCCTTTCATTTCTACTCTTTAACACCTCTTCACAGACCCATCTTGTATTATTTTTTTTTAAATGGTGGTCATTGTAATAGATTTATTCCTGCTTCAGACAATTTAAAATGGATCTGCAGGGCACAAAGGCTGAACTATCAAACAAGACCAAAATTCTCAGATAGAAAGTCACAGATCTTGCAGTGCACAGCAGCTTCACTCCTGCCTTTGGGTTCATGGGGATGAGGTGTCCTTAGGACATGTGAGTAGTGTTTGCTCAAAGATTATTTTATAAGAGACTTCTGTGGAATCTGGGTCACAAGGAACTGACACAAAATATTCCCTTTGACATTCACCCACACACTGAAGAGACAGTGGCTGAAAGTGCAGGTCCTGTACATTGTTACACTTTGGTAATCTGGCAGCAGTTTAATACTAACAATTCTCCAAGATCCGTGTTAGCAAGGGCTCTCCAATACACTTCTAGAAAAGAATGGAGAGGGCCTCAGAGGATTTTTTTTCTTTTTAAAGGTCTGACTCTGTAAAACAACAAGTTTAATTCCTGTGAAGGGCATGAGGTCAGAGGTGTCAGCACACCTTGCTGGAGCTGCGTTGCTCCTCCTCACCCATGCTTTTACACAGCATCTTTGTACTGCCAATCCACCCCCAGCTCCCCAAAAAAGCCTTGTTCTGGCACAGGTTATCAAAGCTGCCATTGACCTTGAGACGCTTAAATACACTCAGGATTATAATCACTCTTAAAGTAAAAAAGTCTCACCTTGCCTCTTCCAAAATCATGCAATTCTGTTTGTTTCTGTGTTTTCGGTGCATGTCTGTTTGCACCACCCCAAGTGCCATAGTTTTGATAAAACTCTTGAAGCACTGAAAGTGCCCAGTATTGAACCTTGTGGACCTTGATCTCAAGGGTGGGTAGCATGAGCTCCTCAGAGCACATCACAATCACAGGGGATCTATATCTGAGCAGTGTTGTATGGACCTGACTGCTATTATTAGATTTTCACCAAGGAAACATGATTTATCTTCATTCCAATTTTTGTAACTATAGCTCATTCCAATGCTAACTGCATTTACAGGGATTTATAATTCACTTGAAAGATTAACTCACACATACATTATTTCAAAGAAACAAAACAAATTTTTTTCTTAAAAGTACTGAATTTACATTAAACCGGTCTGGTGTGATAATGTTGGGACACATCATATCTGTTAAAGCCATCTTTAATTTTTTTCTCTATTTAAGAGTTTTGTTGATTATGAGGTTTAACACTTTCAGGAGAAATACCTTACCCTGATGGAACATGCAATCGGTAACTGATATTTTCCAAACATTTACACTACACTTTGGGGATGTTGGTGGATATGATAAAAACTGTGATTTGCAGTAGGTTCAAGAACCAATAACTGCATGCTGACTCAGTAAGTTACCAGCATTTACCCTCTGAATTGTGTTAACCAATGCAAAGTGCCAGCAGAGTGATGTGTCTGGTCAGGGAAAGGCATGAGCCATCTCTCCAGAGGAAAATAAGCTTTCCAGTAAAGCTGTAACTTCATCTAGTCTTTCTAAAATTAATTTAATCTAGAAATTGCCACATCTATGAAAGCAGCTGGGGTGATGCTCTATTTCTCAGTATCAGACTATTCATAGCAAACAACATATACAAGTTCTTCAAGTGCTGTTGAATATCCAAACATAGTGGGATATTCTGTGCACATAGAACAGTTCTGGTGTTTGACAGTTCCCTTTAATTACACCAAAACCTCAGTTTAGTCCACTGATGTCTTCAGAGGCAGGTAGCAAGTAAAGCTGGTCACCATCTACACCAAAATGACCCCTGGTCATGTGCCCCTGGGGCTCCATCAGGACTGCCAGGTCATGTTGCACAGACTGTGCCTCTCCACGTGTGCTGAGTTCCCAGGTGCTTCAGCTCACAAGGTCTGAATGCTCCTTTCTGATGGGAATCCATGTGTCAACTTCCTGCCCCTACCTGTTCACTGCTCAAACCAGCACCAAAAAGCAGATCCTAGATGTATGCAAATGACCCATAATCCTCCTTTATAAAGAAACCCCTTCACATTGCCTTAATGAACTAGGAGGGGTAGTGTCAGATGGATTCTCATGTGAGAATAACAGAAGAGAGAAGCAGATGGAAAGGGGCACAAACAGCTTTTTCTAAACCCATTAATAAAAATATTGTTAAAACACTTTGCTCTAAAATATAAACCTAGATATTTGATTTGTTTAATTTTGTCAGAACATTTCTGTTCCCTTTTGGTGAAGGGTGATGGCAGCAGAGGACCCTGTGCCAGTGAGCAGCCCACATCCCTTGGAGAAGTTCACCAGCATGCAAGGCCCTCCCAGCCTCTCCTCAGCCACAAGATATTTCCCTGTTATTTCTCAACTCTCATTCCTGACACTCCACAGAGTTCCACATAGCACACTGAGAGGCCAAAGAACAACTTAAGCAAACTCTCCTACTTAGCACAAAAAACTGTGACTGGAAAAATTTGGCTCCCAAACAGACAATATGAGAAAGGTCAAAAGACATGGTCAAATGGAAGGCCTTCCAATAGCTCCATGGTGCCACAAACATTCACACAACACATTTACATCATGGAGGTGAATAAATCAAACTGTTTATCACACTCATAAAAGACAGCGCACATCTGCAAAACGTTTTTGGGACAACATAGTTAAGGGGAAAATGGCTACAAGCTCATACAAATAATGCTGTGACATATCTATTCTCTCCTTATTGACCTGAACAATCTGATCCAGAATTGTTATGCGAGCGGCAGAAATGCAGAATGAATTTTTAATAGCCCTGTCTGTGAAAGAGAACAAAATTTCATAAAAGATGTTAAAGCAGTTTCCATAATGCTGGCTTATGTAGCTCTCCACAAAAATAGGCACTCTCAACTACAACAGTTAATCCTTAGGATTTACAACACATCATAACTCATTCCTGCTGTACAGAGGAATCCATCTCTCAAATGCAAGTGATCTTGCAATCACAGATGAATTCCAGTACTTAAGTACGATGGGATACGTTTCACAGTGTCAGCCCTAATTTTCAGCCTTGACTTTGATTTCCCCTGCCTTGGTGGGTTCCAGGCAGACCCTCGGTGTTAGTCTAATGTAGCTTTTTTGTGGTTTTAATATGAATATTGTGTCAAGAAGCTGAGATATTAAGAATGACAATACATTATTATTGCAGCAGGGAAATCTCTAGAGTCCTAGAAGTAGGATTTTGAAAACCACAGTAAAAAATCAATAGCAATCCACAAGAATTCATAAAGGAAATGTGTCAGTCAGCACCACTGAATACAAATCTTAAATTTTAGCCTAAGCAGACTGGACAAATACAAGTCATTTAAAAGGCAGAGGAGGGGAATGTGCCCCAGCTTTTCAGGCTGCAGGAGGGAGCCTGTTTTGCTTGGCTGCCCCAGGAGTGCCTGAGATGCCCTTGCCCTTCTCTGCCAGACCCTGAGGCCAGCCCCAGCCCCAGCCTGCCTGAGCCAGCGTGTCCCTGGTGGTTGCACGGACAAGGAAGATGCTGCATCCCTGACACTGCCTGCACCCGGGCTCCTCCCTCAAAAGCAATCATCCAACAGGATGTAGGGGAAAACCAGTTCATCTGTACTCCCTGATAATTGTGATAACGAAAAGAAATGCCAAGAACTGTACATGCAAGCCTTTGATGAATTTACTGCCAGACATCTGCCTGCAAGGTAGCTGGTCTGTGAGCTACCTCCAGCAACAGGACTTAGTATTGCTTGGGTTGGATTTACATAATCAAAAATATCCACAAAATCAATCAATTAAACACTTCATTTGTATATAGCTAACTAAGTATTAATAAAGTGTTATCAAAGCTTCCTAGTGCTTCTCTCAGGAAGAAGGCTGCTTAACTAGCATGGAAAATAGAAGGTGTCACATACAGAAATGTCCATAAGGCGAATGCAAACGGATGGCCTTTGCCATCTCACATGTTGCCCAGGGACTGGGTACATCTGAACAGGGCTTATTCTCATCATTCAGATCACTTGCCTACACTCTGACTTTGAAAGAAGTTTTTTGAAAGAAAAAACAACCTGCAAGGTGCTAAAGATGAATGGTCTTGTTCTCTTCAAGAACAAGTAAGAGTTCGTAGCGGTGCTCAGAAGGAGAAAAAAATCTTTTTCTGGACCTCACTCTCCTGTACAATTTGCACAACAAAAAAGCTGGGTTTGATTCACAAAAGAGGTGAAGTTATAAGCAGAGGAAGCACACAAAGATTTGAGTCCAAATCCAGTAAAAGACGTTAAGATTTGGTTAGATGCTCTCAGTGCCTTCCTACAATCTCTGCAGCTCGTGTGGTTTCCCACTGCTACTCAAAAACACCTTAAAAAATGACTGCTACAATTTTGGAGGGGAAAGGCCAGAGGACATAGCTCTGATGGTGGTCCACAGTTTTCAGTTCCTACTCAGGAGACTTCACAACAGTTTTTAAATGGAAGTACATAGCGTTCCCTGGCTGAGTGACACAGAAGCACTGCTTAATGGCCAAGGAGGATCTGCTGGCAATGGCACTGAGGACTTCCACAAAGCCCAGAGGCTCCAACTTTAGCAGCTTTTCTAGTCAAGGCCATGGGAAATGCTGCTAAAAACTGCAGCAGTTGTTCAGGGCAACCATGAGATGTGGTTCACTATACATGTGCTATCTATTATGCATACTATTTATTAATTTATGTAGATCGGTAGACTGCATGACCAAAAACATGCCATCAGCAATGATGGGCATCCAAGCCTGCAGTAAAAGCTTGATCCAAAATTAGTTTCAGTCATTGAAAGATTTTTTTTTTTACTGCTTATAGTGAATATTGGTTTAGGACCTGAAAACACTGAGAGGAGCTGCTTTTACTGCAGTAGTAATAGCAGAGATAGTTGAAATCTCCATTACAATGACTGTGTCACAGGTAAAGCAGGGAGACAAATTCATGAAGGGAGCCCTATTGATACTTGATTTGATAGATCTTAATAGCAAAACTCTCTGAAGGATGATGTCACCATATTGCAAAATTATTTAAGCTTACATTCACTGTTCTGCTGCCTGTCCCAGCCCAAAGGAAAAGGATCAGATCTCCACTGCCAGGGCAGAAGCCTTTACTGTGCATAACTGGTACTGATGCACAAGGGCAAATGTTGTAAAAGCTTTTTATAACATTTTGTTTTCAAGCTTAAAAAGTGAAATAACACCCCCAACCCACTAACAGATAAAAACAAACCTGCTGGCACATAATGCTGCTTATCTGTGCTTTCCCCACACCTTGTAGTCGTTTATCCCCACAACAGCAGCACCCACTTTGACAATAAGGGTTTTTCTTTCTTTCATCAGAGCAAATTAGGAATAACCTCACCAAAGCCAATGCTACTACATGGATGAAAAAATTAATCAGCAATGAACCCATACCCTGGGATTTTCTCAAAAATTTGACAGATCTGTTAGTACTGAATTCTCAATCTGCCCTAGTTACCAGATGTGAGTTGGAAGGGCATTAAAAGGACAATAGATGTGCTGATATTTCCCAACTAAAGTTACATTCTGACAAAAGTAACATTCCTAAGATATCTCAAAAGAAAAAAAATCTCTTGAATCTGAATTTGAATTTTTTTCTGAATTGCCTTTATTTCTTTCTTCTGCAGCTCCCACAGCTGAGTTCCCAAATGCAAGATGTTCATTGTCAATAAGCACTGTGCAAATACACACAAATAAAGGGGATCAGCAGAATGAGCTGCTTGCAATTACTGCCTTATCCACGAGAGAGCACAGTAACCTGAGCACATCCCCAGCCTTTAGTAAATGCCTCGTGTACGTACAGAGCACTGTATAACTCAAAAATTATAATTAAAATGTCTTAGCTCCTGTATTTATAGTAACATTTAAACTACTGTGCTTCCTTGAAGTCAGAGTCATTTACTTGAGAACAGCACACTTTACGGTGAACAGATCTTTGAAACTATACCATGGGGATATGGCACAGCCACATGTAACTCAATATATGTCAACAGCTGTAAAAATATTGGTAGGAGAAGGGAAGGAAAAGCCATGAGCGCAGATCAAGTGCCCTGTCTCTCACATCTGACTGTTTTCAGATTCTCACTCACTCCTCTCCTCCCTGCCCCCCCCAAATAATTGGGCAATTTTAGTGCAAGCTGTCATAAAAGCCAAGGCTTCTTTGAGGTTGAATGATCAAAAAGGTTATAAATGAAAATGATTTCAATGTTGGAGGCCTAGTGAGTGACCAAGGCACTTTCTGTAGCAGAAGGGTTTGTTCTAATCTTACCAACTGCACGCTTTCGTCAGAGCATATTCCTAGGGAGTTCACAGCTCCCCAGGGCGAAGCTACAGTAAATTCTGACTAATCCCCTCTGCATACAAATGAGCCCCTGGTAAGAGAAACTGCAGGGTGAGGCAGCTTATACACAGCACTGATTCTTCAGGTCTGCACCTTCAGCAAAGCAAACAAAATGGCCCTATATTTTTTTTCTTCAATGGGACAAGCTTTCTGAAAAATAAAGCCTTAAATCCTGAAATGCAGGACAAGCTGAGAAAATAGGGAAGGTGCACAGAGCAAAAAGAATGTCCCTCCTCTCCTGTGCCCAGGCAGTGGGGTAAACAGACAGTATCACCCCTTTAAAAAATTAATGAATTTAAACTTCTGCTTTATTAAGGGAGTGGTGGTTTTGGACTAAAATTACATGTGAAAGGAACGTGGCACAAAATAAAATATTTACTAGCCTATTATAAAATAGCAGGATCAAACCCTGCACTTCCATTGGTTGGCATCACTGTATCGAAATACTATAGAGCACCAAGTCATTTATATTCATTCCCTGGCATTTCAAGGGATCTTTAAATGTTAAACTCTGCACCTATTGCTGCTTTAAAAGTCTTAAGCATTTCTCAGTGCAAGATGTGATTAATTTTTCCAGCTGCGTGTTATTTAATCACAGAGCATATATTTGGTATAATTATTAACTCTTGACAACATGGGATGCTCCTGTTTCACAAAATTCCTGGGAAGCAGCTGGGTGTACAGCAGTGAGAATGGCTCTGCTGTTGGCAGCACCTACCTGGCAGAGCTGAGGAACAGAAGAGGAAGAGGCTGCAGAGTCATCCTCTCTAGATGTGGGAGCACTCTGCTCTTCCAGGGGCATGGCAAGGGCTTTGGGCACTCAGCACCCTTTGGGATACAATGCAGGGTACTGCAATTCTCAGTAAGAACCACATGGAGCTTTTCTCTCTGCAGACCTGCAGAATGGTGCCTCTGTTTTGGATATGTACAGAGCCTGGGATGTTTACACTCTGCAGCCATTTAAATACAACGCAACAGAGATAACATCCTCATGCCTGGCATATGCTTTTATATGATGCAATTTTCATGTATTTGCATGAGTTATGGGGTTAAGATGTACACAGATTCAATTTTATAGTCTTAGATTAGGTGTTTTTTGGAGATGATTGTGAAAGCTATAAAGACATTTGAATACTATACAATTCAACCTTAAAAGTTCTGGTTTAGATTCCTCCTTAACATTAAGCTTCTAAGCTAATAATTTTCTAATGATGTTCTCTGCTTAAAATTGATTCATTTGAACCTTGCAGCTTACCCTAAAACTTATTAACTAAAGTAAATGCTCTTATACAGTGTTGTGGTATTAAGAAATAATCTAATCAACCAAACCCAAAATGTTGGCTGAGGAAACACTGCTGAATAGCCAATCCAACAGAGCCTTAACATGCCACGGGGATGGATCTGCACCAAGCCTCCACTCTGCTTCACAGCCAGCACAGCCCTTGGAGAGCGTGTGAGCAGCAGGCACTGCAAACCCAGCACCTCATTCCAGCTGCACTCCCGGCTGCCCTGGAGGGGAGGATGGGAGGGCTTGCAGATAAACCCCTCCTGAGCTCCAAGCTGGGCTTCTCATGTGTCCCACACACCTTCCCAGCCTCACCCCACCTTATTCATAGTGGGGGGTTGCCAGAAAGAAGCCTTGCTACAGATTCATAAAAAAAATAAACAACCAAACCACAAACAAAAACCCCACAAAACATTTTAAAGTAGCAGCACTCCCGTTTACTTGCCACAAGACAATATTGTGTGTTTTGCACTCTGCTTCAGCCATAAGGAATTGCAGTCTATAAAAGGCACCACTGCACTGAAGGGGGGACTCTGTACCACTCCATGGAAAAGAAGTCTCCCATCGCAATCAGGAAAGTGTGTTATAGGGATGACCTTCTGACACAAAGCACAAATCTATCAGTTTGCCACTTTTACATGCTTCTGGTATTTATCTCTTCTGCACTCCCAACTCGTCTTTTAATTAGACAAACTCTCATGAAAGTCAACAAGAGTTTTGTCTGACTGAGAGCTGGGTTGGAGCATAATTGGATCACAATTCCAGGGGTGACAATGAATAACATGCAGTTCTAGATAGGCACCAAAAGTGCAGAAGCTTTGTAGTTTTAAAATTAAAGTTTAAAATTAAGTATTCTGGGGGGAGGGCAGCAGAGGCTTCACCATCTCCCCCAGGAGGAAATGCTCAGCTCTTCCATTTGCAAATCCAAAGGCACCACTGCAGATATCAAGGTGTGTCAGCACCCAGACACAGCAGCCCAAAAAGGATGAAGAATAATAGTTATTCAGTGGCATAACTGATGACACATATGTTCAACAGCAATTCTGACATACTGCTGAAATTCCCAGACAAATAAGCAGAGATCAGTTTCATACCACACCTACAAGACATGGGCAGGCATAATGTTTAAAGGAGCAGCTAATACTAACACATATGGTGTAAAAGAGGGTTTCTTTTTTTTTCTTTCTGTTTCTTAAGTAGACTAAGGACCAAATACTGAAACAGCCTAGAAGAAAACATCAAAGTGTGGAAGCTTTAGCCAAGAGAGTTCCACCACCAGGCTAAGAAACAAAGCTGCTGTGGAGCAGAACTGTATAGCAGCAAACACTACACACTACACACTAAAACTATCCCTTGCAAGAGTGTACATATTTAAAATCCTGACAAAATAAATCAGGCTTCCAAGTGACCTGTATGGTGAGTTTTCCTTTAAAAAGGCAAGAGTAACTGAAAGCCAAGTTCTTGCTGCCGGATTCCTGGACACAGTTTCCAACTATTCCAATCAAGCAGCTCTGTGGTTGGGCTGGGATTTCAAACTTGCCACAGTATGAAGTCCAGTTTGGGCTATATTCCCTTCCCTCTCTCAGCTTGATGAAGGCTTCCCCACAAAATCAAAAGGCTTACTGTCAAGTTTTCAATTGGTCTGGGCTTCATGCTATCATATGTGTGGTGATGGCAAGGAATATGAATGCGGCTCTGGCTCCACCATGGGGCCTTGAGGTTTCGTCCAATTCATCCAGGGACCTTATGAAAGTAGAGCGGGTCTCTTTTCATGTATATTCCGACTGCTGAAATTCCCCAGATGCACTGCAGTGTGCAAACGCAGTGTAAAAAAGAACAATAGCTTGAGAAAAACTGAGGCAAGTCTACTGAGTATGCTTAAGATAAACCAGCCAGGCTAATGCAAAAAAAAAAACCTGACAGACACTCTTCTGCATTCATAGCTTAATGAAAATAAAACCTTTTAGAAGTGGAGAAAGCTTCTGCATTCTGGCAAATAAAAAATTGCCATGTTAACTTATAAAAATTGATGCATGTCTCAAAAATGTAAATATGTAATATTCAGATCCTCATGTGCTCAGATGAGATTAGATAGCTAGAAATATTCCAAGCCTAATAAAATAAAATAAAAACTCCAACGAAATTCTCAAAAAACCTCCTTCCAAAATCTCAAACACATTAATTCTCTTTATACACTGATTCATTCACCTACAACTGTCCATGCTAGGAAGTTAACAAAAAACTAAAATCTCCTAAGTGATGCAGATTGCAGGGTATCAGTCCTAAACTGAGTGAGAAAAAGATCCTCAAAAATTCAACCTATTACTTAAGTAATGGCTGCTAAATTCTGTGAATCCTGAAAAATGAAAATTTTTGCTACGATTTTTTTGTTTGTTTTTGTTATTATTGCTCATAATACAATACTATTCTCTGTTCTTGAAGAGCAACAGAGTGGTAACAAGCTTCATTTCCACTAACTGTGGTATTCTATGGTTCAGACCTAAAATGCATTTTTGCTGCATTATATATAATTTAATTTTCTTACCATAAAACCTTGTAATATATGCATTTGTCGCAACTATGTTTACTAAGGACATTCATCAGACTGGTTTCAAAATCACAAATAAAAAACAATAGTATTTAGCACTTAATAATGTATATATTTAGCTTTTTACAAGTGCTTATTACATTTCTATGACAATAGTGGATTAGTTTAGTAACCTTGTTCTACAAACAGCAGGAAGTCCTGCCAGTCCTGTTTTTCAAGGGCTGGTGGAGGTGACTTACTTGACTCTACTAGAGGCCACATGCACATATGTGCCCTGCATTCACCAAGGAGAGGATACTGAGTTAACACTTATACCACATAGACTCAGAAGTTCACATTTTTATCTGCTTGGTGATTCACAGCAATAGCCAAATGGAGAGCTTTCTCTTTGAGTTACTTCCCCTGTACTTAAGGGATGATTACAGAATTTGCATTAGCTCTAGTCTGCACACAAGTAACAACCATCTTTTACTACTGTCAATATGAATAAATAATATGAAATAACAGGATCTGTGTGAACGTGTACACAGTCCCACAGAGGAATATCACCTCCAAAGTGCATATATTAAGAACCATCACATTACAATGGGTTCATGAGTCAAATTTCAGATCTAAGGTCCCAAAGAAAATTACCATTTCTGTTTTGAGTGTTCTGGGAAGATCACTGATGTGGTCCACCTGCACTCCTGGAGTGCATTGTTTACTGTTCACACTACAAACTGATCTCACTGGCCTTACTGTGCCTTTCAATTCACTACATACATACATTTATATTCAAATTATCCCAAATTTCTGTACAAAAAATAGGTTTACACATGTTAATATTAATGCTGGATGATGCTGAAAAATGTTGGGTAGTTTGGGATAAGCAAAGAAACAAGAACCAGCCACCTATAACATCAGCCTAATTAATGACTGATAGTTGCTTTTTAGCTGAAGAATGCAAGTTCTTTATTTTACATTCCTTTCCCAAATGAGACTGTTACTTCAGTAACCAAGAAATTACCCGGACTTGTCTTATTGCTTTCACTGGTATCATGATAAATCCTCATGGTATACTCTGCTTCCCACTCTGATCCTTTCCTTTCTGCCAAGCTGGAAATTCATTATGCACCATACATGAGAAAGCAAGCAAGAGGGCATACTTTCAAATTCATGTCATACATCTCTGATAAGAACTGAAACACTGTATCTGAACTCCAACAAATTATTCATACTACACACTATATACAGACAAAAGTCAGTTTTTTAAACAAATATTTTTGAATATTTTATTTTAAATGAAACAGAAGTAAATCTGGCTTCAGCACTTGCAGGCAATACTGTGAGATAAACAGTTTATAAGTGAGGAGCAGGGAAAGAGCAGTGGTAACTGTACAAGCAAATTAAATGAAAAATGGGTACAAAAGTCCTCCGAAGCCAAAGTAAGTCAATGTGATAATATAATTAATTCATGTTCATCACTCAGTTTTTCGTGAATCACCCACTTGCATTAAAAATTGAGAGGCCACTTGGAAACTGGCCTGCATCAAGAACAAGCAGACTACTCCTGGTCATGGCAGTGGAGACCAAGAGGCACTGGTTCATTTATGCTGCTGGGATGAGACTAAAAGTGCTTGTGCAGAGGAGTAACAGAGCTGGGTGTCAGGGTGAGCATCAGCACGGTGTGCGGTGTGGGATCCACGGGGTAGAGGGTGGGCAGCTCAGGGATCACCTGTGCTCATGAGATTTCTTGAACTCGTCATGCTACTGGGGACCACCTCTCCTGTGGTAAAGTCACACTGGGAAATGGAGGAAAGGCCATAAAGATTTCTGTGCTTTAAATACTTCTCTGCTAACTGCAGATTTCAATGAGCACGCTCCCTCAGGAATCAGCCCTGCTTTGAGGTCAGTATCAGCAAAAAGCAATTGTGTGAGCTGGTCAATCTCTCGCTCAGACATGCAACAGTTCAAGAATATTTGTATTCTGTTTATTTTTTCAGGGAGAGAGACAAGTACAGAAAAAAACAGGATTATTTTTACAGTGTCACTGAGTAACAGCCTTTGACTGGACATGCCCCTTCTTGATCCTTGAAAATTGCCTCCCTACCTTCCCAAGTGTCAGGTGGTTGAGGCTGAAACCTACTGCACAACTGAGCTCCTGCCTATATTTGATTAATAACCAGATGCCTTATTTTAAAATACAACTTTTCTTTAAGTTGCATCCTTTTCTTCAGTTTTCAGTTGGAAACTTGGCCTAAATGACAGCTGTGTAGGCCTCACCCCAGCTCAGCTCAGCAGGAGCTCTAATGTACTTCATTCTGGGGCTGGGAGCTGCTTTTAATCTATCAGCACGACTCCACAGCTGCTGTAAGCTAGCTGAAAATTGTCTGCATACACAGGGCTTAAAATTTTGTAACCCTTTTGGTGCAACTTCTATTTAGGCAGGAACTCAGAAAAGCAGACACCAAGGTCTCTGGAGAGTTAAAGGAAAGCTCAAGACAACAGGCTGTGGGGCTTGGAAGGACATGCCAGAAACCTCAGCACAGATTAGGAGTTTTTCCTGAGTTCACAAGTTCAAATACCAATTTCCAGTAACTGCTTGAATGGATTTAGCCTTGCTGTAAGTCTGACAATAAGACTACAAGCCAGGCAACTAAATATTTCTGCTTTATACTAGATGTCTTTAGCAATGAAAAACATCTCTGTGTATTGTTAATCACAATAGGTTTGTTGTTGGCTCTACCTCTCCTTTACAGCTTTTAAGAAACTGGACAAATATTTCATTCATTTCCAAGAAAGCATGCTGCAGAGCAATTACTACACATACACAAGACAAACTTCAAATACTCATAAAGTAAAATCCCACTTTGTAGAAGTGTTAAATCTGCTACTGCCACCAACAGAAACTCCACACAGTACAGTAACCCGGCATCATCTGTTCCACTGGGACTTGGAAAGGACGGATATGAAACTACTGCCAAATATTTACACTTACAATTCTTACAAAATATCCGGAGTCCCTGGAGGATTAAACATAATCTCACATGTCAACAACCACCAACAACAAAAACTTTAAATATGGCTGCAACGTGTTTTCACAAAACTTTACTGTGATCACTGTTAAACAGTCTCTTGTTTTTTCTGTTTTCTAGAAAAGTAGCAGCAAATCATGGCACTGCTGATGTGCCAGTGCTGGCTGTGAGTGGCTGTCTGGCACTTCTTCCATGCCTGCCCAGAAGCTCAGGCCCAGCAACTCTCCCTTTGAGGGGATGCTGCTGGCTGGCCCCACAATCATCTCAAGTAGGGCAGGCCCTGTGGTCAAGCACTGAAAGCTCACCGAACCTTTTAATCACCTTGGCCCCGAAGATAGAGCAGCAGCAAAGAACCAGAAATTAAAGCACACAAAGTGGAGCCCTGCAGAAAGTGATCCCAGAGAGCTCCAGCAGCCCCACCGGGGGGAACATTCTCTTTCCTGCCTGCCCACAAGCACGTTTCCTTTGAATACACAAGGGCTGAAACTGCTCCTTCTTTTCTGATACGCTGGAAGGGGCTCAGTATGGAAGGTTTCAAGTATTTGTACAGAGCACAAGCAGTTTCATAAGGCTGCAGCTCAACATGGCCCTCCTGCCAGACCCAAGCCAGCGCCGGCTCCCAGGGATGTGGCACTTACCCTCCCACAGAGCAAGCTGCACATACTTGTGGAACAGTTTTCAGAGATCTTGAAGTAATTTAAGTTCTGAATAACTTTATGGAGACTTTCACTAGCACATGTCCTAACTGAAGAATATACCAAAGCTAATTTTTCATCTTTGAGCACTGGAGACATGTGATCAAACCAAAATAGTAAAAATCAGAAGATTTACTATTTACAAGATGGTCTTCCACCATCTTGTAATTACTACTTTTCCTAAGAGAAGCCTACTGTTATGTATTTCAAACAGTTAAGAACAGAGCTGGAAAGCAGAAATTGGGAGTCTGAGGCATTACCTACTGCAGGATGCCCATAAGGAGATCTCCTTGTAGAGAAGAGGTGCCCTAGCCCTGGACTGACAGCTATGTGGTCCTCATGGACAGTGTCACCTTCCCAGATTCTAGGGACTCCCTTCCTTGAACTGACTGCCTTTTTTTACATTTGCTAATACAAATACAAAAACATTCTTTTTTTCTTCCTCACCCGGTGTGTTAATTGCCCTTCTCCTCTGAGGTCACTTGGGTTTGCCTTTGTGCCAAATCTTTTTGTTCCTGTTGGTGGTCTATTTGGCCTGGCTGAACCTTTATACTTTAATTTATTATGTGATTTCATTGTGCAGTGCTTGCACTGGGCAACTGGCCCGTTACGAAGGTATTAAATTCTATACAGTTATGTGCACGTGTACACAAACACACACCTCTTTCCTGCAGTTCACGTCCTTCTGCAGCCATCTCCAGTGGAGCAGGGTCCTGCACTGGGGAAGCTTTGCCTTAGTGCCTCTGCTTTAATGACTGTAATCCACAAGGAGCAGTAAAAACAGCCAGCACAGTGCCCAGTCCCTCAGCTGCCAAATGTATGCTGTGCTCCAGGAAAAGAAGCAAGGAGAGTAACATTACCTGAAATTCACCTCTGGTCTACACACTCAAAAAAAAAAAAAAATTACCTCTAAGTGCCCACTAGCTTTTGGAAAGGACCAGGGAAAAAAAAAAACAACCAGCAAACAAAACCCTGAAACCAAAGGCCAATTCCAGAATCTCACATTCCTAGAAGAATTGATACAACAGCAGCTGTATCTCTTTCATTTGAGTAATTATCATATAATTAAGTGCATGAATTACAAGAGAGCCAAGGCATTAAATTAAAATATTTAATGCTTGTAAATCTGAAAATGATTACTGTGCTGATGTGCAGCTACCGAGCAGCGAAGCTAATGGCACCACGACAGCACAACCAGCCTCCCATTATTCTGCTGTAGCTTAAGGAAGGTATGAGAATTTTGGAAATCCTTTGCTGAGGAGGAAAATTGCCTTCGATTTTTTATACCTAACAACTGAGCCTTAGGAATTGTGTGGCTAAGTACTGAAAGCAAAAGAGTAAAGGACAAATAAATCTCTGAGCTAAAATGTAATGTTTTATCTCACAGATGCATAGGGAGAATTAAAAATGGAAACATCTTGTTGAGAACCTTACACAGAGCTGAACAGAGGAGCCATTCCCAGCATTTTCTTTACAGTGGGTCATTTTTCACTACCCAAATTTAGCTTCATCCAAACTCAATCAGCATTTTGCACGATGTTATTTCAGTAATTCAAATAAAACAGATAACCAGAGATCTCTACTCAAGGCATTTTCCTAAGTAGAAACTGACAGAAGAAGTCCTTGACACTACAAAGTCTAGCTCCTGAGATTTGGGGGCAAACTGTTTGTACTTCCCCGAAAAAAAGAAAAGGTGTTATGCTAAAATTCTTTTCTGAAGTGCACAAAAGCCTATTCATGTTTCTCCAGCATGTCACTTCTGTTTGCCTAAATAAGCCAGGAGTGGACATTGCCTCAGCCCAAGAGAGATCCATAGGCGGTCCAGGAGCTGGGCTTGTGCCAAATCCCTGCAGGTCTCCAGGTGCTGAGACAATTTCAGGGACATTTCTAGGCTGGAGATGCCCTCCTGCATCCTTGCTGCAGGAGCAGCCCCAGGGGACAGCCAGGCCAGGCCCTGGGGCAGCTGTGCCTCCTGCCAGGGGCTGATGCCATCCTCCACAGCAAGGGCACGGCCATGGCCTCGGTCCAGCCTCAGCTGGGGACACACAGCACAACACTGCAGCTCTTTTATTTACACTGGCATTTTAGAAGGTGAAAAACAAACAATAAACCCAACATATATTTGGCTGGTATTTCACTGCAGAATCCTTTTGTGTCACAGGAACACACTTGCCATGAACTGCAACAAATGCAGTACTCACAGTAGCCTGGAATGGAGAATTAATGGCTTCAGGCAGTCCAAGAGGTCATGGCCGAGGGAGGAGGCAGAAAATGTGGTTAGACCTTCTGTCTTCAAAGAGCACACCCACCCCCTGAGAACAAATGGCTAGGGCTGTACACTGTGTGTGAGATAGAATGATAGATAGATAGATAGATAGATAGATAGATAGATAGACAGACAGATAGATAGATAGATAGATAGATAGATAGACAGACAGATAGATGGATGGATGCACATTCAAATCAGCAAAAAACACCTCTAAAGACATAAAGGTTGCCCATAAATATATGGACACTATAAAGAGGACAAGTCATCTAATTTAAATGAGTTGCCATCAGCTATTACATGAGCAACAAAGGATGGCACCCCCTTCAGAACAAGAGGTTATAATCATCATCCCCCAGAATAAAACAAGAGTGTAGGTATTTGTTATCTGAGTGACAGCTTCAAAGAGGGTCCAGCAGTTCTGACCATGGGTCTTCCTGAAAGCCCTAAAGTCACCAATAACTGGGCACTTAGCAGCCCTAGTAAGCTATAGCTTTTAATTAACAAGGAGAAAGGTGATTCCTAACTTAGGTACCAAATGAATGGCTTTTAATTACACCATCTGGAAAAAGGAAAAGGTACTTTCAAAGTGTTGCCTAAAGGACATTTAATATTCTCTTTAAGCAGAAAGTGGTGTAGAAATAGATCTAATGAGAACATTCAGTTTCTTTTCTTGACAATATTCACCTCCTGCCCCAATGCTATGGTTATCCTAGAGGGTTTTTTCCCCAAAAAACTCTTCATATTTTTTCTGGGCTCATCTTGCCCCTATGTCTTCCATAAGCTGGAATGACAGCAACAGAAATCAGTGAGAGGGGCAGAGTCCCTGCCTAGATGTTGTAATAAACAGCACAGAAGAGTCTGGCCCACGTGTGTGACGATGTCTCTTTACAAGGCTGTTGGAAGGTCACATTGTGGCCTTGGTTCTGGGAAAAGGATGCATCTCCTCTCAATTGTCAAGTGATGCTCCCTGTTACAAAGGTTGAACAGTGGAAGGCATTAATACCATTACAGATACTTCAGGTACATAGATAGGCTAATAACTCATGTAGTAATCTCTAAAGCATCTGACTTTCATGTGCCAAATACTTTATCATCACAAGGTGGTAATAAGAAATAGCCACAAGGGAAGAGTAACCTTTTCCTGGTGGTAAGGAAGCCAGGATTTCAGAGTTACTATGTAATTAATTTGCTTTTCAGGAATCAAAACACCCTAAAGCTAAAACAAGTTCAACAGACTTGTAATAACATACTATTGTAGTGTTAAGCCCTCTTATTCCTCAACAAAAATCTATCCTTTCACTTCATCTTGACTGTGAAATCCTTGACCCATGCTGTAACCATCTCCTGCCTTAAATACAACATTTTCCTTTGCCTTGGTCTCCTGGAATCTTGGTTTTCCATCCCATGGTGGGGTCAAGCTGCTCACACTAAGACAATCTCACTCTCTAGCTCTAAGTCCAAGATTCTTCCCGTAGTAATCATTCCTGGATTTGTTTTGGTTCACACATCTCAAGTTTGGATTCTCCTAACATCACAGCTGTAAACCATTTCTTGCTAAGCACACCTTGGCCCCAGTTGTGCTGCTGGTACTGGATTCCTGCTTGACTTCATTAGGACTGCCACTAATCTTTAGCAAAAATAACCTCAACTAACTGGAGGAAATAAAACCTGTATGAAATCAGTGTAGGACACACCAGGCTGGGTCACCTGCCCCAACAGATATCACTTGTTCAAAGCCCCCCCATCACCTTCTGCAAACCCCTACAAGCTATGCACAGCCCTGCACCTTCACACCCAGTGTCCCAGGCACTCTGTCTGTCTGTCTGCTTGGCACAGAGCACAGGATGTTTACAATGCTGTGTGGAAATATCAGACACAGAAATGCTCAATGTACTTCAAACTACATATTCTGATTAGAGAACATTTTTTGCAGTAGATCACTCACAGGCAGAGCAGAAACTATCAGTTAATTTTCAGCATGGACCTCCCAGGAAGGTGAGGTAACTGTCTATTCTGGCAAAACTTCAAAGGGCTGTTTATTTTATTTTATTGTATTTTCTAAAACAAGAAAAAACAATGTCATTTGGATGTTAATAAAGATCAACACTGACAGTAGCTAAAATTATATATAAACCAGCTGATAATCAAAAGCTGAGCTGAAAAGAAATAATTTAGATAAATAGCTAGTGTTATTTATAATATTTTAAAAGTTGGCCTGGTTCAGTGATGTATGAATTGAGAAGAAGTGCAGATGTTACTGAAGACATTTTTGTAATCATGGAAAGCAGGAGATGGCTGAAAAGTGGCAAGTTCAACAATTTTTGATACTGGGGCAGGAGCTATACTTGGGTTTAATTTCCCTTTTCATCAAAAGGCTAACTTCCCCCATTTTACATTCTGTTAAGGTGGTCTATTTTATAAAATCACACATATTGTTTTCTGATTCTGTATTCAGTGAGCATGTGCAGGCAGGGAGTCAACAAGGGACCACAACTGACATTGCATTGCAGGTAGAGGAGCAATTGTGGAAAGGTTACCACTGACACACGGAGACAAGAGGTGAATTTACTAGTTGTCCTGATGGACAGCCTTAATTTGGGCAATTATATCCTGTTCAATGTGGATAAACTCTGCAAATCATCCTAATTTTAACGCAGAGGAGGAGATTGGGGTGGCATGGATAAACTCTGTACGCATACTGCACAATGCATGTTTTGTCTGTAGCAGTATACATAAAATAAAATGCAAACTATGTCTGCAAAAGAGTTCATATCACCTGCCACAGTGAAATTGGTTGTGGGTTTATTATTGCATAATTAGTGAGCACCTAAAGTACTAAAGCAAACTCTGGGTAATTCCCAGGGACCAGACCCTGCTGGGGTCCAGACCCAGTTTGTTTGTTTGGACAGATATACCTATGGTCTGAGCACAATCATAGCCTGATCCCACTTCCAAAAACAACCAAAATTTTGCCATTAATTTTGAAGAACCCATTCAAGTAAGCCATGTCCTCTTTGGTGCTGGTGCACAACTTGGTATGTGCAAGGGGCCCCTGTGTAACCTGGGTGCTGCTGCCCACCTGCCATGTGACATGGGGACACTCGCCTCCCCACCATCAGCGTCAGCGCTGCTGTCTGCAGCCCTTCTCCCTCAGACACAAGTTTTGTGCCCAGCCAAGATCCATCCCTACACCAAAGCAAACCAACTCCAGACATCCTGGCAGACCCATCCTCACCCTGCCCCTTAGAGCTGCCCCAGTGCAGAAAGCAGAGACACGAATCCCGGCAGAGCAGGGGAGCAGCTCCTCCTGCCTTCGCACCTTCCCGCGAGAAGCTGGGCCTGCTGTGTGCTGGAGGTGGCCATTCCAGCTCTCCCAAGTGCCAAGGAACTCCCAGGGCTCCTTTCCTCCCTTCTCTCCTCTCCCCCTGCCCGACCCCCGCGCCGCCGTGCGCTCGGCTGCTGCGCCAGCTCGTGCCCCCAACGCCCTCACAACAGCTGTGGGCTTAATTATCAAAATAACATTTTAATAGTCTCATAACTGAGCTCCCTTCCAAACATGCCAGCAGAGAGGCTGCAAGGATTCTTTTAACATCTTCAGCTAAACTTACTAATAGGCTGCATTTAAGTGATTAGGCTGTCCTAATGCGTGCCATTTACTGCTGGAGCCATCCCTCCCACCTCAAATTGCCATTTGCCGTCTCTCATTTCCTAAGTGACTCTATTATCTGCCCAAGGATCGAGGTGGTCAGCGCTCCCACACACCAGACCTCTGAGGAAAGCAGAATACCGGGAAATTATTGTGAAGGTAGCATTCCTGCCTCTCATTATCTTCTTTTCTCCTTTTTCAAGGGACTAATATATTGGTACCCAATCAGCACTCCCAGGGAAGTGAATGTGCTAAGTGTACTTACGCAAATTATTTAAGACCACTAGGGGCTTACTTGCTTTTAACACTTAAAAAAAAAAAAAGAAAAAAAAAGATTTTCTATGACAAGCATTAGTTTCCTTTTTACTGCCTTCAAAACTGAACCATTTCTTGCTTTGTAAAATAATTCTAAAGGGACTCCAAACTAGTATTTAGCTGCCAAGTTAACTTTTCTGTACAAACTCCACGGTACAAGGTGAAAACACATTGAAATAGTGTTGTGATTTCTCCTCAGCAAATTTGCCATTTATTCAGCAAACTTTTCTTCCCATTTACTGCTTTTAACATTTCGTTTTATACAATTCTTACCAGAGTTGGGCAGGTATTTATTTTTTATAAAATTTTTAATTATAATTACTAGGAAAGGGACAAGTTCCACCATGCTTCTCTCTCTCCTCAGATTTCTCTGAACTGCTGCCTTCTAAAACAATGCAAATAACATATACATTCATCTTTGTCTACCATATCTCACACCAAGGTTTTTCACAAGTCTGACATGGTGTGGCAGGGCACTTATTTCTATGAACATAA
Source organism: Ammospiza nelsoni (assembly GCF_027579445.1). Lineage (NCBI taxonomy): Eukaryota > Metazoa > Chordata > Aves > Passeriformes > Passerellidae > Ammospiza > Ammospiza nelsoni. Next base: position 9,555,690 of record NC_080645.1, read on the forward strand.
GGATCTGCTATGGAAAAGAAAAACTTTAGAAAATGTCTTTGTAGCCATCCAAAGTCCTAGCTGCACCAAGATATTTCAGTTGATTTTGATGGGATCAGAATTTTATCCCCTCTCATGACAAGAGGAAAAATAAATTTTCCCCTTGGAAATATTATTGGAAAAACAAATAGATTTCCATATATTTAAATGGATTTCTAAAGAGTTCATCACTTTGTATACAAGCTTAGAAAAACAACCTGTATTGTCAGCTGAGGGGCTCGCAGTGGCACAGCAATACTTCTGCTCATGCCCATTCTGTAAGAGGGTCAGTCTGTTCTGCCCAGAGAACATTCATTACTGGCCAAGATGTGACACCTCACTGTAACTGCGTTATTTTTACTCAATTTTACAGCAGAGTTAAGAAAGGCATTGGGTTGTTGCATGAATTATCCACGGTCACCCAGCCTGTAGATGTGCAGGCTGCCCCCTCCCCGTTAGCCAAGTGAGCCATTTGTTGGGTAGTCAGATTCATTTGGGTTGGTCTGGAAAAATCTGCTCGTCCGTGTTCCGTCTGCTGTGCAGCGAGCCGAGCCCAGTGTCCACCCAGCAGATGGAGGAGAGGAGGCGTCCGCAGATGGAGCCTCTGTACCCTGCCCTTGCTCAACTCACCTGGGAGATGACCCACTAAGAGAGCCAAATATCTCTAATTTGTCTTTAGCACTATTTCTTGTTGGCCTTCCTTATGCTTTAGTAGAGAGCACAAGCAATCGAAGTGCAGTAAAAAAAATAAATTAAACCCTATTGAACAGCATTACTCTGGCCACAGGCTGTGAAGTCACAAACACAGGTCCAAAGGAAGCACTTCCTGCAAGGCTGCAGTGGTCAGAAGACCACAGGCTGTATGCACCCAAAGGTGTGGACCCATAGGTGTGGCTGCCAGTAATCTGCTGCACAGTGCTAAGATTAAAACTATGCCACAATCAAATTATTTATTCTAATACAGAAAAATTGACTGTAGACCTTTTTCTTCGTTGATATTCTACATGTATTACAGCCTAACAGTATCTTTAGAAATCCCAAGATGATCAGCAAATCCAGGGAGATTTAAACTATATTTTTGTATTAAAATAGTCAAGGATGTAGGTGATACATTGTGGCCCCATGTAATTTAACTGGGATAGATTTAAAGGTAAAGAGCTCTTTGCAGTCTCTTGCAGAGTGGAGCAGATTCCCATCCCAATTACAGGGAGATAAACGCAGGCTAAGAATGCTGACTCCAGAATGTTGGAGTTACTCCAGATTTACACTGGGTGTAACAGATTCAAACACAAGTTATTGTGCTCATGTCTCGTTCTCTCTAAAATGAAATAGTTATCGATGCCTTACAAATACGGTGAAAAGCTGGAACATGGTTCTCCTATTTGAAATCTTCTCCAAATCTTCTAATTAAAAAGAATGAGAACAACTTTAAAAAGGGCATTCTTCTTCCTTTCTTCATCACAATATCATCTTCAAAACCAGAATATTAAGGAAATAGAAACCAAGGTTTTTAAGGTTTTTACAGTCTGTGCTCCAGGGGAAAACAGGCACTCAGCTACGACTGAAATTGCTTCACAATGTGTGCTTCTGGGCCTGTGTTATCCTCACTCCACAGATGAGCAGAAAATATAGTTTGTTTCTTTTTTTTTTTTCCCCTGGTTTGGCATCTGTGGCTCACTTAATGCTCCTGGATCCTGCAATGTTCTCAGGGAGAGACAAAGAGCGCTGGCTGAATATTTTACTGGGGAAAAAAATATACTCCTGTCTTCTGTAAGTGTGCTTCATGCATCCTTAAAATGACCCCTTACAGAGATCATATGAAGGAAAATGAAACCACAGCTTTTTGTTTAAAATAAAGGCAGAATCTTTAGGGTCAATCACTTCCCTTCAAAGAGCCAAGATCACTGCTTCATTTCAAAACTCATCAAAACAAACCATCTATCATTAAAATATTAACTTTGTTCTAAAAATACTATAGAAGATACATTCTCCTGCCCACCTGCTGGCAGGATGGATGCCCAGGGCCAGCATGCACATGGGCCCTTTCCAGCTCCAGCCTCCTCCCCCTCCTCATCCTCCCACCAGCCTGGAGCACAATGCACTCTCCAGCCCTGTGCCATTCAGAACTGCTCTGAGTTGCAAACCATGGGCACCCCTAATTCCTCTTCCACACCTCTACTTAAGAAAGGCAGTGCAATTGCTTGGTCTGGAGTTGAAACCCTGAAATAAAAGCTGCACAAGACATGCTGCTGGTACACGGTGAGCAGCTGGGACTCTGTGCAGGTAATTTGGACTTTGTGGCCCAAATGCCACCAGGTTATTCAGCAGCCAGCTGACCACCTGCAATTCAGTTTTGCTGTGGGCAGACAGCAGTGCAGGGGCTGAAAATAGCAAGGCCAAAAGGCCTGGGCACATGCTGTGATCCTTCCAAGCCCCCAAGCACTAAAACAATCTGAAACCCAAAGGCAATCTTCTCACCAAGATGATACTTGAGTGTCCAGGTTCACATCTGTTCACTGAGTAATCAGCTTGTGATATGTTATGGTTGTACAGGCAGAACTCCTACAGACTTCAGTGCTCTTGTCCAAAGTAGAAATGTACTTAACTACATTAGTTGCCAATGAATTTATGTTTATTATCAGCTCTTATACGTATTTGCATTTCTGGTAAGCGATACACTGTCTTGCCCATGAAGTTCTTATTTTTAGCTCACCTCTAAATGCATGGAGGAAGTCAGTCAAGTAAAAAATTCTGCAAAAACACCAGCTGGCCAGTGATACAGTTAACATGAAGAAATGGAAAGCTGGTGATGAACCTTCTGTGGTGGATGTTGAAACAATGGTCCAATTTTGGTGCAGTTTTCACCTCAGGGAGAAGGGACATGGGTTTGGATCTTGCTCAAGGATAATACAGATTAGATGGCAATGCTGAGATCAGTCCACTGACACCATGCAGCCCTGCACTGAGCACCACCCCCACATCACCCCCCAGCACCGTGGGCTCCCACTCTGCTCCTGGCTTTACAGACCTAAGCAGGGATTTATGTGCTGCTGCCTAAGCGAGGTTACTGACAGGCACACTGCTGAACACACCCTGGCCCTGAACAAAGCCAGTCTCCTCCACAACTTTATTCATGAGTGCATCTGGCATCAGGCAGAAGGGACAGAATGGCCAAATTTTGTCCTTGAGCCAACCCCAATCATGTCCTCTGGAATGTGTTAGAAGGGAGAGAAGTTTTAAACTTCCATAAAGTATAATAAAATATTGTTTAGGTTGATGTGATGCAGCAGACAGCTCATACAGAAAGCATACACTGGTCTCCTGTTGTTGAGAGCAGGGAATACACTGCCTGTGACTGGAATATGGTTCATTATTTGAACTATACCAAGGCTCTAGGAAGTCCTTGCTGATTCCGACTCAGGCAATGAAGAAATGTCCTGAGAGTTCAGGAGACGAGAAGATTTATACCATATCCATGATATTTATATTAATAAATGATTCATGTTATTGCAAGGACCACTGCTCAAAATACTTTGCCTTCAGAATTGTGGACAAACAAACAAAAAAATTCTGTTTCCCAAGATCCACTGATGTGGGTTTACACGGTACTGTAATGTAATCACAAGAACATTAAACAGTATGAAAGTCTTCTCTCTTTTCCATGGCTGATTAAGCAGTTGGGAACAGAGAATTTACTGCGAAAAAAGCAAACAATTATATGCTATCTGAGGTAAACATTACCTTAGTAATGGAAGCTGAGCTTTAGAACCTTATTGTCAGTAGGGATTAGCATTATAATACTTAAAATGACATTTATAACACTTACTGAAATTACAAGAATGAAGTCTGTGGAGACACAGAAATGAAATCAGCTCAATGTGTTTTTATAAGAATACTGAAATCTAAGTCCCTTAGAGGAAAGATATAGACATTAACAGTTTTTGCAGGCTTCCATTAGCTGTTCAAATTTGAATACTGTTTCTTAGGTGAGCTCTAATCTTCTTTGAATCCTCCCAACACATTTTATCTGTAAAAAATTGTAGTTAAAAATTTAGTTTGATGGAATGATATTTAAGTGCTTTTCCTCATCTACTCCCTGAAAGAGCCCCTGAGAGTCTTACTGTAATTTGTTCAAATGAAATAATATTTTCGTTTCCTGGGTTCTCTTTGTTGTCTTGTGTGATGAAAAGTAACATTTCTTTTCTTTAGATCCTATTAAATGTGGCTTTCTGAATGCCAGCCACTCAATCGAAATAGAATCTGGCACACTTGCACCCAGCTTAAAAAATGCGA